>NC_142468.1:12571666-12872222 GCF_049115385.1 Moschus berezovskii | reverse complement strand
AATATTGACTTGAGTGCATGATAATTCTTCTTCTCTCGGGCCTGCACCATGACACTCGCCAGGTGGCTCAGCAGTAAAGAATCCGCCTACCAGTGCAGGAGACGCAGGTTCAATCCGTGGGTCAGCAAGATCCCCAGGAGAAGGAAATGGCAACCCACTCAGTATTCTTGCCTGGAGAATCCCATGGACAGAGGAACCTGGTGGGCTACAGTCCACGGGGTCACAAAGAGTCAGACATGACTCAGCAACTAAACAATAGCAACAACCACAGGCCATACACAACCACAGGTCACTTTTTTCTTGTTTCTAGGTCATACTGCCTTAGGCCACGTACTAGTGTGTGAGAGAAAGGAAGCTTCTGTCTTTTTTAAACACAGTTCTGTAGTCTCAATTAAAAAACAGCCAAATCGATGTCCTAATTAATATACCTGGCAAATGTCAACCAAAAGGAAGCAGATATAATGTCCTCACTCACTTGGTTGAAATTGGCTCATCTCCACATCCAGCTTCCAGAAAAGGGACAAAGAAGTAGAAAACGTGTCATTATCTGAAGATGTAAGCTGGAAGTTGCGTATATCACTTTATAGCATTCAGCAGTAGAATGGTAAATTCATTAAAACCATAGATTCAGTAAATAGATGATTGGGTTCAAATCCTAGTTCTCCCATCTACCAGCTATGGAAAGTGACAATGTGTACCTCCTTTCCCCAGTTATAAGATAGGGAGAAGAAGAAGTTAATTGCTCAGTCATGTCTGACTCTTTGCGATCCCATGGACTGTCACCTGCCAGGCTCCTCTGTCCATGGGATTCTCCAGGCAAGAATACTGGAGTGGGTTGCCATTTCCTTTTCCAGGGGATCTTCCTGACCCCGGGATCAAACCTGGGTCTCTTGCATTGCTGGCAGATTCTTAATAGGGACAATGGTAATACCTAACATATGCATTAAGGAAATATTGGTTATTATTCTCATTTTGAAGCCACCACAAACAAGTATTTGATAGTGGTGGTAGTGATGCAGTGTTTACCTAGATTTAGAGCTGTCTTGCCGGTTCCTCTCAGCCATCATTTCCTTTTGAATGCTGCCCCTTTTCTCTGGGGTTGCTTTCTTTATACCCAAGCGCTACCTTTCGTGATTATGCCAGTGACAGTCTGTAAATGGTAAGCTTTCTCAAACGTCCTCATCCGAAAGTGTGTTAGGTGTGCCTCCACTCTTAAAAATTTGACTTGCCTAATTAAATAAATCTAGATTGAAAGGCATTTTTTTTTTCAACGCAAAGCTATTATAATTCATTGTCTTGTAAGCTTTACTTAAAAGGAACCTGTTGATTTTAAGACTTTTATCTTTAATTTTGGTGTTTGGAGTTTCGTTATGATGAACCTAAGTGTGAAGATGGGCACGCATACTCTCTTTTCGTCCTTTAGGATCCTTTCATAGAAGAACCTCCAGGGAGTTCACCTCAGTGCTCTGTGATGACTTGGATGGGTCAGATGGGAGTGGGGTGGGAGGGAGGTCAGAAAGGGAGGGAGGTATGTATACATAAAGCTGATTCACTTCATTATGCTGTAGAAACTAACAAAACATTGTAAAGCAACTATAACCATCCCCTCCCCCAAGAAATATATAAAGATAGGTAAAAAAAAAAAAAAAAAAATTTGTGTTCAGTTCAGTTCAGTCGCTCAGTCGTGACTGACTCTTTGCAACCCCATGAATCACAGCACGCCAGGCCTCCCTGTCCATCACCAACTCCCAGAGTTCACTCAAACTCATGTCCACAGAGTCGGTGATGCCATCCAGCCATCTCATTCTCCGTCGTCCCCTTCTCCTCCCGCCCCCAACCTTTCCCAGCATCACAGTCTTTTCCAGTGAGTCAACTCGTCGCATGAGGTGGCCAAAGTATACTTAACTATAAAACAAATCATTATCTTTTTTATTATTACCCTTTCCTCCTTTTCTAGACGTTTTCTAGAAATCTTAATAGTTGTACGTTGAAATTTTCGTTTGATGTTTCGTGGTTCTTTCTCTCTTTTGTGTTGTGTAAATCTTTTTCTCTCTGTGCTACATTCTGAAAGTTTCTTTAGTTCTTTCCTCCAGTTCATTAATTTTCTCTTCAGCTGCATTTACATAATCTATCCACTGACTTCTTGAAAAAAAAATTCACTGGCTGTGTTGCATTTCCAAATGACTTTAGCTCTTTATTAAGTATGCTCATTATCACATTATTTTTTTTTTCTCACCTGTGGTTTCTGCAATTTCTTTATTTAGTCATGTCAACCATTTGGGGGCAATTTCTTTCAGACTGTTCTGTTATCTCACATTCTTAGATTTCTTACTCTTCCAGTCTTGTGTCTGTTAACTCTCTCATGGTGGATAATCTTCTTACTGGATAATTATTTTGCTTATAATCTTATTTTATGTTGTTGTTGCTATAGGAGCCATGCATGCTATACTCTAGAGTAATATTCTAGAGAAATATTTCAGCTTCTTCTGACACTGAAATGGTGTGTTATATTAAATAAGTCATTTTGTCTTGATATCTCAGTTTCCCTAACTTTCTTAAGTGTCTTCTGAATACTTAACTCTCTCTTTCTTATCCAAACCAGTCACTGAGGAAGAATGACCTTGTCTTGGATAGACAGAGAAAGAGAGAGGAGTGTATTTTTGCTTTTTGTTCAGGATTTTCAAGACACATGTCTTTATTTAGGGGAATTCAGTTTTATTTATGTTCAGTCCACCAGGATTCCCTGCTGGGAGATAAAGGACAATAGGGCAAGCAAGTCAGCATACTCTTCCCATAGCAATGAGCTTTTCACCAATGGAAAATATCCCCTTTGATCACAGGAACAGCAGCTGTGTAGGTGTTGCTAGTGGGGGGAAAAAAACACAATAATCTTTGGTGTTTAAAATAGAAACATAAAATTGTTAATTTCTCTAAAGACAACTTGCACTGCGTGCAGTAATGAAAAATGAAGTTTTAGTGTAACAGTTCTAGATTAATTTTACAAAAGTCTAAAATTTATCATCTCATTGTGTGAGGTTTTAATAAACAATCATGTGCTATGAATTTTATAGCATGGAGGAATTGGGTTTGAGCCTCAAAATAAAGCCAAGAGATTACATTTAATTAAATGCAGAGGTTAAGGGCAAATTGAAATTTTAAAAGAAATTTTAATTGGTATTATATATAAATTTGAAAAGGAATTTAGATGTTATATATTCCATACTCATTTACTGCAAGACAGCAACTTAGTGTTCCTAAAATTATCCCATTCCTGTGATAGAGAGCCTGCTATCTGGCAAGATATTCCTTCCAATTTGTAATAGCTCCAGATGTTGAAAAGTTCTCCTTTATAATGAGATGCTTGCATATTTTGTGGATATATTTTTTTGGGGGGAGATATGCACATATGTATGGATGTGAGAGTTGGACTGTGAAGAAAGCTGATCGCCGAAGAATTGATGCTTTTGAACTGTGGTGTTGGAGAAGACTCTTGAGAGTCCCTTGGACTGCAAGGAGATCCAACCAGTCCATTCTAAAGGAGATCAGTCCTGGGTGTTCACTAGGAGGACTGATGCTAAAGCTGAAACTCCAATACTTTGGCCACCTCATGCGACGAGTTGACTCACTGGAAAAGACTCTGATGCTGGGAAAGGTTGGGGGCGGAAGGAGAAGGGGACGACAGAGATGAGATGGCTGGATGGCATCACCGACTCTGTGGACATGAGTTTGAGTGAACTCCGGGAGTTGGTGATGGACAGGGAGGCCTGGTGTGCTGTGATTCATGGGGTTACAAAGAGTCGGACATGACTGAGCGACTGAACTGAACTGAACTGATGCATATATGTGTGTGTTTATATAAATGTATACACTTTTGCATATATGTATACACACATATATATGCATACACACACATATATATGCATATCCTATATATGTGTCTATTTATATCTATCTACCTACCTATGAGATTTTCTCTCCTACAGTAGTTGAACATATGTCAATACTATTTCACAAACATCCACTGAATGTCCTTTACTGTTTTGGTATTGTGCTAAGTTTGAGAGAGGGAATACTACAATCTCCATTTTACTGAGGAGAAAACAGGTTTTCAAAGGCTAGGCAACTTACCCAAGGTCACACAGCTATTAAATAATGGAGTAAGGATTTGAACGTAAGCTCTCTGGCCCTAGAACTTAAGCTGTTTGACCCTCAGACCAGGCCCCAGTTCCCTACATGATTCCTCTACAAATTGTATAGGGAATCCAGATATAAACCCAACTGATGATAAGAGAATGTGACAAATGTTAACAGAAGATAGTGAAGAACAACGGATTCTGCTTGTTCAGATTGGAAATGGTAGATTTTGAAGACATAGATATCATCAGTGCCAAAACAGTGTTATCTTAAATGTTATTTCATCTATTTTAAGAGCAGTCTATTTCTCTTGCTATGACACAAACTTACATCTCAGTATCCCCCTGTCCTCACCATCAGTTTTGGAAAGTGCTAAATCCTCAGTACCACTGAGAAATGCCCTTATTACTCATCTTGCAAACATTTTTGGAACTGCTTAGATAACACTTTTGTACCTTCTGTTTGGGGAACATTCATCTCATCTCTCCCCCCGCAAGACTTCTCTGTTAACTGGATTTAAGACTGCATGATATCAAAGAGAAAATGGCCAGTTATTTTATATCTGTGTCCCTCTGTCTTAGAAGATATACTCTTCATGGAATTGTGAGACAGATGCTTGTATAAGATCGATGCTTAAAGTATAATGTTCCTAGGACTAAATGATAGTCTTATGAATTGGATCCAATGAGTATTTTAGTATCTGAAAAGTAAGTGTGCAGAAGAAATTGAACAAAGGAAAACTCCTGGCTGTGCTGCAATGTAACTTTTTATTTATATGGTATTAATTTGACAACTCTGAATAATGCAGCCCTGTCATCTGAGATGAAAAACACGGTTTCCAGTATGTAAGTTTCTCCTCCTCTCCTCTCCCTTCCCTTCTCCCATGACCTGTTTTTTTTGTTCATTTGTTTGAAGTAAAAGCTGACAACTTTCTGAGATTTTCAGGATTTAGCAATCTAAATGACAAGTGAAAGCTAAGCTTACAACTTGCCCCCTCCAGGAAGCCCTCTGTGGTTGATTCAACCCAACACTACTAATCTCCTTACATTGACATTTCTGCTTCTCTGCCTATTTGAAATCATTCAAGGCCTCACCATCCTTATGGTACCACGATACCATGGTTCATGGTAACAGTTAACCTAAGCCTTTACAGTGTTCCTTTCAAATATATCTTCTTCAGTTCAGTTCAGTTCAGTCGCTCAGTCATGTCCAACTCTCCGCGACCCCATAAATCACAGCATGCCAGGCCTCCCTGTCCATCACTAACTCCCGGAGTTCACTCAAACTCACGTCCACAGAGTCAGTGATGCCATCCAGCCATCTCATTCTCGGTCGTCCCCTTCTCCTCCCGCCCCCAACCTTTCTCAGCATCAGAGTCTTTTCCAGTGAGTCAACTCGTCGCATGAGGTGGCCAAAGTATTGCAGTTTCAGCTTTAGCATCAGTCCTTCCAATGAACACCCAGGATTGATCTCCTTATTTACCCCTTAAAACAATACTATGAGTTTTGAAGTATTCATGTTTATACTATTTAGGAAATAGGCTGAGTGACTATAAAATAACTGCTTTGAGGTCACAGGGAGTGGATCAGGATTTGAACTCTAGTCCTTTGACACTAGGGTCACCTGTCATCTTGTATATGAATCCCTCCTCAGAGTCCCCTTTCGCCCCACAGTGGATTAACTCCATTCTCGATTCTTCTGTATCGTTTATGCCTTTATTCTAGCACTTACCATATTGTATATGGGAAAATGAACACAGAGATGGGATTGATGGTTTGTTTTGTTTTTGATGGCTTTTTCCCTTGCTAGATTATAAACTTCTTAAGGTTTTAAATCTTCTCTTTTTCATCCCTGAGTCCCCTGGACTTCATCTGGTTCCTTGCACATAGTTACAGTATACTTCATGTCCATGAAATGCATGAAATGATGCACCAAAATAATTGTTGATGGCTCACTGGTAAAGAATCTGCCTGCCAATGCAGGAGATGCAGGAGACATGAATTCTATCCCTGGGCCAAGAAGATCCTCTGGAGGAGGAAATAGCAACTCACTCTAGTATTCTTGGCAGAAAAATATCCCATGAACAGAGGAGCCTGGTGGGCTACAGTCCATGGGGTCACAATGAGTTGGACATGACTAAGCATCAAAGCACAAGAATACAACAAAATACTAAGCAGAACCTAGTTCAGAGGTACATTCTTAGTAACTTTAAAAAAGTATTGAATTATGGTAAAATGCCAGATAAATCCAATGGAAATTATTAAAGGATTTAGAAGCCATGCTTTTTAGGGAGAAGGCTAAATAATTGAAATTTATTGTTTATTTGAGAAAAGAAGGTGAGAAAATTAAGAGATGAGACAGAAAAGTAGCCCGAGAGACCTTCCCTATCCCAAAGTAAACTGAAGCTGTGTGAGTTCCACCATCATGTTGGAAAATGATTACTGATGAAACGGGGCTGGGTTCCGGCACTCCATATTATCTGATTCTGGGGCCGTGGTGAGCTTTATTGTTTTGGAGTTGAAAGATGTTTGTGAGAAGGGCATGATTAAAAACCACCTGCAGAGATACATTTCAAGGAGTCATCTGGAGAAAAAGACAATTATTTTCATACTCACATTTATTGACCCTTTACTCTTTATACACACAGTGCCAGGCACTGTTTATACACACTTTACATGTAATACCTTCCTAAATCCTCCCAACAAGCCCTTTTGTTAGATAGCATGATTACTCCCATTTCACAGAGGGAGAAGCTGTGATATCGAGGGGCTAAGGACCTTGCCAACATTTTTCACAACAACTAGAAAGCAAAATCAAGACGTTGAACCTAGGCAATCAAGGCAGCAGAGCCCCTGATTAAATCAGTATGCACACTCTCAAAGTGTCTTCTAAATATTTGATTTGATAATTTCCCTATAAACATACAAATGGTGTTATTACTTCTGTTATTATATAACAATCATTCACTTTGTTTGAATCATTAAAACTGGATTAAGATGTACATGATCTCTAATCGCTGATGTAAGCTTAGAGAAGACTAACAGGAGTTTAAATGCCCCAGTTTCTTTATGACTCACTAACTGAATCCTGTCCTCAATTAAAAGGAAAGTCGTTTCTATGAGAAAATAATTTCACTTGGATTTCCAAGTAAGCTGGCTAAGGTTTATATAGGTACATTTTATATATGTATGTTCTTTTCTTTAAAGAAATGTGTAAAATTCCAACAAAACAGATATCCCAGAGCCATTGATCAACAGATTTGGAAAACTTCCTGGAGAGATTTTTCTCAGCTTCCAGACTCCTGATATCCCAATTTCAGCCACAAGGAGGACAAGAGAACAACTCTGGATGCTTTTGTGGAGGATAAATTAAAGGAACAGAAGCAACAGATTCTCTAAATGATAAAATTATTCAAGGATGCTGTCGTCTTTGTTTTTTTAAATCAAAATACATGTAGGAGTGATACTTAAAAGATTAAAGCTTCTCTTTTATACTCCCAAATGTAAAATATAATCAAAACCTGCTTTTTTGCAGGATGGCTTTCTTAAATGAGCAGAAGGATGAATTATGTGGCTATAAATAAACCCACTGACATATAATAAAGCAAAGTTCGACTGTTTTATGGAACCCTTGGCTATATTTATAGCCATGTTAACAGTCACCTGTATTTTTTCAGGACTTGGATTTCATTTCACATTATGAGAGTTTGGTTTTTGTTTTTCCCTGTTCCCTAAACTTACTCTTTGGAACTGTGTTTCAAGAGAAATGTAAGGATTTCTACTTTGTGTATTTGGGGAGAAAAAGGGTCCTCGCCAGAGTGTAGGGCTCACAGAGAAACAGCCTGCCCCCGTGTCTTCTGTGTCTGTGCCATCAGATTAGCTGTACCTGCAGCAAACCATTGGGTGGGTGTCTCCTGCCAGCAGCAAAGTGGAAAGCTGGAGTCTGTGCAAAACGAGAAAAGGCACGTGCAGGTGCGGAGACAAAATGTATTGTGAGAGACTGACAGGGCAATAGCACATTAGACCCCTGGCACCCGACACCATTAAGTACTATCGTGGGGCGCTTTTAGGAGCCAGAAAATTCCCGAGTACTTCATAGCTGAGGTTTCCAACAGGTGGCTCAATGGTAAAAGAACTTGCCTGCCAATGCAGGAGACGCAGGTTCGATCCCTGGGTCGGGAGGATCCCCTGGAAGAGGAAATGGCACCCCACTCAAGTATTCTTGCCTGGAAATCCATGGACAGAGAAGCCTGGTGGGCTGCAGTCCATGGAGTCACAAAGAGTCAGACATAACTGAGCGACTGAGCAGGTATCCACGCACCCATCAAAGCAAGACAGTGTCAGATGGATCAGGATTCTCGTATCTTATCTTGGGACAGTCTTTTTTGGGGGAGGAGAGAAAGGGGGAGATTAAAATGGGGGAGGGGGAAGAAATCTATAGTGCCAAATTCTGCAGCCTGAAATAATAGAGAAACTGACCTATTAATCCAGGCAAATCCAGCCACAGGCCTTTTTTTTTTTTTTTTAAAGCTGCATTTCATTCAGAAACTTAAGGTTCCAAAAAGTCTGGTTAGGATGCCATGGAGGTTTATCCAAGTGGAGCTAAGCGTGGTTGTTCCTGTGAAATTATTTATACTTTTCAACTTTAAATCTGTGGTGAGCAAAACGTTTCTAAATCTATTTCTCTCCCTTTCTATCTTAAAAACAGACTCTCATCTTCATGTAGTTGCATGCTTCATTCCTAAGTGTTCTCACTCAAAGCACCCGCTAGAAAAGATAACTCAGAGGGAAAGAGGGGAGCCTTTTGTGGTGGTCCAGGTGAAGACAAATCCCTTTATCCAGAACTGCAGATGCAGGCAGTATCTAGGGATTATCCCTGGAGCTAAAAATCTAAACAACAACAACAACCAGCTTAACAGATCAGCCTAATATAAACCTGGGGCTTCCCAGGTGGCGCGTTTGGTAAAGAATCTACCTACGGATGCAGGAGACGCAAGTTCGATCCCTGGGTCAGGAAGATCCTCTGGATAAGGAAATGGCAACCCAATCCAGTATTCTTGCCTGGAAAATTCCATGGGCAGGGGAACCACTGAACCATGGTGGGCTACAGCCCATGGGATCGCAAAGAGTCGGACAGGACTGAGGGACTGAACATGCACACTCAGTGTAAACTCTAATAGACCTGAAAATGACGTGAATTAGAAAAGAAGTCTCAGTAGGAATGTGTTAACTAGAGGAAGCGAGAAGGAGAGAAAGGAAATGAAAAAAAAATTTCAACAATGTGTTAAATTGGAGGAGGACATTGTTTTTTATCAGGATAATTGTGGATTACCACTTTAAAGAGAAAGAAGAAAAATAAACCAGTCTTGCATTTGTCCTCTGACATATCTGCTCTGTGTTCTGCTCGGTCCCCAAGTGAAATCAGCCTTACCAGAATTCACAGATACTTCTTTTGACATTTTGTGAAAAGTAAATAAATAAATGATAAGTATGACAAGTAAAATGAATAGTTCCAGCTGTGACGCACCAGTGGCATTTCCAGATTTTGTACTGCATTAAGGATTTATTCTTCACTTTGTTGCCTAGCAGAGAATTAACTGGAAGGTCCATCTAAGCTTCCCATCCTTCCTTGGGATAAAGGAAAAAAAAAATACAGTCTCCAACACTCAGTGCCAATTCAGAAAAGAAGAAAAGTATTAAGTGGATAGGTGGTCAACTCATGATCTCTGCAAATATGTGTCTCTGGGGGTCAGTGTCACTAAAGTCAGATAAATGTCAGTGGAATGAATGGTATATAAAAAAATATGCATATAAGTTTGGAAGGGCTTCCCTGGTGTCTCAGCTGGCAAAGAATCCCTCTGCGACTCATGATTGAACATGAGTTCAATCTCTTGATTAGGAAGATCCCGTGGAGAAGGAAAAAGCAACCCACTCCAGTATTCTTGCCTGGGAAATCCCATGGACAGAGAAGCCTAGTGGGCTACAAGGCCATGGGGTTGCAAGAGTCAGACACAACTTAGCAACTAAACCACACCACATGAGGTTTGAAACTGATTCCTTGGATGCATTAATTCAGCAGATGTTTACTGAGCTTCTACTCTGTGCTGCCCACTCTTGGGCACACAGAAAATGTAGGGGAGACCAAGGCAAAGGTTCAGCTTCCAGGAACTTCCAGTCTTTTTATAGAGACAGACCATGAACAAATATAAATAAAATAATTGCAGAAAGTGGAGTGCTTTGAAGAAAACAGAACATGGTCATGGGATAAAGTACCTTCTGGGGTGGTTGTAGCGTACTTTAGATGAGGGTCAGAGAGGGCTTCTGAGGAGGTCACATCTGCAATGAAAATCACATGAAAATCTTAGGCAAGAGTGTTCCAGAGAAGAGGGCCCAGCACGTTTAAAGGCCTTGAGTTGGGAAAGAGCTTTGCACATTCAAGAGTAAAAAGCAGGTCCAGGAGGCTGCGGGGTAGAGAGTAAGAGGTCACCTGGAAGAAGATGGAGTTGGAGAACTAGGTATAAGCCAGGTCATCTAGGTCGCTTTAAGGTCATGATACAGAGACTAAGTCCAGAGCGCTGTGAGATTCCATCTGGAGGAGGAAATCAAGGAGTGGTTGGATTGAATGGGAATTATTATCTGCGTTAATGGAGGATGCCTAGGATATTAAGATGTATTTTTTTTCATTTTTGTCGTAATAGTTGCCTGAGACCTAAACATGTACTTAACCTTCTTGGAGTCTTAGCTTATTTTTCTATTAAACAAAAATTACTGCCACTCTTTACTGCTATGCCAGATGCTATGTATGTATTATCTCATTTAACATTCCCAAGCACCTTATAAGGGGAGGAGGAACTATTCCCATTTTACAGAGAAGGAAATCAGGTCTTAAATCGGGTCTCCATCAGTCACCCCTCTTACTGAGTACACGTTGCTAGTGTAAAACGTCATGTTGATGGGCCACGACCCAAAGGCGTGAAAGATCACGAGTGAGGGCCATCCCCTCGGAGCCTGTGGGTCTTGACTCACCCTTACAGCCAAGAGCCAGAGCAGCTGGGATGACTGTGCACCTGCAGGCAGCAGGGCTCACAGGAGAACACCCGTTTCCCAACCAGAGCACAAGTCACCATCGTCAAGTCTCAAAGGGACTTGATATTTGACCTTGAAGGCAAATCGTTTCTAGTTCTGATATTTTTATGTTAGAGACAGATACTGCCAACTTATTCAACATCCCTCTAAGGTGCCCCAGGAATGAATAGGACTGGCTTAATCTCATATTCTCAGTCAGCAGGCCTGAGATGTTTCTTGAGAGCAGGAGTATGATAGGTGCTATAAACTTCTTTTTAAAAAAGAAATGCTGCCTAAGTGCTGTGTGTGTGTGTGTGTATGTCTCTCTCTCTCTAATCTATTTACACACACGCATATATATATGCATGCTCAGTCGCTTCAGTCGTGTCCAACTCTTTGTGACTGCATGGACTATATAACCCGCCAGGCTCCTTTGTCCATGGAATTCTTCAGGCAAGAATACTGGAGTGGGTTGCAATGCCCTGCTTCAGGGAATCTTCCTGACCCAGGGATCAAACCCACGCCACTTATGTCTCCTGCATTCACAGGTAGGTTATTTAATACTAGTGCCACCTGCGAAGTCTGTATATAAATATATATAATACAAGCGTTGAAGAATTGGTACTTTTGAACTGTGGTGTTGGAGAAGACTCTTGAGAGTCCCTTGGACTGCAAGGAGATCCAACCAGTCCATCCTAAAGGAAATCAGTCCCGAATATTCACTGGAAGGACTGATGCTGAAGCTGAAACTCCAATACTTTGGCCCCCTGATGTGAAGAAATGACTCCTTGGAAAAGACCCTGATGCTGGGAAAGATTGAAGGCGGGAGGAGAAGGGGACGACATGAGATGAGATGGTTGGATGGCATCACCAACTCGATGGACATGAGTTTGGGCAAGCTCTGGGAGTTGGTGATGGACAGGGATGCCTGGCATGCTGCAGTCTATGGGGTCGCAAAGAGTCAAACACGACTGAGCGACTGAACAGAACTGAAGAAAACAGACATGATTTAACCAGCAACTGTCCTGTAGTATATATGATGAGATTTAACCAGCAAATATTATTTCCTTACTTATACTTCCCCATCCCCGCCCCACCCCCAAATATACTGTGCTTTTATAACTAAGGGGAGTGGAAAGGAGGGAGTCAGAGGCAGCAACAGCAAGACCCTGGAGTCCAGGAGGCTGTCGGGTTTCTGTATCACGCTCAACAGCGTAGTGAGAAGTTGGGGGGTGAGGGGTGGGATGGAGGCTGCCTCGTCCAGAATATCACCGTTTGCTGGCCGAGCTCTGGTCGGCTTCCTCCTGGAGTAACAGATGGCCACTGCGGGCGCGCCAAGCTTCTTCCTGCCTCTCCGCCCTCCCCTGCAGGTTCAGCCTGGATGTTAAAAGCCGCACTCTCTTTCGTGCCCAGAGTCCTGGAGGCCGGAGGCTCTACCATCCGGGGGCAGCGCGCCTCTAAGGCCAGCGCAGGCCAGACCAGCCACTCTTTCTCCAGCCGACTCAGCCCTCACCTCTTCTGAAGTTCTTGGACCAAACAACCCCTGGGTCCTGAATTCCCAGAACATCCTGCCCACCAGAGGTGGACGCTACCTTCTCCAAGCCCACCCCCCGCCCGGGGCGGGGGGCATCAAACCTCTCACCCTCCGGGAGGGGGGGTCCTGGGGTCCACCTCGCCGCCTTCACCTTCGAGAACCAGGACTCGCTGCCGCCAGTCGCCCCTCGGTTGGGCTCGTATCCCCTTCGCCCCCAGAGAGGCACACCCCCGGAGAGTGGCCGCGCGGTGCTGACCACCAGGCCAGGGGGGACGCGCGAGCTCGGGCACTACCGCGTGCAAGCCGCTCCAGCGCTCCTGCTGACTCAAGCGGTTGATTTTTATTTCTATCTGGGGCGACTTCAGCCTTCACGGCCGCCTGCAGTTTTTCTTTTTTTTTTTTCTTTCCAATTGCCGGAGTTTGGCTTAATATGCCTGGGAGAGGAGCAGGGATCTGGCGATCAAAAGGCGCAGCGCGCGCGCACACACACACACACACACACACACACGCTTGTGCTCACCCCTCCGGTAGAGAGCCGAGCGTGAGCAGGCAGGCTGTTGGTGCGCGCGCGTGGCTCGCGCGGGGGTAGACCAGCGTGCACTTGAATGGGGAGGGCCGGGATTCCGGGCCGCTCTTGCCCCTCCTCCCTCGGAGCCAGCCAGTCCCTCGGCCGAGCGCTCGGGCTGCCCTGATTTGCTCTCGGGAGTGCGCTATTTGCATACGACTTGCCCATTCGTGAATCTGGCGCCCCAACTCCTCGCTTCGCTTCACCTGTGCCTCCCGGATCCGCGCGCTTTCCAGGCGCCCGCCCGCCTCCCGGCCGCCCGCCGGGCACCTCCTCGCGCGCCTTCGCGGCTTCCCCGCCCCGCCTCTCCGCGCCGGGCCCCGGCGGTCTGGGTGGCCGCTCCGCGCCGGGTCCCTCCTCCTGCTCTTCTCTCTCTCCGGTCCTTCTTGTCCCTCTCTTCCTCCGGCGGCTGCTGCCTTTTCATCCCGGTGAGAAACCCGGCCCGCAGGCGGCTGCTCCGTGGCGCTCTTCCAGAACGCGCCGGGTTTACAGCCTCCGCCCCCCGGAGCCCTTCCACCGAGACTCCGAGGACCCCGCGAAGAACTCTCAGCATCTGCAGCCCCCCTTTTCCTGGGAGTTCTGCATTGCATCGCTCGCCAAGTTGGGGAAAAAAATGTTCAAACTGCTCGGATGTTGGGATAAACTAAGCTGAACCTACTTGGGTCTCCTGCCGTCTCCTCTTCTTCCTTCATTTCCACCTTCCCTCCGTGTGGCTTCCCGGAGTGTGCAGTTAAGTCATCCGGCCCGAGGTGCCCCGCGGAGACCCGGAGGAGCTGCAAAGGGCCTCCCCTGACATGTGTGGCATTCCGGGGCTCCCTAGGAGGGTTGCTATCCCTGGGTGTACTTTGGCATCGTAAATTTCAGCTCCAAGAAAGGGGAGCTTTTGCCTTATATATATATATATATATTTTTTTTTTTAAGTAGTTTTTTTTTTTTTTTTTTCCCCATCGTCTGTCTTGAAAACGCTTATTCCCTCCCTGTTTTCCAAAATCCGGGCAAGTATTCCTCCTGCTATGATGGGCCCCTGGGCATCATGAACTCAATTATTCCTCACTGGCTGGAATTCAAACTGCCCATCTGTGGTGGTCCTGTGCGTTGACCATGCACCTGAGAATCCACGCGAGACGGAGCCCTCCTCGCCGGCCGGCCTGGACGCTTGGGATCTGGTCCCTTTTCTGGGGGTGTATCGTCAGCTCTGCGTGGAGTTCCTCTAATGTAGCCTCCTCCTCCTCCTCGCCGGGGTCTCACTCTCAGCGCGAGCACCATTTCCATGGCAGCAAGCATCACTCAGTGCCTATTTCTATCTATCGCTCCCCTGTTTCCCTTCGAGGAGGGCACGGTGGGTCTCTCTGCTCTTTATCCTTTTAATGGGGCATAGCAATTCCGTAACCCACTCGCCTTTCAGGTAATGTTAAGGGTGGGAAAAGAATTTGAAAAAAATTGGATTGAAAATCAGGAAAAGCATCGCATGTGCATGAGAGAAGAAAATGCCCAATTTCCCCTATAAGCTGGTGTTTTCTGCCCCGTTCCCATTTCTCTAATGGGTCTGCCCCACCTCGGCTAGCTTGCTTATTCAGGGCTGCACAAGCACTGGTATTCTCCTTTGGAACCCTCTGCTTCCTTCACCCAACAGATGGCAGGCAACTTATCAGATAAGTCCCCAGTGCTGCACTTTTGAGAATCCATTCATTCACCTTGCTTTTACCCTTCTTCTCTCTGATCTTGTTGGAGAGCTAGTCCTGGGAAAATAGCAGGCAGCAGGAATCCTTATGTCTTCAGCCTGAAGTTGATTGAACTGCTATAAAGTGGTTAAGGTTGGGGAGTGGGGGAAAGTAGCTGAGTGTAGAGAGGCAGAAAGTATTTTTTTAATAGCCAGTGGTCATTACTGTTCATGTGCACAGCTTTAAGTTTGTCCACATGTCAGATGCAGAGAGCAGCTATGATGAAAACTGTACCCCTAATATTGCTAACTACCTGGGAGGAGGCAATACATAAGATAAGGCAAAGTCCGTTTATAATTTACCCAAGTGTAAATTGTTGCCACTTCAATCCCCCCACCGATGGGAATTTGTTTCCACTAAGGGTAGCATGGGTGGGCTTGTTCATGATGTGTTTTGCTCTAAACGACCCTCCTTGCATATTGAGTAAAAGAAGAGATCTCTGGCTCTTAAAAATGATAACTCAGCTTTGAGCAGGCTACCTCTGAAAAGGGTGATGGCTGCTGCGGAGGTTGGCGCTTGCTGTAGTAAACTGTTCTGAAGACGGGAGCTTCGTTATTTGTTTAGTATGCACTCCACTCTGCCAGCGAGGAGACCGGGGATCACAGAGCCCACCAGCAGGAGCAGCCCTGTGGGGAGCAGCGACAGTGAACCGCCCTGGAGGTCCCCTGCCCTAGCGTATATTTTGAAGACCTGTCACATCCAGACCCCACTGGGAACGTCCGTTCTTCCCACCGCCTCCTGCCCTGGGTTCCTGCTCTGTGCTGTGCTGTCTGTAGTGTTAAGTGGAAGCACATGGAGAAAATGCCAGCACGTCCTCTGGCTCTGATTCTTTCTTTACATTTTATTTGATGGAGTCGTCAAGCGGCTCAGAGCTTGTACTGGTTGGTGGAGAGGAGGTGGTGGGGAGGAGGGAATGCTTGATCTTGATCTGGTTGCTGTTTTCTCTGATTCCTGCTAGGTTTTGGTGTAGGCTTTCAGGAAAAAAAAAAAAAAACACACCCTAGGAGAGAAAAGAGCCATAACCACCAAAGAGGCAAAAGCAATTTCATGGAAATAGAAACTGTTACTTTCTAAGGAGGAGAGGGACTGGCAGTGGGGGCTGGGATTGTAAAGGGTGAGAAAGGAAAAGAGGCGGGTGGAGGTGGAGGAAGCTAGACAGACTATTACTAATAACCATAATTAAACGCGGAAACGCTCAGCGATAATTAGTTAAATTTTGCTAATTAGTGTAAATGATCAGCAGGGAGATGAAGATATGCATTTGTTAGAGGTTATATAGGCTGGCAGGGTCTCTATGCTTTCTGTTCGGGATATAAACAGTTAAAAGCAGCAAGTAGCTAAGTGAGGGAACGTGCAGTACTTCCCTGGGATTCTTAAATCTGTCAATCTCTTCCTCTCCCTTTGACTCCGTCCCCATCCCTCTCTCAGCTGAGGGGCCTAGGGGGGTTGAGCCCAGTACAGGTTAAACACAACTCTTCTCTATTTATTTCTTCCCTGATTGGTTGCTCAGGACCCTCTAAATCTTCTTAACTGGTTCCCAGTCTACTTTCTCATTGACCTACCTCTGATAAGATTCGGCACCACAGAAAAAGGAGAACCAAGTAAGTAAATGATTGGAGACCCCAGAAAAGGTCCTCAGTTCCCATCAGAGCTGTAGAATGCAGTGAACTTAAGAATCTAATCTTAAGAATCAGTCATGAAGACAAGAAAGCTCACAAAATCAACTCTTGAGTGTCTTCTTTCAGTCCTGAAGTCCCATCCCATTGATCTGGGCTTGGAGACGGATGCATCTATATTAGGCAGGCTCCTTGCATGTTTAATTTATATTTTGGGGCTTGAAATCAAGAGAAGCAGCAAGCAACAAGACACCCCAAACTCTGGCTTCAATCCCATGTCTAAGCTGTGCTCTTTTCTGCCTGAAAGGACCAGAAGACCTCTCAGTGCTTCCTTAATGTCCCTCATTCTTACTTGGAGTACCCTTGCTTTCCCCTCATCCAAGACAAAGCCTTAGCTATCAGTCATTGTTTTCAAAAATGTTTTGGATGGAGGTGGTAGGAGGCTAATGGTTGTTACAGTTTCCTCCAACCTGATTCCAGAGTTAAAAGCAGCCGTTTCTACTGTCTGTGAGGAAGTAAATGTCCTTCATTCTGGTATAAATGAACATTGGGACCGTGAGTCCAATAATGGTCCCTGGACTCAAGGAGATGTTTTGTTGTTTGTTTGTTTTTTCTACGCTTATTCCCTTTGTCCCTTTCCTGAGAAGTTGGAGGTCCTCAGATCTGCCCTGTTAATGAGCACCCCCTTTGTCTAAAGCCTCCTGTCGTGTGGTGAAATTCAGACAAAAACAGATGGAAGAAAGAGAAAGCCTCCAAACAGCTGATCTTTTACCCAGGCTTAATTCTGTTCTGTAAAAAGTGTACTACGTACAGATTTTGCCTAAAATCTTGATCCCGGGGCAGCCTAGAGCGGGTTGAGCTCCTTTATAAGCTGGGGAAACTAAGAGTACCCCTGCTGGAATATGCAAAATAATCTGAGGTGAAAATTGTGCCTCTGAATAGCATGAGCTCGCTTCTCACTTGGAGTCTGGTGAGCGTTCACCCATTCCTCAGTCCCTTCTCTGAGGCTTGCTGCTTCCTTGCGTGCTCTCTTCTACTGAACTACATTTATTGGGTATTTACTATGTGCTAGGCTGTGTGTAACCTGCTAAGGATAGAAAACAAAATAGGACATTGTATTGGTCAGCATGGAATAATTTCAGAAGTATTTGGATCATCTGCGAAAGATAAATGCTTGTATAAAATTTAAAAATAGGAGGGATGGGACAAGGATCCAGATACCCAACCAAATTAACTATTATGAAATCTAAACATCCCTTGTGAAATGCAGATTTACAGTATTCTGTTACTCAGCATATCCCTTCAGGTATTTTTCTTTCTCATCTTTATTTTCACACTTCTGTGTCATGCTTGTTGAAGCTCCTAGGTAATTTAGTGCTATGGGACATATAACTGGAGAAGGAAATGGCAGCTCACTTCAGTATCTTGCCTGGAAAAATCCCATGGACAGAGGACCCAGGCGGGCTGGATTCCATGAGGTTGCAAAGAGTCGGATACGACTTAGCAACTGAGCATGCATGGGACGTATAAATATTAAAATACACTTGTTTCCAACCTTAAGTTTCATAGGTGAGTTTCCTGTATCTTTTCCCTCTCTCCCCCACCTTTAAGAAGTCCAATGCACATCCACTTAAAAGTGTTTCAATACTTACAGTTTAAAAAAACTTTGCTCTCAGGAGCCTCAGTTGTATTTAATATGTAACTTCTACTTTTGTTTTCCACAAAATAGCAGAGCTTGCTGGCTCTTTAGGCATTTGGGGACATAAAACTGAGTATTTTTGTAAAAGAAAAAAATATACCACAATGTATTAGAAGAAAGTCTCTTGACCAGAAACCTCTGTGTGTGTGTGTGTGTGTCTGTGTGTGTGTGTCTCTGTGTGTGTGTCTGTGTGTATGTGTGTGTGTGTCTGTGTGTGTGTGTCTCTGTGTGTGTGTCTGTGTGTATGTGTGTGTGTCTGTATGTGTGTCTCTGTGTGTGTGTGTGTCTCTGTGTGTGTGTGTGTGTATGTGTGTGTGTCTGTATGTGTGTCTCTGTGTGTGTGTGTGTATCTGTGTGTGTCTCTGTGTGTGTGTCTGTGTGTATGTGTGTGTGTCTGTATGTGTGTCTCTGTGTGTGTGTCTCTGTGTGTGTATGTGTGTGTGTCTGTGTGTATGTGTGTGTGTCTGTATGTGTGTCTCTCTGTGTGTGTGTGTGTGTATAGATAAGTCCTCTTTGAAGCATCTTAGCAAAGGTGGTGGTAGTCGTCTCCCTAGTGATCCATTAGCCAGGAGTCTTTCTTGTAGGAAACGATGCTTCTCATTCATTGTCACAGAGTTCCATCTCTGAAGTTTTTCCAGACTTGGGGCTTGTTTTGCTCTGGTCTGTTTAGCACTTTCTGTTGCTCAGCCATCTGCTTTCTAACCATTTTCTTTTTCCCTCCCTTCTTGGGATTCAGATTGCTGAATAATTCAGAGTGTTGGTTGACAGATAAAATGGTAAGATTTATATGTCTTTGGCCTTGGTGATGAATTAATTAAATTGGCTTCTCTTTCTCTCTCTTCTCTAGATGCTTTGTTTGGTGTCTCTAAAGTTTGCTGGCAAGTGGTTGCTCTGGAGATTAAATTGTTCTTGAAAGGCCAGTGTAGGAGGATTACACTATCCTAGTGTATATATCTTTAGGACTTTTAACATAAATCTTTGTCGGAGTGGGCGGTGGAGGTGAGGGCTGCCATATCCTAAGGAAAAGAGAAGAGGAAATTAGAACAGTTCCTTTTCAGGAAAAGTAAACCCTTTACCTAACTGGCTGATGACTGAAATTCAGTAGTAAGATCTTTATTGTTTTATTGTCTGGAAGACATAAGATATTCTGTTTTACATTTTCATGAGTGAATTGATCAGACCTCAGAAAGCTTGTTTCACTAGAACTCTGTGTAATCAGGGAGAGAGGCAAATTTCTTAAGATAAAATTTGAACTTAATCATACCTCCTTTCTTATATTATTTTGTTAGGGCTGCTATAAAAAAAAATCATAGACTGGGTAGCTTAAGCAACAGAAATTTATTCTCTCACAGATCTGGAGGCTGGAAGTCCAGCCTTTTGGACAGCCTTTTGGAAGTCCAACCTTTTGGTTTTGGCAGATGTGATTTCTGCGGCCTCACTCCTTGGCTTGCGGACAGCTGCCTTCTTGCTGTTTCCCCCCGGAGTCTGTCCTCCGTGTTCGCGCATCTCTGATATTTCCTTGTGTGTCCGAATTTCCTCTTCTGATAAGGATACTGGTCAGAGTGGATTAAGTTTCACTCAGAGCCCCATTTTAAGTTAGTCACCCCTTTAAATGAGCTTCCCAGGTCATTCAGCAGTAAAGAATTCTCCTGCCATTGCAGGAGACTCAAGACAAAGGTTCAATCCCTGGGTGGGAAAGATCCCCTGGAAAAGAAAGTGGAAACCCACTCCAGTATCCTTGCCTGCAGAATCCCATGGACAGAGGATCCTGGGGGGCTACAGTCCATGCGGTCGTGAAGAGTCGGACATGACTGAGCATGCATGCATGTATGCATGTACCCCTTTAAAGGCCCTTACTCCAAATATAGTCATGGTCTGAAGTCCTGGAGGTCTAGGCTTCAACATGTGAATGTTGTGGGGGATACAGGTCAGCTCATAGTACTCCTCCTCCCCCACCTCCAGGACCCAGTCATTATAAAGTAAGCATGCACTGTGCAGAGCGTCTCCGGGGACCTCAGACTTTTACAATGGGAAAATAAAACCTTCGGTGACAACGGTAGCAATTTACAAAATATCAAGATAGGTCTTCCTCGGGAAGAATCCTACTTACATATATGGAGAATATGGAGACAGCAGCGCCAGTGACTTTAGTGAACCTGGTGTTTGCTTTTCTCTTTATCTCGTGTGACCGAGCCTCTACCTTGATGTGCACACTGGCCAATCCTGTCTGACTCCAGCCACATGCTCTGTAGACAGACTCCAGTGCCCACCCTCTACGGCTCTCTGTTGAGACCGGCTGCCATCCAGGCCTGACGCCCCTTCTCTTCCAGGGGCTCCCTTTAATCAACTATGGTGACTCACTATTTCCTTTCTCAAGACACATATTGCCAACTGTTGGCACATCTCACCCTTCAGTGAAGAAGAAACAAATGTAATAAGTATGAATACTTTTATGAATATTTGGAAAAAAGTATGGCCTTTTAAAGATATGTCAGGTTCAGTATTTTTCCATTGAATTTCTTTGATGAAACTGTATTTTAAACTCACATGAAGGGAACTGTGTACTTCATGGGAGACAACTGAGAAAATATGTTGCAATTATTACGCCTTTCTGATATAAATCCCAAGCAAGGTATTCACCTCTTTGGGGGAAGGGAATGAATTTTCTTTTTGTATTCATGTGTTTCTGAAAAATGATTTTGAGAACGTGTGCTATAAGGATGACAGGTAGATGATGATGCACTTCTGAGGTGCAGGGTACTGTTAGGTGGGTTTGAGAACAGTCACTACAAGCTTTAGAGTTGGAGGAAATAGGCCTCAGTCTTTGCCTGTCACTTAACAGTCTTGTGAACCTGGATAAGTCTGTTAACTTGACTAAGACTCAGTGTTTTCATCTTTAACTGGGAATAGCATTAATAATACTTACCATACACGTATCACAAATCGTATGAAAAATTAAGCACGTTGTGCTTTGCTTAATTTCTGTGTACAGATGAAACGTTATGAGAATATATTCATGATAATGCTCTTTCAATTCTTTGCATAAAATCCAGCTTCAGTGTTGACTATTTGCAGGTTGGTAGATTGGAGTTAAAAACATATAAGTACTGACTTTCTTCATTTCTTATCTGTAGCAACACTTTTTGCCTCCAAGGCAAGGAAAGGGAAATAGGAGAAAAATCTTACCGTGTACTTCCTTGTTTATAGCACTAAAAGAAGATAGCACATGTGGTCATCTTGCTTCTCTTGTTAACTGTCTTCTTAGATAGAAATCTATGCTGGCAGAATTTTAGCCCAGAATAACAAATTATAGCAAATAGTTTAGAAGCTCAGTGAAGCAAAAGGGGAGAGGCCTCTGGGAAATATTCTGAGACTGTTTTGGAAATTTAGAACTGGACCTCTTCTCTAGCAAACTTGTGCAGAATTTAAATACCACTGTATACTGCTCCATATCCATCAAAAACTAGAATGTTTAATCTAGCTTATATGAGGGGAAAAAAAAAAAAACAGGTCTTTTTAAACAACTATTTTCAGATCTGGAAGTGGAAAACTTCTTCTAATGTCATTTCTGATACATTTCCTTATCAGGACTCAAAGATCATAGAGAAATTGAGAGTGTATTTTTATGGTGGAGTCCTTAGAGTGGACTGTAGATCCCAAATTTGGAACCAGAATTCTTATGGAAGGGATATTGTGCTGATCATAGATTTAACTCCTTGCTTTCTCCCTGACTCTGTGACTCTGGATATGGCATTTTTTTAATGTGTTAATCTGTTATCACCTAGACATTTAGATATGTTGATTTTCTAATCTGTATTTTACTTTCTTTTACCTTTAGTTTTCTGTGTTGCATGTAGTGTGTTTGCGTGTTAATACTGTAGCTGAGGAAAATTGTCCTTTTGATTTTTTCCTCATTTGTGTGATACTAGGGTTGAGTGAGGCAATGGCACCCCACTCCAGTACTCTTGCCTGGAAAATCCCATGGATGGAGGAGCCTGGTAGGCTGCAGTCCATGGGGTCACTCAGTCGTACACGACTGAGCGACCTCACTTTCACTTTTCACTTTCATGCATTGGAGAAGGAAATGGCAACCCACTCCAGTGTTCTTGCCTAGAGAATCCCAGGGACGGGGGAGCCTGGTGGGCTGCCGTCTATGGGGTCGCACAGAGTCGGACACGACTGAAGCGATTTAGCAGCAGCAGCAGCAGGGTTGAGTGAAATGATCTCCGCAAATGGCTCTCAGCACTAGGATAGCAGTGATTCTCCAATTTGTACATCTTTAAAGACTCCACTGTGTATCTTCAACATGTCTAAGTTCCTTAGGTCTGCCAGTATTTTATGGCTCTGTTTTCTTGACTCTGATAATATCTTATGCCAAAGCTGCAGCCAGGTTTTCTCTTTTCACCTCTGATAGAAGCAGCATAATGTACAAGATGGGGGGCTCACTGTGATGTTATAAAGCCTGTGATCCAACTTCAGTAAAGAGTCACGCTGAGACAGAAAGAATGCCACTTTCATTTAAACATACCTTTTCAGTACTAGAAAGGAGCTCTGTGTTGTGTTTAAAATGCTCTGCTGTGTTTAACCGTTATCAGGGCAGGGGGCAGAATGACAACTGAGTTTCTAAAGAACAGGTGGTTTATTTCTACTTAGAGTTTTGAGAAAGAGTTGCTCGGATCAGATGCCAACGTCTAATGCACACCTCTTGTGTGCCAGTCTCTCTTCCAGTGCTTTATACATATGGTTTCATTTAATCCTCACAATCCTTGACTCTAATAAGGTTACTCCCATTTCATAAATAAAAACGGTGAGACTCAGAGAGCTTAAGTAGGACCAAAGTAGGCTGGGGATAGATCCAGGTTTCAGAGCTGATTCTGACCAGAGAGCTCTTGACCTTTTTGCTCTCCCAGGAAGCCCATCATCTCAAGAAGAAGACAACAAACATAGCGAGTTTAGGGATTATCTGATTGCCTGATGTTCCGAATGGTCCAAGTGGGGCCTTAGCCAAAGGCATCAGTCAGTATCAGAATCATGTGGGAACCTGGGCAATATGATGTGACATCCATCACCCATCTTTTACTATACAATAAAGAGGCTGATTTCTCATCTCCCAAAGATGGTTTGCTTCAGATTGATCTTCCCTTGTTCAGTTGCTAAGTCCTGTCCAACTCTCTGTGACCCCGTGGGCTGCAGCACGCCAGGCTTCCCTCTCCTCCACTATCTTCCGGAATTTGCTCAAATTTGTGTTCACTGAGTCAGTGATGCCATCCAACCATCTCATCCTCTGGTGCCATCTTCTCCTTAACCAGATGAAGTCCTGTAGGAATGGATTCTGACAGCATTGGATTTTTCTGGCCTTTTTTAAAAATTAATGTTTCCTATGTATTCTGAAGAGTATCTGGCTTAGTGCTAAGTGCTGTGATTCTTGGGTATGTTGACTTAAAAAATATGTACAAAAATATGTGAGAGTTGTGAGTTGTTTTTATTTGGGGTCAAAATGAGGAGTATGTGGGCTGTCACTTTAGTCGTGTCTGACTCTTTGTGATCGCATGGACCATAGCCTGCCAGGCTTCTCTCTCCTTGGGATTATCCAAGCAAGAATACTGGAGTGGGTTGCCATGCCCCTCTCTAGGGTATCTTTCCATCCCAGGGATCAAACCCAAGTCTCTGACATCTCCTGCATTGGCAGGCAGGAGCCCTGGGTCGGGAGGATCACCTGGAGGAGGGCACAGCAACTCACCTCAGTATCCTTGCCTGGAGAATCCCATGGACAGAGGAATCTGGTGGGCTACAGTCATAGGGTTGCAGAGAGTCAGACATGACTGAAGCGACTTAGCATAGCATGCAAAATCAGGAGTATAGCCCTGGAATCAGCATCTCAGGTATTTCTGAGAAACTCTGGGGGAACGGTCAGAATGTATCTGATTTTGGTAAAGGGAGAATACAGGCAATCAAGCACATATTTTTCCAGAAAGTTTCTGCCAGTCTCGTGAAGATTACTGCTAGTCACGAGGAGCACATGTCACAGTGCTTTTCTAGATAGGAGGAGATACAAGAATTGGACTCATAACATCGGCTCCTGAGAATATCGAACAATCTGAAGACATGTTCTGCCAGGTTTTTGTCTGAGCACAGAGTGCCTCGTTTCTGCTCCCCACCCTGAAATCCTTTCAGGGAGTGTTGAAAATCAGCAGCTGTAGCAGCACATGATTTAATCTTTGTGGAGGTAGATGGCAAGCAAGTCTCAATGGCAAGTGTCAATTTGTAGCTGACAGGTATTCTGAAGGTCTCCTTTGTATGGGAGACCTTGGTGTGCAAAAGGGCTCAGATTCAGGCTGGTTCCCATGCCAGGAGACGTTTCCTCTGCTGGTTGGGTCTCATGGCCTGAAAGCAGATGGGAAATGGCCTGTGTACTCACCTGTCCCTGTTTCCCATCTGAAGCCACAACTCAGTTATTGCTCAGGGACACCGTCTTTGTCCGAGTCCCCTCCCCTTGGTCACTCACTGTTGCGTAGCTCTGAAATAAAACCTCCAGAATCCTGAAAGCCACCTTTTCTGAGATACTGTCCTCACCCTATTTTTTTTTTAATTCTTTTTACTGTTTTGAAATATTCCTGTCACTCCCCCTTCCCACGTTAAACCATAATGGTATCTACTCCTGAGTGTCTTTCCCCCAAACTATGAATTTCAACTGTTTCCGAGGCAGTCTTTCAGAATTTGAATATAATTACACGCTTTGGGTGCAAATTGTGGTTTTCGCTACATAAGAAACTAATGGAAATGATCCGCCCGTTCCTGTAGTTTACAGATTATATGCTTCAGAACCGGGGGTATCTATTTAGGTGGCTTTTCTGTGTGGAGCACATTAAAATGAAAATGAACTTGGGGTGAGCCACCACGGTTGCTAGGCAGTGGAGTGGGTTGACAGAGCACAGCATTAAACTGAACCAGTGTCGGTGTTTTACTTAACATTTATTTGCTTTGCACCTTTGGCATTTGATGTTGTCAGAGAAGGGAAGGAGGAGGAGCTAGGCAGGATCTGGCTGGCTGCAGAGCTCAAACAAGGAGGAAGGACTAATCAGCCCACTACACCCAGGTGAAATGAGCCCTTTTTAAAATTTGCGATTGCCGTACAAAGAGCTCCTTTTATGAGGAGAACATAAGACTTGTCAAAGTGCACAGGTGTGGCTGTCAGCTTCGGGAACATGGGCTTGGGAAGATACTTGTCTTTGCAGTAGGGGCAATGACCAGCAAGGAGGAACTAGTCTTCCCCAGGCTTGGCCTTACTTCAGTGGCTGTAGACAAAAGGTCAGCAATTTTCAGTGTGCTTCCATTATCCATTTAATGCCAGGTCACAAGTCCTAGACTTATTATGAGCAAGTAGGGATAGGTGGCAACGTCTTTGGGGCTTCTTTATAAGTGATAACTAATAGAATAAAACTGATTGCTTTGAAGCCCTGGTTTTAATAAAGGCTGAAAGGCCCTTGTGAACAACTCAGCTCAGTTCAGTTCAGTTGCTCAGTCATGCCCAACTCTTTGCGACCCCATGAACCGCAGCTGTCAGGCCTCCCTGTCCATCACCAACTCCCGGAGTTCACTCAGGTGGTGTCCATTGAGTCGGTGATGCCATCCAACTATCTCATCCTCTGTTGTCCCCTTCTCCTCCTGCCTTCAATCTTTCCCAGCATCAGGGTCTTTACAAATAAGTCAGTTCTTCGCATCAGGTGGCCAAAGTATTGGAGCTTCAGCTTCAGCATCAGTCCTTCCAATGAATATTCAGGACTGGTTTCCTTTAGGATGGACTGGTTGGATCTCCTTGCAGTAGTCCACAGGACTGAACCACTAGCTCATAGATAAAACAAAGCAAGACTCTCTTGAATTCTTTGGGTCAATTTTAGCAGCATTCTGATTTTTTAGAAGTTTGAGAAGATTTAAAGGGTTAAATCTCAGCTCTTGGGAAAATTTGGCCTTCTGAATAGTTTAGGTGGGAGGAGGGTCCTGTGAGTGACTTAGATAGTCAAGGTTTTATTGTGTATCTTTTCCTTGAACCAATTATTGTATATCTCTTGACATGAACTTGGATGGACATCTTTGGGTGTTCATTTCTGTCAATCCAATCTTCTTAGAAAAAATAAACCCAAGAAAGGAGGTATCTTTGTGCTTTTAGAAAAATGACAATCATATTTTCTTTATTCTTAATAATTATTATTATTCGCGTTTTTTCCCCAAATCTTGGAATGTACCTGACCCTCTCCTGAAAGTCTTAGAACATTTAGTTCTCTGAAAGGTACACCCTTTCCATGTGAGCCCCTCTCCCTGTCCATGTATTCCCCATCTGGACCCTGTCCTTTAGTGGTCTTTTGGAGACTTCATTACATTAGCATAATTGATTAATGCATTGGCCATTTGTAATTGATTCAACCTCTAGCCCCTCTACCCTCCTAGGAGGTTGGGGGTGGGACTGAAAGTGTCAACCCTCTAATTACCAAGGTTTGTCCTACTGACTTCCACCCAACCCCAACTCCTAAGGTGCTTACCAAAAGTCATGTTGTTAACATAGAAAAGGACACCTTTATCCTCTCAGCACTTTGGAAATTCTGAGGGTTTTGAAAGTTGTGATCCCAGAAGTGTGGATGAAGAATGAATACATATGAGAAGTGTATTTTGGTCATCTGAATGACCAGATATGGGTTTCTTGTAAATTACAGTCAGGTACTAAACTAAATGCTTTAGCTTTATTCATTTAATCTTTACCAACCATCCTTCGTGGTAGGTACCATTATTACAATTACACACACAAAATATTCAGTCACATCTGACTCTTTGTGACCCCATGGACTGTAGCCCACCAGATTCCTCTGTCCATGGGATTCTCCAGGCTAGAATACTGGAGTGGGTTGCCATTTCCTTCTCCAGGGGATCTTCTTGACCCAAGAATTGAACCTGGGTCTCCTGCATTGCAGGTGGATTCCTTATTGTCTGAGCTACCAGGGACGCCCATTATTACTATGAATTTATAGAAAAAGAAATTGAGTCTCAGAGAATTAAGCAGTTTACCTAAAGTTTCTCCACTCACTTAGCAGTTAACCCCTGTAATCTACAGTTACCTCTCAATATCCATGGGGACTGGTTCCAAGACACCCATGAGGTATGAATGTCTGAGATACTCAAGTCCTTTCAATAAAACAGTGCAGTATTTGCATATTACCTTAACCCATACATATTCTCCTGTATCATTTCAATCATCCCCAAGGTTACTCATAACACCTAATACAATGTGTAGTTTTTGTTGTTGTTTAGTCGCTAAGTCAGGTCCAACTGTTTGCAACCCTGTGGACTGTAGCCTACCGTGGGACAGAGGGACAGAAATCCCTCTGTCCATGGGATTTCTCAGGCAAGAATACTGGAGTGAGTTGCCATTTCCTTCTCCAGGGATCTAACGCAGTGTGAATGCTATGCAAATAGTTGTATATACAATGTAAATACTATGCAAATTTTGCCTTTGCACAGAAAATTCAAGTTTGGCTTTTTTGAATTTTCTGGAACTTTTTTCCCAAATATTTTCAATCCAATGTTCTTTGAATCTGTGGATAAGAGACCCACAGACAAGGAGAGGACTGACTATGTTGAACTTTTAGGTCAGGTAATCTGCGCAAACATACAGCCTGTTCCCTGGTATTGAGAATACCTGATCAGAACTCATCCCTGTATTCACAAGTCCTATTGTGTTATAGAAAATTATGTGTGCTTTCTGAAGCAGCCTTCGGAAATTCAGATAAGTTCCACAGTCAGCTGGCAGGGAGTGGTTACATATTCGATTAAGGGCCTGAGAGTGAGGGACACTTCTATTGACAACAGAGCCATTTGTGATTCACCACCTCAATTTTGATTCACTGTAAGAAAGTCATTTATCAGGAAGTTTAGTTTCCATCACAAAGGTTTTCTCCTAAGTTATAATTTTAAGCAGACCACCAACTTTCCTGGTTTTAGTTCTTGCCTGCCAAAGGAGAGAATTGCGATTAATGATCTTGAAGTAACCTGCCATCTTTATCTTGACAAGTTTGGTATTCATCTTTCTCTCAGCACTAACAGGCACAATCCTGATGATTTCTGAGATACCTCTTTACTCTTATTAGATCACCTTTGAATCTACTTTTATTCCTGGCCCTACACACATATGGCAGAAGCGTGTTAATTATGAGGATAAATTGAGGAAGTGACTATTTCAAGAGTGTCAGTGGTTTTCAGATTGAGTGATATGTGTGTGTACATACACGTGTGGGTGAATGTGTGAACTGAAAAGTGTGATGTAGCATAAAGGCCTTGAGAGCAACCTAATTAGTTCCTGACCTGGAATGTGAAGAACAGATTTGAGGCCTAGGCCTGCTGCACAGTATAGACATGGGCATGTTTCAGTATCTCTCCCCTATTATAGCTCTGATGTGATTTATCGGTGCGTTGCGTCGTAGAGCTCATGTTGACACGTTGATTACAGTTTAAGAAAAGGACGGTATTAGTGTGAGATAGGAATGCAAACTTGGAGACCTGGCCCTCTATAGCCAGTCCCTGTCTTTCACGTGATTTATTTATTGGGTTTTAGATGCCAGGGACGCATTGTGTGTGTGTGTACTGCCATCCCAATCATCTGTCCATTATTTTGAATCTATTAGACTAGCTGTTGGTCTTCCCTTATGGCTCAGCTGGGAAAGAATCTGCCTGCAATGCGGGAGACCTGGATTCGATCCCTGGGTTGGGAAAATCCCCTGCAGAAGGGAAAGGCTACCCACTCCAGTATTCTGGCCTGGAGAAGTCCATGGACTATACATCTTTGGAGTCCCAAACAGCTGGACACGACTGAGCAACTTTCACTTTCAGACTAGCTATCATAAAGAACACTCTTTTGAAATAGTGTTGAGAATCCCAGGGACCGGGGAGCCTGGTGGGCTGCCATCTATGGGGTCGCACAGAGTCGGACACGACTGAAGCGACTTAGCAGCAGCAGCAGCAGCAATCCTTTATTTCCCTGCACAAGGTAACTCAGTCACTTAGAAATAGAGCCACCATCTGAACACTATGTTCTTCAGGCCCTGGGGTAATGCTCCTAAAGGAGTATTCTGATGAAAGCTCTTCATTGGCCTTAAAAGCTGTTTTGCATGTGTGAAATTATCAAACAACGGAATAGAAAGAGGTCTGTAGGGACCTTTTCCAATCAAATTATTTTTCATACAGAGAAGCTTGGACAGCCTGGCTTCCCAAATCATACTTTTCAGGTTAGAGGCAAGTTAAAACGGAAACACTAGTCCTCTCTGAGCTACACCAGAGGTAGTGTTAGAGTCCAAAGCTTTCCGGGTGTCCCCTGTTTTGCTGTCAGCAAGGAGATTGAGGTGGTCTCTGGTATAGCGGAGGGAATACATCAGCAAGGAAGGATCCAAGATCCTGAGAGCCAGGTTACTCCAGACACTGGCGTGAGTTTCCTTCCTTGCCGTCATCACGGAATCCGGTCCTTTTAGTCCATCCCAGCCACCGCTCCCTCTCTGGGTCCCCACTCTCTCTCTGCCCTGGCAGCCTGGAAGGGAAACTCAGTGTGCCACAGTTCAATCAAACGGTTTGATGAGAGCCTTCAAGCCTAATTACATGGGAGTTTTTATCCAGTGAAAAGAAAGAGAAAAGAGAAAGGGAGAAATTAAATTGAAGTGTAAATCAGGCAAGGGCTTAAATCTTGAGCTTCCTTTCTTTTTAATCAAGAGTAAAATGAGAGGAGAGTTTTAAGGCTCATCACATGACACCATTAACTACCCAAGGAGCTCTTGACTCAAGATGGTTTGCCTTGAGAAGAAAAATGTACGATCAGCCCAGAAAAGGAGGTATCCAAATGTCACTTAGAAGGATGACTCTCAGGAGCAGGACAGTTTGTTTTCCTGTGATTGTTCGGGCTTCAGTTCCCCTGGCTGGCCAGAACAATTTTGTGTTTTTTTTTACACACATTAAGTGTTCAATATGCATTTTAAATCAATGATGTAGTAAATTTTGTAGTGTTTAGCAGGTAATTATGTATTATGTACAAAAGGGTGATATGTTTTCAATTCATTCCATTTTAGAGAGTGCAGGAGAAATCAGTATTCAACATTTTGGCCAGTTTTCCCTTGTGGTTGACATAGTTTGGGTATATTTTTATAAAGTTACTTGATTTTTATAGAGTGTTTTGCATTGTTGCAGAGAAAATGCAAGATCTCTTTTGATTCTTGCCACAGCTCTCAGCAGCAGGAGCACAAGTAGTAGAATTGTTATTTGTCCCCACCTTTTTTTTTTTTTTTTTAAGCTGATGTAATCAGGACTAAAGGAGTGTAAATGTCTTGACTGAAGTCATTCAAGTATTCAGTGACAGGGCAGAAACTGACACTCAGTTTCTGTCCACTGCCCTGCTTTGCATGACTGAGTATCTTGTGGGCAATTTCTGGTAAAAAGATAGAGGAGAACAGCAGAGAGAAGAGCGCGTGCAGAAGCATAGTTAGGGCAGAGAAGTGTGATGCACCTTCACTGAACTCGGCATTCATTAAATACTTATAATGAGCAATGCAAGGACCTGGTCTGTGCTTTACAGTGGAAAATTGAAACGTGGATCCTACACTCAAAGGCTTACAGTGTGGTTGCAAACTCTTTTAAAGTATAGAGATCAATCCTTTCCACCCTCACAGCAATTTCAACCATGTCACCCGGATAGTTGCAGCAACCTCGTTTACAGACCTTTTTCATTGTTTAGCTGCTCAGCTGTGTCCATCTCTTTGCGACCCCATGGACAGCAGCACGCCAGGCTTCCCTGTCCATCACCAACTCACAGAGTTTACTCAAACTCATGTTCATTGAGTCGGTGATGCCCTCCAACCATCTCATCCTCTGTCATCATCTTCTCCTCCCACCTTCAATCTTTCCCACCATCAGGGTCTTTTCCAGTGAGTCAGTTCTTGGCATCAGGTGGCCAAAGTATTGGAGCTTCAGCTTCAGCATCAGTCTTCCCACTGAATATTCAGGGTTGATTTCCTTTAGGATGGACTGGTTGAATCTCCTCGCTGTCCAAGGGACTCTCAAGAATCTTCTCCAGCACCACAATTCAAAGGCATCATTTCTTTGGCGCTCAGCCATTTTTATTATCCAACTCTCACATCTGTACACGACTACTGGAAAAAACCATAGCTCTGACTATACAGACCTTTGTAGGCAAAGTCAAGTTTCTGCTTTTTAATACACCGTGGGGTCGCTAAGGGTCAGACACGACTGAGCGACTTCACTTTCACTTTTCACTTTCACACATTGGAGAAGGAAATGGCAACCCACTCCAGTGTTCTTGCCTGGAGAATCCCAGGGACGGGGGAGCCTGGTGGGCTTCCGACTATAGGGTCACACAGAGTCGGACACGACTGAAGTGACTTAGCAGCAGCAGGTTTGTCAAGGGCAAGAGTCTTTTAATTTTAATTTCATGGGTGCAGTCGCCGAGATTTTGGAGCGAAGAAAATATCAGACCTTACTAAGCCTCTGATCGTCCCTTCCTATCCATACCCCATCCGTCTCACATACCAGTCTGATCACACCATTCTCCCATGAGCTTCCCCCAGCCTACAGGCTGAAGTCCAATCAGATCACACCGTTCCCTCTGTAACTAGAACAAAAACTAACCCCTCGCCTTCACCCTGCTTGTCTCTGACCATATTTCCTAACACAAGCTTCATTAAACCTTGGCCTAATTCTACTTCCTTGAGAAATTCAAATTCCCCGAATAAAGGTTCTCATAACCTTCTGGAACTCTCCTCTTGTTGCTGCTTCTCATTTATTTGTAAGATTATTTGATCAATAGCTATTTCCCCGGATGGATTGAGCATTCCACTGGGGTCAGATAGGGTCATGAGATTAAGAAAATAAAATGCAAGATGTCCAATTAAACTTGATATTTACATAAGTGACCATCTTTTTAAAAGTTTGAAGTATCAGTATGTCCCATGCAATATTTAGGACATATTTATACTGAATGTTTTTGGTTATTTTTCTGTAACCCAAATTTAACTGGGTATCCCATGTTTTATCTGACAACCTTAGTGAGAAATCACATCTGTTTTTGCTCCAAGAACAATGGCTGGGAGTATAACAAACAGATGATCATGCACCACTTGATGAATAAATGAATTAGCTTAAAAATAAAATTAGTTTACTCTGGTAGTGCCATGTAGGGTAAATCGGTATGACAAGAGACTGAATTTGGAAGGACTAATTTACACACTGTTGCCATCGTCAAAATAAAGATAATAAGGACCCAGGTAGGATAGAGGTATGGAGAAGGAAATGGCAACCCACTCCAGCATTCTTGCCTGGAGCATCCCATGGACAGAGGAGCCTGGAGGGCTGCAGTCCATGGGGTCGCAAGAGTCGGACCCAACCTAGCAACTAAACCACCACCATCACCAGGATAGAGATAAAGAAAGCTGAGCGCCGAAGCATTGATGCTTTTGAACTGTGGTGTTGGAGAAGACTCTTGAGAGTCCCTTGGACTGCAAGGCGATCCAACCAGTCAATCCTAAAGGAAATCAGTCCTGAATATTCCCTGGAAGGACTGATGCCAAAGCTGAACTCCAGTATCGTGGCCACCTGATGCAAAGAACTGACTCAGTGGCAAAGATTCTGATGCTGAGAAAGATTGAAGGCAGGAGGAGAAAGGGACGACTAAAGAGGAGATGGTTGGATGGCATCATCGACTCGATGGACATGGGTTTGAGCACGCTCTGGGAGTTGGTGATGGACAGGGAGGCCTGGTGTGCTGCCATCCACGGGGTTGCAGAGAGTCACACAGAACTGAGTGACTGAACTGACCTGAGGATAGAGACAAGGGCTGCCCTGGTGGCTAAGACGGTAAAGAATCCGCCTGCCATGCAGGAGACTCGGATTCCATCCCTGGGTCAGGAGGATCCCCTGGAGAAGGGATTGGCAACCCACTCCAGTATTCCTGCCTGGAAAATCCCATGGACAAAGGAGCCTGGTGGGCTACAGTCCATGGGGTCGCAAAGAGTCGGACACGACTGAGCGACTGACACACACACACAGGACAGAGACATTGAAAGGAGGAGTATTTCCAGGGAGGGATCGGAATTTACACAGTTGTGACTGTAACACGGAGAAGGCAATGGCACCCACTCCAGTACTCTTGCCTGGAAAATCCCATGGATGGAGGAGCCTGGTGGGCTGCCGTCTATGGGGTCGCACAGAGTCGGACACGACTGAAGCGACTTAGCAGCAGCAGACTATGTAACAAGCCAGCACCTTGAGGAGGAGGGGACAGAACCATTTCACATTACTAGTGGTCAGGATCAAAAACAATGACCAAGATAGAAATAAGTATCATCCCTCTCATTTACAAACTGCTTCACAAGTTTCAAAGTATTGTTCTGTGTTCTGTGTCATTCCCCTTTGTAGGAGAGACTTGTTTCTGCAAATATGGCCATTTAATGATCACTCCTCTTTGGAAATGCTTTACATCTCCCAAGTCAGTGTTGTTGATCAGCTCAGAGATATTTGCATTAATTTCTGTGCATTTGTAATAGATTTTTTACTTAAGCTCCATATTTCTCTGTGCTGAACGCTTTGTTCCTGAAGCACCAGGTAATTTTGTATTATGTATGACAAACCTCTGGTGCATTTGTATTAACCGGTAGATTTTTATAATCATCAGGTTTTCTAAAAATGGGTTGTAGCTATCCAGTCAGGAGATGACCAGCCAGAGGCAAATTTCTGTGGTGTTTCTTCCCAATGCCAGAACAGGTGGAGGTTGACAAGTCACAAGCTCTCACTTCAGTTAATAAAGATGTAATTTTAGTCATTCAAGTTTGTGTTGAAAGCAAATCTTTTCACCCTTTATTTTTCAATTAGTGCTGAGAGGAACTCCATGGCCTCTAGCTATGGAAGGCCAGATGGGCGTGTTTTCTTAACTAGATACCCGCGTAGAGGCCACAGTTGACATTTCCTCGGCTGCTCTTGCAGAGGTCTTGAACGTTTTTCCCCCAGCATATCCGTGCCTGTGAGCTGCTGTTTGAACGATCAGGTGTGATGAGTGAGTGATTAAATGAGGGAGATAATAAATGGGCCGCACAGAGCCTGGTGGAAGGAACGTAGACTCAAGTGTCACTGATCACACTGGGTGTGACTGATCACTCTCTCAGCAGATTACTCTAGGCCGTGTGTGCATTCATGCTCAGTCGTGTCTGAGTCTTTGCAACTCTATGGACTGTAGCCAGTCTGGCTCCTCTGTCCTTGGGATTTTGTAGGCAAGAATACTACGGGGAATTGCAGTTTCCTCCTACAGAGGATCCTCCCGACCCAAGTATTGAACCTGTCTCTCCTTCGTCTCCTGCATTGGCAGGCAGATTCTTTCCATTAATCCACCTGGGAAGCCCATTATGCTAGACCAGAGATCATCAAACGTTTCCTGAAAGGGGCCAGAGAGTAAACATCTTTGTTTTTTTGGGATATACTGTCTCTGCTTCTACCGTAACTACTCAACTCTACTACAGACAGGATGAATTTGCTGACTTCTGCCCCAGACTTAAGACTTAAGGTTGTTGTGATTAGCATTTTCTATATACCCAAAGAACTGAGCACAGAATCTGGCACATTAAGTGGTCAGTAAATGCTAATCAGTGTTCTGAGTATGATAAATGGATTTTAGAGCTGCAAGGAATCTTGGAGATCATAGTCAATTGTCTCCTTTTAAAAGATAAAAATGTTTAAATGGAGGATGCAAGATGTAGTGGGACTTAACCAAGGTTAGTGCAATCTGTTTCCCCACAATTCTGTTCTTATCATCACTTTCAGAATTCCCAGAAAATATGGCAGCATGAAGCCAAGCTGTATCTTAGGGGATATCCGAGTACTGGGTCAATACGCACGTATTGACTATCAGCTATGTATGAGACCTGTGCTGTATGTTATGAGTGATACAAAGGTCAATGAAGTTCTTGTCCTTGGAGATCTAGCAGCATTTATTTACTCAAATAAATATAATGAGGTAGGAAGTTACGAATGTCAAAAGAGTGAGTGTGTGCCAAGGCCTCTGTTTAGGTGTGCTTACATGTCTTATCTCAAATGATCTGCTTAGCAGTTTAAACTATCAACATTTTATCCTTGAAGACACTCAAGGATAGACCCAAGACTCAAAAGTTAAGTGAACCCGTTCAAGGTCAAGAGTTAGGAAGTGCTGGAGCGAGGCTTTGGATTTGTTTCACTCATTACACAAGGCGCTTTCTACTAGCCTTCGAAGAAGACTCTGGGTGAAGTGTGTTTCTGTTAGAAATTCTGCTATAACATACTACTCTGAAACTTTTAAAATGACTATGTTTAAACCAGCCATGCTGTTTGCTGGTGATTCAGTGGGTCAGCAATTAAAAGTCGAATCTAGCTGAGTAATCCTGAAGGCCTCACATGGTGTCCCTCTTGTGGCTGTAGCTGTCTGACAGAGGGATGGGGGTTGATGGTCTCCAGTGGATTCATTGACATGTCTGATGGTTGGTTCTGGCCGCTAGTTTGGGGGAACCTCGGGTAGCGTGGCCATCTCTGGTCGGTGCCGCCTCTCGCCCTCTACTTGGCTAGTCCAGGCTTCTCCACACAGGGGTCTCAGGGCTGCATTTTAAGAGAATGATGACCACAGGGACAAGAAGCTTTTAAGAACTTGGACATCACACAATGATGCCTTTACGGCATTCAATCGGTTAAAGTGGTTCTCAGAGCCAGATTCAACTGGTTGGGGAGCTGGAGTCCACCTCCAACTTGAGAAGTAGCTAAATCCCATTGCAGAAGTGTGGGCATGTGAGGGTGGGAGGAATTCTTGCCCTATTTGCTAACTATCTACCACAAAATCACAACTCAGCTGAGAACCGGGTCTTAACAGAAATATGCAGATTCGAACTTTGCAGCACAAGGATTACAAAGAACAGGTCTTATAAAGCTTATAAAGATTAGGTCTTAACTGAGAGTGGGGCCACACACCTGCCCTATTTTATCTAGGAAATCTTCTCTTGCCTTTGGTCTAACAAAGAAACTGCTGTTACTACAGATAAGGACATAATTACAAGAGCAGCTTCCATATATGATACGTCTGGCTTTCCAGAGGATTTTCATTTCTTTTATATTACATTAAACGTGCTATACAGTTTTGTTGCATTTTACTGCTCGGAGAAAAAGGGCAAAAAAGACGCCCCTCCTTTTCTTCCTGCCATTTTGCCTTAAAGCACATTCTCAGCTCACTTTCCCAGAAACAAGCGTGTGGCCCATCAGCGGTGATTGACTGTGGCTGAGTGTCAGTCCCACAGCCGTTCTGCTGTGAAGATGAAAGTTTGATGGACTTCCAGATGAAAAGGAAGAAAGAGAAGAAATCTGATTTCATTGGCAGCTGCCTTACCCATCTTCATTAAGTTGGGCTGTGGACACTGCAGGGCCATTCTGAACCAGTGGTCGTAAAACTAATAGGGCAGCACTCAACCTCGGCAGCTCATATTGCTGCTTGAGCTCTGTCATCTGGGTGGTTATTGCCGAAGGAGGAGGAAGCTCCTGTAGGGAACCCAGTGGTCTTTGTGTGACAGAAGTGAAACTGAAAGAAATAGATTTTTCTATTAGCTGCAAATCCAACCTTTACACATCGTCCCTTCCATGTGACAGACAGCAACTGATTCTCTCAGGCAGGGTTCCAACAAATCATTCAGGCTTTTGGAAGACAATATGGGCTCAATCCCCCGTGTGTGTGCACGCAGACACGTGGGAGAAGCTGTGTGGCTCCTCATTCAGCCTCGGACTTGGCTGTGTGCGTATGTCGGAGGGATGAATTTGGGGGCTGAAGGTTGGAGGAGGAGGGCTGAGATGCAGTGAGAAGTAGTCGAGAGGATCCAGCTCTAGTAAGGGGACTCTGGCCATGAGTGCATCAATATTCAGTTCCCCAGCTTTCTGGATCTGAGCTCTTTTCCTGCAGAAGTGTTTACTGAACGGCAGCAACAAAACATCTCCTTGTTTTTCTGACAATCCAGCATTTCAAATGGCAGTCTGCCGTGCGTGTCTCTCTCCTTTTCTGAGATTCCTCTGTATTTGAGTCCAACCTCTCGCATCCCGTGGGCTGTGGTAATGATGGTAGCAATTACTGTATATCCAACCCTTGTCACATGCCACATTCACATGCTTCATGTATATTTCACTGTCTGTGATCCCTAAAAGAATCCTTTGAAGACAGATATCATCATCCTTAGGAAACTGAAGCCCGGGGACACACAGCTTGTAAAGTGGTGGTGCAGGGATCCAGAGCTCCAAAGCCCGAACCCTCTCACTGTTCTACTCTGTCTATTCAAGGCTGGGGCAATAGGAGATGCCTTATATGAATGGTGTAATGATTCATGTAGGACTTTTGAGTTCAGCTCTTATATAGATCGTCTTTGAAAAGTCTTTTCAGCTGACATAAGGCCAACGAACTGGCTATCTCATCTAATAGTGTTATTGGAAACAAAGCAAAGATCATGGAGATTTTTGGAACCAGAAGGGACTTGCTGGATCACCTAATATTCTGCTCTAAAGTATTCTCCAGCCACTGTTGCTCCCTTGTACCGAAAAGGAGGTCTGGAGAGGCCCCTGGGCGCCACCGCCGTGTTGAAGCTAATGGCGGGATGGAAGCGTCTTCTTTCTGCCTCGTGCCCTTTATCCTCTGTATCACTGAACACTTCTCATGGACTCATTTCTGGTTTTGAGGTGTCATACTAAAGCATAAGGCTTCCCTGGTGGCTCAGAGGTTAAAGCGTCTGCCTCCAATGCGGGAGACCTGGGTTCAACCCCTGGGTCGGGAAGATCCCTGGAGAAGTAAATGGTAACCCACTCCAGTACTCTTGCCTGGAGAATCCCACGGATGGAGGAGCCTAGTGGGCTACAGTCCATGGGGTCACAAAGAGTCGGACACGACTGAGCGACTTCACTTCATTTCACTAAAGCATAAGATAAAGGTGACTCAGGTGTGATCAACTTAGGCCAGGGGTTGGCAAAGCTTTCCTGTAAAAGGTCAGATAGTAAATATTACTGGCTTTTCCGATGTGAAGGATCTGTTGCTGCTGCTGCTGCTGCTGCTAAGTCACTTCAGTCGTGTCCGACTCTGTGTGACCCCATAGACGGAAGCCCACCAGGCTCCCCCGTCCCTGGGATTCTCCAGACAGGAACACTGGAGTGGGTTGCCATTTCCTTCTCCAATGTGTGAAAGAAAAAAGTGAAAGTGAAGTCGCTCAGTCGTGTCCGACCCTTAGCGACCCCACGGACTGCAGCCTACCAGGCTCCTCCATCCATTGGATTTTCTAGGCAAGAGTACTGGAGTGGCTTGCCATTGCCTTCTCCAAGGATCTGTTACCACTCTTCAATTCTGTCCTTATATGTGGAAAGCAGCACGAGACTGGATGGGCATGACGCATTGAGTGTAGCTTTATTTACAAACACAGGGAGGGCCGCATTTGGCTCACCAGCCCCTTCTATAAACTGTTCAAGGTGAGGCTCTCCAGGGGAGACGTCAGTGTCGACACTGTGGGATTTATGCTCCAGCAGTAGTGATACGAAGTAATTAGTGGTGGTGGTAATAACAGCAGTGGTAGCATCAGCGCCAACAACAGTACCATCATCTCTTTATGTTTGGTTCATGCTTTAGGGCTTACAAAGTATTTAGACAATTATCATCTCAGGTAATCCCTTTTAAAACCCTCGCTCAAAAACTACATAGGCAGGGGAGCCTCACCAGCTGCGGACTGCAGTACGATGCAAGGAGCATGGCACAGTCTGTACTTAGTGGTAGAAATCAGGGCTGTGGGATGCAAACGCCTAGAGAGGAGGGTTGCACGCCTCCGGGCCCCATTAGGGGCCAGTTGTTCAGCGGCGTGATGAGTCAGTTTCCTGAACACACCCTTGCCAGTCTGTTCCAGCTTTGTGATTCGACCTGTGAAGGAAAGAACCACTGAGTCTAAGAGCCTGTTATCCGAGAAGAGCCTTTCATCTTCGCCCATCACCTTTTTGGACCCGGTTACGTTGGTGAGTTCCTGGTGGCTCAGAAAGCAAAAGAATCTTCCTGCAGTTCAGGAGACCCAGGTTCAATCCCTGAGTCAGGAAGATCCCCTGGAGAAGGAAATGACAGCCCACTCCAGTATTCTTGCCTGGAAAATCCCATGGACAGAGGAGCCTGGAGGGCTACAGTCCATCAGGTTGCCAAGAGTTGGACGTGACTGAGTGACTGACACCTTCACTTCACACTGTTGGGGAGCAACTGTGAAAAGTAACCTGTTAACAGCGTTCATTCAACAAACAGTTATTTAACACTTTGAGGCCTTCGCTCGTGCTAAAGGCAGATGGGGGCATGAGGCTCCTGTCCTGAAGCATGTTTTGCTTCACAGACAAACACCCACAGGAACATGCCACAGACCCTACTCATCCTTCCTGCACCTGCTGGAAGCACTGCAGTGCTTCTTGGGTTTTGGTGGCAAATGTCTGGGACGCTTCTGCCTCTTGCCAGCTGTTTAACCCTGGGTAAGTTCCTTACAGTCTCCGTGCCTGGTGTCCCCTCTGTCAAATGGGGATAATATATTTTTGCACCATGGACAGTGAGGACTTAAGAGCTACTATATGCAAAGCACTTTTAAGCCTGGCCTTTGTAAGGGCTTAAATAAATGCCAACCATTGTTATTATTTTTGTTGTAATTCCTCGTGAAGAGTAACTACCCAAACCGCCATGCAAAGGACCATATAAACTTTTTGTTTCCCACCATATGTTTTCAAAATCCTAGCTACTTGGTTCTCAAAGACATTTTTCTAGCTCTTGGGGGTACATTTTGAAACTTGTTGACAAACAGCAAGTTAAATGAGGCGAGCAAGCATTTGTCTTCTGACATTTTACAGATGGGAGGACTCTTAGGGTTATCTAGGCCAGACTCACATTTTGGAGATAAGGACCGGAGGTTCGTGGAAAGTAAATGACTTTGTCAAAGCAGTGTAATCGGGGCAGAATGAGGGCTTGAACTTCAGTGATGACATGTTTTTGTCTGATTTTAAAAATCTTCCCCCCTGGCATTTCTAAGTTATTCCATTTCACCTAACAGTTTCCTCACATTTACCTGATTATTTTAAAGATCCCACTGGTTATAAAAGATAGATTAATAAACTTGCTTGTAACCCCATGAAACCCAGTGGCTTGACCTCACTTGCCTCCAGCTTTTTCATTGCCCTCGAGTGAGGGAAGTTATATTCAAGGATCTCTAAGGTGGATCTCAGTTCAGATGCCATCTTGAGGAATAACATAGGGTCAAAGTGGAATTTTATTGAAATTTTTGGTCAGTTCGACTGGGATAGTCTTCTAAATCTGTGTGTGTGTGTGTGTGTGTGTGGTCAGTTGCTCGGTCGTGTCTGACTCTTCAGCCCCATGGCCTGTAGCTCACCAGGCTTCTCTGTCCATGGAATTTTTCAGGCAAGAATAGTGGAGCGGGTTGCCATCTCCTCCTCCAGGGGCTCTTCCTGACCCTGGTATCTAACCTGCGTCTCAGGCATTTCCTGAGTTGGCAGGCAGATTCCTTACCACTGGAGCCACCTGGAAAGCCCTCTGAGTCTATGGAAAGTTCAAAAGCAATCTCCTGTTTTTTTAACCTAAAAAGGTGGTGTGTTCTGGTGTGAAATAACCACCAGACTGTGCAAAATTGTATTATGTAATTCTGTCCTGAAAACGACCTCTGTGTGTTGACCCTAAATTGTTCTCTGCTCCTCTAGAGATTTTTATATGGCTGCAGAGCATCTCCAAGAGCTGGGATGCTTTGCCAGTGGAAATCTCTTCCAGAGTGTTTGGCATCCATTAATTCTATTGTCTTGGGCCCATAGGTGGGGTGTCAAAAACAAGACACTCTATCCTGGATATTCCCTCCGGGGACAACGCAGTCATCCTTGTTGAAATGGTCTCATTTGACACCCTTCCTTTTTATTCTTTATTATCACACCCTTTCCATGCCCTTTACTCTTGACATTGGACATTTGTTTCATAGCAGTCAACAGTGATCTGAATTTTTATATTTAAAGACAGATGCTGCTCTTATGTAGTTCTTCCCCCATTAATATACTCACCTATAAAGAATCTTTAAAGGCAATGATAGATGCTTTGGCAAGAGATTCAGACATATATACATATATATGTATATGTATAGACACACATATATGTACATTTTTAATACAAGGTTGTTTGTTTGCTTGGCTGTTTTTAATGGCTTTTCTTTAGCACCATGATCTTATCTGGAAAACTCATTTAATCTGCCCAGAACTTAGAGGGTGTCTTTCACATCCCCTGTGGCCAGCTTTCCAAGGTCTCCAGGAGGCTGCTTTCTTGCTTTCCTCTCAGCCCTGACACCTAGTTCATCATCAGAGATAAGCCCTGGTTGTCTGCAAATTGCAGTCTCATCAGGTCTGCGAGATAGCATCTTGTTTGACTCCTCTCTGTGCCTTCCATTAACACTTCGGAACCAGGGGTTTGGGAAGAGCTAGACCACAGCACCACACTGGCGACTGTGGTTGATGAACAGATTCCGGTTTTCCCCATTATTGGCTTCATTAAACTTGACAGCCTTTTTAGTCTCCAGATAGGGTGAGCCTTTTTTCACTGACCCTTATTAAGAGCTGTCTCCTTAAGAAGGGTCACTTGGGAAGGGATAGGTAGGGGGCCAGTCTTCAACTTCCAGAAAGTAGTTGAGTTGGGTAAATAACCTTGATTTGGCTTTTAGAGTTCTTTTACTTTTCTAATGATAAAAGCCATCGTTTATCAAATACTTAACGATGTCCCTGGGCTTAGAAATGATCTTGCATGTTCTTCCTGATGCACAGGTATTGTTGTTATCCCTCTTTCTCAAAAGGAAGCTGAGTCTCAAAAAGATGAAGTTGCCCCCAGATCTCATATCAGTAAAAGGACAGAGCTGGGAACTGAATCTGGAAGTCTCTGCTTCAGAGCTTGTGAATTTAACTACCCTACTCCACCACTTTCAGATGGTTTTTCAGCTATTTGATTATGTTTTAGACTTATCCCTTTAGAATCCTTGAGCTCATTCTGATTTTATCGGGTGTAATAGCTGTCTATTGCTTTGTAACAACTTACCTCCAAACGTAAAAGCCTAAAACAGTAAACATTTATTATCTCGTTCCATTGCTGTGGGTTAGGAATACAGGAGTGGCTTAGTTGAGCTGTTACGGCTCAGGGTCTCTCAGGATGTTGTATACAAGACACTGGCCAGGACTTCAGTCATCTGAAGGCTTGATGGGGGATGGAAGCATTTCATTTTTCTGTCTTACCCTCTCTTTACCTCATATCCCCAAGGATATGATGTAGCCAAACTGAACAGTTAGATGTGTGCGCATCCAGCAGTCCATTACGTTTGAAGGACTTGGGATGCTATACCCTAAAGTCTTTGCAGTTAAGACTGATCTTTAGGGCTTCTAATGAATTCTCTAGAAACTTTTAGATTCATGTATGGTGTTCCCCTAAAGAAGCTATGGCTATTGCTGTGCACATTTGTATAAACAACTTTTTGAGCAGATACTGAGTGCTAATAAGAGGTGTGTGTTTTTTTTTTAATAATTTTGAGGATAGGGTCTGCGAATCTCTCTTATCCTTTATTTTGGATGCACTGCAAATGTTCCAGAAAGATTTGATTCCTTGCAAGCTGGTCTAACGGAGAAGGCAATGGCAAGCCACTCCAGTACTCTTGCCTAGAAAACCCCATGGATGGAGGAGCCTGGTGGGCTGCAGTCCGTGGGGTTGCTAAGGGTCGGACACGACTGAGTGACTTCACTTTTACTTTTCACTTTTACACATTGGAGAAGGAAATGGCAACCCACTCCAGTGTTCTTGCCTGGAGAATCCCAGGGACGGGGGAGCCTGGTGGGCTTCCGTCTATGGGGTCACACAGAGTCGGACACGACTGAAGTGACTTAGCAGCAGCAGCAGCAGCAAGCTGGTCTAAGGACTGGGGGAAGCTAACTAAAAACAAAATCAAAAGATTATCTTATAGGAAAGAAACGAATGAGCAGGAGACAGAGAAAAATTATTAATGTTATGCACTGACTGTGTGCAATTACCCGGGCTTTCTCCTCTTCAACACAAGGGAAGTGTTCTAATCTTTTACCAGGATGCCTGCTTCTTACATGCCTGTGCTGTATCCAAGGTCTTCTCAGGTGGGTCAGTGGAAAAGAATTCACCTGTCAGTGCAGGAGACACAGGTTGATCCTTGGGTTGGGAGGATCTCCTGGAGGAGGAAATGGCAACCCACTCCAGTATTCTTGCCTGGAGAATCCCATGGACAGAGGAGCCTGGTAAGCTACAGTCCATGGGGTCCCAAAGAGTCAGACGTGACTAAGTGACTGAGCACGCATGCGCTGTCCAAATCCTCTCCAGGGACGCCACAGCCCAGTTCCCCTTTGAAACCTGGCCGCCCATGGGCTGTGTTGGAGTTCCCAGGTGATCTCAATGGACTAATTTCCCTCTTTGCACTTCTCTTATCTCATAATGCGCTGTTGATTCCAGTTGTCTAAACATGATGGGAAATAGCCAGAATTATTGTAATGGCACCGTTCAGTGCATTAAGGATTAAAATATGCCTGGTAAAAATAGGGAAAGCTTACAGCACCTTACAGCAACATGGTTATTAGTCTTTTCCTCAAGCACACTTTGATAGGTGTTTGGGAATAATTCCTTTCAAGTTCTGAAGTGTACAATGTATACTATATATTATTTTAAATGTAGGAGCAATGCTCTATTCTGTTAGCAAAAAGAAAAGGGGTCTCTGTGGAGAAACTGTTTAGAAGATTAAAGGAGCCCTTCCGGAAGTATGGTATGAGGGCAAAGTAAAGGGAAATCACTATCCCTTCCAAAGGTCACCAGACGTAAAGTGAGAAATAAATCAAAATACAATAGGCTGTAAACAAAGATACTAATAATTGGACAAAATTCAACTAAAACAATATACCAAAGTATAAAGCGGAGGGTAGTATTGCTGGAGATATTATCAGATTTTTCTCCAAAGTAGGTAAAAGTTATATAGTTTTCATTACCAACCAGGTTAATCATATTCCTGGCCTTATTATCCTGTAATGTAGAAAAGAGTATATGGAGTCAAACACAAATATATTCTTGTTAGCTCTGTCCATTGTGTTAGCCCATCCATAACGAGCTGCAATAGAAGGAAGTTATGCCTTTGAAAACAATTTATTTAGTACATTTCAATGCTACACAAAGTTTTATTTCTTCATACGAGCTGTTATTTGTTACTAGAAAGGAAGAACAAGATACAGCCCTTGGGGGAGATGGTTAAATAAGAAATAGGTTTCCAGATGATATCACATGCAAATAGCACTCTGAAATCATAGACATCAAAATTAATTAGGCTGAATCCATTGCTTTCTAAGGCATAAATCTAACTTCAGTGCTAAGGAGAGCGACTCTTACATCAGGTGTGTCTTAGCCTGTTGTGGCTGCTGTAAGAAAATACTGTAGATGAGTATCTTATAAACAGCAGACATTTATTTCTCACATGTCTGGAGACTGAGATGTATAGGATGACGCTGCTGGCAGATTCAGTGTTTGATAAGGACCTGCTTTCTGGTCCACGAGTTGTGCCTTCTTACTGTATCCTCACATGATGAATGAAGTGAGGGACCTTCTTTGTAAGAACACGGATCCCGTTTACCAGGACTTCACTCTCGTGACCTCCGAAAGGTCCCATCCCCAGACGCCAGCATACTGGACATTCGGATTCCAACACAGAGATTTGGGGAGGATACCCACTTTCAGACCACAGCGAGGTGGAAAGTATGCTTCTTATTTCTTTATGTCTTCCATTCTGTTTATTCCTAAAGACAGGAAGAAGACTGAGGCCTCTGGGAAAATGTTCTGTTAATTACATCACAGGATTACCTTGCAAACATCCCTTGCCTCCAATATCCTGCAAATGCATCTGGTCCTTGACTCAGCATGAACATTGGGTAGAGATGCAAAAGGGAAAAATACGGCTTGAACAGATAGTCCATCATTATCCCCCTCACGGGTGTTAGCTCTGGAGATTTTCTTTTCTTTTTTTTTATTTTTTTTAGCCAAACAAAAAACCAGATCTCTGTTAGTTGGATTGGTCTGGGTAATATTTTTTTTTTTTTTTGAATTCAAACCTAACTTTATTTTTCTCATGTTTTTATTTTTATTTTTTTTTTGTAATTAATTTATTTTTTATTGGAGGCAAATTATTTTACAATATTATATTGGTTGGTTTTGCCATACATTGAAATGAATTCACCCCGGGTTTACATAAGTTCCCCCTCCTGAACCCCCCTCCCGGTCTGGGTAATATTAAAAATCACTACGGATGCTGATTGCAGCCATGAAATTAAAAGACTCTTACTCCTTGGAAGGAAAGTTATGACCAGCCTAGATAGCATATTAAAAAGCAGAGACATTACTTTGCCAACCAAGGTCCGTCTAGTCAAGGCTATGGTTTTTCCCATGGTCATGTATGGATGTGAGAGTTGGACTGTGAAGAAAGCTGATCGCCGAAGAATTGATGCTTTTGAACTGAGGTGTTAGAGAAAACTCTTGAGAGTCCCTTGGACTGCAAGGAAATCCAACCAGTCCATTCTAAAGGAGATCATTCCTGGGTGTTCATTGGAAGGACTGATGCTAAAGCTGAAACTCCAATACTTTGGCCACCTCATGCGACGAGTTGACTCACTGGAAAAGAGTCTGATGCTGGGAGGGATTGGGGGCGGGAGGAGAAGGGGACGACAGAGAATGAGATGGCTGGATGGCATCACTGACTCGATAGACATGAGTTTGAGTGAACTCCGGGAGTTGGTGATGGACAGGGAGGCCTGGCGTGCTGTGATTCATGGGGTCGCGGAGAGTCGGACACAACTGAGCAACTGAACTGAACTGAAATTGAAACAGCCAATAGGAAGTTCAACCAAGCCAAACTGACTCTGTTTGGGGGGGTCTCTGGCTGAGATGGGCATTGACTGACCCTTTAGTTGCTGAATTGTGGATGGAGGGAAACAGGCAGGAAGAAGGCTAGAATGATCAGTGGTAGGAGTTTGTTTGAAACAGCGGCTTTTTGTCATCTACTTACGAAAGTATTTTAACGGGTTCATACTTGGTGAAGCTATATGGGTGCAGACTCCACCTGGGAGTCCACAGATGACTGTGTTTTGTTGTGCTGATCATCACATAATATCTCTCTGTCCCTCTGTCAATCTCTGTCTTTCTTCAGTTGAATTATAGAAATAGGAAGTTGCAAACTTGGGTGATGTTTTCTTAATATTCAATTATTGGATGGAATCAAGAAGTTTCTCTGTATCAGGAAGTATAATCATTTCCTAGGAATGCCATAACAAAGTATCAGTACCACAAGCTAGGTGGCCTAAAACAATTGAAATTTATTGTGTCATCGCTCTGGAGGCTGAATACTCAAAATTGAAGCGTCAGCATCTGTGTTCCCTCTCAAGGCTCTAGGGGATGGTCCTTCTTTGCCTCATCCCAGCTTCTGGTGTTTGGCTAATAATCCTTGGCATTCCTTGGTTTACAGATATGGCACTTCAATTGTTGTTGCCACTTGATGTTTTCCTTTTGTGTGTCTAAATGTCTTGTGTTCTTCTTATGAAGACATTGATTGTATTGGATCAAGGGCCCATCCTATTTCAGTATGACTTTATCTTAACTGATAGCATCTGCAGTTACCATATTTCCAAATAAAGTCACATTCTGAAATACTAGATTAATATTTGAACATATCTTTTTGGGGAAGAAACAATTCTATCTACCCATAACAAGAAAGAAAGAATTATGCCATTCTGTTAAGCTGAGGAGAATTCAATGTGTAGAGCAATTGATCCAGAGAGGGGTACATATATTATGGGATATAATGAAAGCTTTAAACTTCTGTTTATGTTTTCTTTTATCCTATATTTTAAATTTCTGTTATAGTATGTTTTAAATATATTTAATGGATGAGTATAGTAGTATATGTTTGCATATTATGAATAAATATACATGTGTCGGGGGTGAGTACTCAAGAACTTTTACTAATGTTGGTTGGAGAAACATGAACAAAAAGTTTTTAAGCCAATGTAATAGCATGAGATATTAAGAATACTGTTGTTTCAGAAAAAAATCTCTGTGGAGGATTATAACAGCCCCAGTTCAAGTTACATTGGGCAAGCAATGAGATTATCAACACAAAGAAAAAGGAGGTTTCTAAATCCACCCATGGCTTGAAAACTGTATTCTTTCAAGAAACGAAAGCACCAGATGACAAGTGCAGAAGACCTCAGAGCAAGGAAAGATGAAGGCAGGCATTGGAGATGAGCAGATGGAGGGGAGAAGTTAGAAAAGGAAGGGGCGGTCTGAATGCACGTCCCGTTACAGAAACCATGAAATGGGTCTATGGCGTGCTTTCTCTTATGTCCAATGCCTGGGTGATCACTTTGTCTGTCAGAGGAGGGGAATGGTAGTGTGTGATCATTGAAATGCCACTGAAACATTTCTTTCCCCTCTAACATTGTCACCAAGATTCTGGAACTGAACAATACTAATTGTCACTTTCAGCCATTCTTGAGCTGTTGTCAATATTGTTTCAATATTGCTGAGTAATACTGTGCTTACTAGGAACATCCCATTAGGTACATCCAGAAAATTAGAACTAGAGATGGATTTGGGCTCCTCTGCTTCATTTATTTCTATGGAACATTCTTTGAGTTCAATTTTGAACAATCATTGTGCATCTTTGGATTTCTATTAGTATTTTGCATATTTCTGTGATTGTCCGCTGTGGAACTTTTTCTGATATTCATATTAGATTTTTCTTTCTTAACTTCTTCCCTCATTTTTTCCACTTATATTAGCATTTTACCCTCCCTTCCTTGTGGTTTATCTCCTAATCACTGAAAATTTATATTTTATTTCTCTCTGCCCATTTTATTTTCTGTCTAGTTATATAATTATTTGGTTTCCAGGTATTATTTCCTTATAGTTATTGAAGAATGTATATTAGAACAAGGTTGCCTATGACTGTTTAAGGACAGAAGAGTGTAGTTTCCTTGTTTTTCCTCCATAGTAGAGTTCTGTTTCTGAAAGCTTCTCTGTCATAGTATGGTAAAATCTGTTCAATCTCAATCCACACCTCTTTGTTTAATTAAAGCTATCACCAGACTTCTGAGTTTTGCATTCTGTAGCATGATCCCTTGTCTGTGAAAACAGAAGAGAGGGCAGAGAATTCTGATTTCACTTCTCATGCTAGCAGGAGCTATAATTCTGCCTTTCTCCATCCTTCCTAATTACTTTCTCATAGACACTAAACTACACACCCCTGAGCATCTAGAAGGATTAAACACTGATCAAAGGCAGGTTTAGCTGTATCCCCAGGACAAGTTGATTCAATGAAGAAAAACTCAGGCTCTGGGAGAGCTTTTGGACAGATAAATAAATTAACAATTAGCATTTTAACAGCAGTAAAAACTGCTGAGTGGAAGCAGACCTGATATTTTATGGGATGTGGATACTTGGAGTAATAGGATGGGTTAAAAAAAAAAAAAAAAGCTGTGTTTCAGTGAGTGAGACAGAGCTCAAAGCTGTGAGATGTGTCCTCGTCCATTCTACCTGCGCTATGCAGCCGTTCCTGGGACGGCCCGCTGATAACATTGTCAGGGTTACAATTTCATCTGTGCTACTTTTAGATAGGCTTAGGCTCATATGTCGGAGAAGGCAATGGCAAGCCACTCCAGTACTCTTGCCTGGAAACTCCCATGGATGGAGGAGCCTGGTAGGCTGCAGTCCGTGGAGTCGCGAAGGGTCGGACACGACTGAGCTACTTCACTTTCACTTTTCACTTTTACACATTGGAGAAGGAAATGGCAACCCACTCCAGTGTTCTTGCCTGGAGAATCCCAGGGACGGGGGAGCCTGGTGGGCTTCCGTCTATGGGGTCACACAGGGTCGGACACGACTGAAGTGACTTAGCAGCAGCAGCAGCAGGCTCATATGTGGCTTGAATCACGTGTGAATCTCTGTAGACCTCATTGCAGTTGAGAGTTAGTAGTATCATTACCTGTGCATGAAAGACATTCTCTCTTAAAGACCGACTCTGTTAACGAGTGTCCTTATTTATCAACTAGTTTTCTTACTAACCTGGCAGGATTCTGCTTGGCTAGAATATTCCTGAAGTGTTCATGTGTTGAAGTACTCTTCTTTTAACTTGCATAGTATGTACCTTTTCTAATGTTTGTATAAAACCTGGCCATTTATTTATTTTTCAGGATGGTATATCCCTGCTGGTGTTAGGGAGTAACATAAAGCCATAGCCATACTGAAAAAATTGAAGAAATCACTAACAATTCAGATTAGAATTTGAAATTTAAGTCTTTGGCAAATACATAAAAAATGCAGTTAAACACAAGATGTCTAATTAATTATCACAATTTTCCAATTTCACATGTTCAGTTTATCTATGAAATACTATTTATTAAAGCATAAACTACTGGTTGTTAAGCATGTAAATACCCATGAGTAAATACGCAACGCACTCTTGTTTATGAGGAAGGCTGGTCAGAAATGGCAGCCCACTCCAGTGTTCTTGCCTGGAGAATCCCAGGGATGGGGGAGCCTAGTGGGATGCCATCTATGGGCTCGCACAGAGTCGGACATGACTGAAGCGACTTAGCAGCAGTCAGTTCAGTTCAGTCGCTCAGTCTACCAGGAGACTAAATAAACAGTGGACATTCTACACTGAATGTCCACATATTTTTACATAGTTTGCTCTCAAAATATTAGAGCTGGCCAGGGTCTCACGAGTTACTGTTACAGTCTCTGCGCTGTTAATGAAGAAACCAAGTTCAGAAGAGGTGAAATGATGTCCATAAGTTGATGCAGCTGTTATAAACATTCTAAATTCTCCCTGCACAACCAAAAGCATACTTGACAGGTGAGGAGTGTCTATCTTGTAGTTTTTAGGCTGTGTCTGGGAAGATCAACATAAAATGGCACATGTGGGTAAATCTTGACATTGAAACCCTCAGGGAGGATTTTATTTTTTTAAACACCATTCGCTATTCTGGGTCCTTAATGTCAGGAATGACTTCTTTATTGATTTTTGACTCCAATATCTATCACAGTGCCTGGTGCTCAGTTGGTATTTAATAAATGTTTGTTGAATGAATGCATGTTTTATACTTTTGTATCCAACTATGTTATTGGGATGATTTTGTGATTTCATTCCAGTTGATGATGTTCTTTATGCCAGAGCAACTTTCCATATGCTCTTGTCTGTTTTACTTCCCATCATATAAAAAATAAGTCCCTTTTTTTGAGCTTTGTCACTCCTTACATTACTATTCAGAGCATTCTTTATATATAGCTATGGTCCAGTTAGGTACCATTTTATACATTATTTTCAGGAAGGTAAAAAATAAGTTGTTAGTTTTCAAAACCAGCCCTAACTAAATATCATGTTTCTGCCAGTTGTTGTAACTCTTAGTGTGTGGTGCTATTTATGATTTGAAGACATATATATATATACATGTTTTTCTAAAGAACTTGGATTTCAGTGAGAAGATTTCTGAAAGTAAGGACACTCTATTCTTTACTACATTAAGAACTCTGGGACAGTGATTTCATCCTATTTATATATTCAACTTCAGTTGAATTATTTTATTAGGTATTTGGGAAATGGCCTAGAATGTCTCAAAGACTTTTAATACACATCCATATATACATATATATGATAAACATATGGAAGGTAATTTGTAGGAATAATTGTAGAATGATTGTTTAGTGAATCAAGATGTAATCGTAATTCATGTGTGTATGATATGTGACTTTAAACAATGTTATGTGACATCATCTTTCTCATACTCTGCGTGTGTGCGTGATAAGTCGCTTCAGTCATGTCTGACTCTTTGCGACCCTGTGGACCATAGCTCACCAGGCTCCTCATTCCGTGGGATTCTCCAGACAAGAGCACTGGGGTGGGTTGCCATGCCTTCCTCCGGGGGATCTTCCCAACCCAGGGCTCGAACCTGCCTCTCTCATGTCTCCTGCAGTGGCAGGCGTTTTCTCTACCACTAGTGCCGCCTGGGAAGCCCTCCTCATATTCTAGGTAGTTATTTGCTGCTGCTGCTGCTGCTGCTAAGTCACTTCAGTCGTGTCCGACTCTGTGTGACCCCATAGACAGAAGCCCACCAGGCTCCCCCCTCCCTGGGATTCTCCAGGCAAGAACACTGGAGTGGGTTGCCATTTCCTTCTCCAATGTGTGAAAGTGAAAAGTGAAAGTGAAATCGCTCAGTCGTGTACGACCCTTAGCGACCCCACGGACTGCAGCCCACCAGGCTCCTCCATCCCTAGGATTTTCTAGGCAAGAGTACTGGAGTGGCTTGCCATTAGGTTAATTATTTAGTTATGAAATGAACTCACAAATTGACATTTTGTTTATGGAACCTTTTAAATCCCTTCATTAGCTTTGGCAATATTTTCATTAGACACCCTGAATGCTGTCCATGGTGCTAGCCTATTCTCTAGTGTACTCACTTAACAGGGAGGTTCTAAACACATGTTTAACCAGTCTACAGATGGCACAAATACCAGATCAAAACTTTTTTTTTTGATAACCTGCAACCATAAACTGAAATGAACAGGGAACCAACATTTCTTGAACACCTACTCTATGCCTGGCATTTTGTGTCTCTGAATTCCTTGAGAGAAACTATGATGTGGAATTATTTGTTTCCAGATGAGAAAACTGAAAATTAAATAAGTTGATTTCTTAAGTTCCTGTGCCTTGAAAATATTGTACAATCAAGTTTAATTCTTTCTCATTCTAGAATCTATCCTCTTACACTAAAATAAGCAAATGAATAAACACAGTTTGTTTTAGGATATCTATTTTGACAGAAATTCCTGCAAAGCAAGCCAGAGGATTTTAGCTGACCACAAACTCAATGTGGATGATCAGCTGCTAAAATAACCATGCCCCATAATTAATTCTTTTGTGCCTGGTGCTGGTCAGATAAAGGGTATTATGTTTATACACCTCATTGCATTCACACACTAGAAAGCATTTTGGGGAAAAAAAAAACCTGAAGAGATGGGTCTTGAACCTGTAACATGAGGATGACAGTTAAAGGGTTGTAGAAGGTTTGTGTATGGACTGACCCCAGTAATGACGGGATGGGTTGGGGGTACTTTGTTGCAATACGTATGCTAAATCACATTTTTAAAGGAGGGATTAGTTGTGCTTTAATAGAATATTGCTTTAATGGAAAGAAATGGAACCCATGCTTAGAAGTAGAAAGGCCAACTATTGTTCAATATAATGAAACTCTTTCTAACAGTTTGAACTAAGACAGAGCTAATGGGGCATGGGATATTAGTCTAGACCTATGTGGCACTGTTCTTAACAGGTAACATTGTTAATGGGCTTCCCAGAATCTTCCTGCAATGCAGAATACCCGGGATTGATTCCTGGGTCAGGAAGATACCCTGGAGGAAGGCATGGCAGCCCACTCCAGTATGCTTGCCTGGAGAATTCCACGGACGGAGGAGCCTGGAGGGCTACAGTCCATGGGGCTGCAAAGAGTCAGACACGACTGAGCAACTCACACTTTGCACAATGTTGTTATTAATATTTTGTATATGATAATTCCAATAATGGGATGCCCCACTACCTTCAAAAGTACATGCTTATGGAGACGTTTTCCTTGTATGAGGATACATTAATGGTGATATATCTACATTATTTATATTGCTGATTAGTTATAAAACATTTGTTCAGTCCCAAGAATCTTGAAGTGTTTGATAGCTGTGGAATTATGGATATTTCAAAAAAGGAAAGAAAAAAAAAAACAAAACAGAGAGAGAAACAAATCTGAGCTCAATTGTGCAGGTCCTTACTTTTTTTTTCCTCCCCAGAAGGAGCTTGACCAGGGATTGTGCTATGTTATTGAATTAAAGCAGATGGAATCAAGACCATAAGAAGAGCAGGCTAGAAAAAGGAATGATGCTGCCAGGGTTTTAGATTTGATAAAATCTAAAGAGAGATGGGAAGATTTAGTCTTCTTTTGAAAAATAGATAAAAGATACTGAATTAAATACACACATATATGCACACACAGACTTACACAGTCCATTTCAGGGAAGCAAAAACTCCCTCCTAAATAACTCCAAATTAATTAGGAGAATAGACAGGTTTGCAGAAAGAGAAAATAGTTCAGTTAGATAAATAGTACTGGTATTCAGGCTCCGGCTATGTTCAATAATATACCATAAATCTGTGGATCAGATAAAGAGGTTTATGATTTTTTTATTTTTTTTTTGGCTTCATAGGGATGGGTACAGAGAAAATTCTAAGAAGCATACCAGGTTTGGAGATTAGTACTGAGGGTATGTCAGAACATTGGGCGGGAGAAAGAACTGGAGATATTTGGATAGGTAGGTTTGGTTAGCCATATTTGGAGTGGTGAGTCATTGGGTTTGAGTTGGGATAGAGAGAGTGAAGTCTGAAAACTTTCAAGTCATCTTCTCTGAAAAAGAAGATGGATTTCTGAGCAGAATTTCCTAGTATCTAATAGCTTCATCCTTGGAACATAAGCAGTCTTTTCAGTATGTGTATATGTGTATCTCATATGTGCTATATATTATATGTACATGTGCATTTGTGTATGTATGCTGCTGCTGCTACTGCTAGCTGCTGGTGCTGCAGCAGCAGTGCATTTGTGTATGCATGATAAAATCATAAAACAGCCCCCAAGCATTCCCCAGAGTTTCCAAAGGTCCTATTCTTTTAAAAACTCCAGTTTCCCTCTTTGTCTAGATATGTCAGTTCAGTGTAAGTCCTGAATTATTCATGGAAACAGAAGGTCTGTATTGGTCTGTGTACACTTATCCCTGACTTTTGATTTCTCTCATCTATGCCCCATTCCCTGGTCCTGCTCTTTGCTCCTCTTTTTTTTTAGCATATTTTTTTTCTGTAGCTTTGGGAAAGCAACATTAGAAGAATCTTCTGCATTGCTTTAGTCTCTCCTTTAACATATGGCATTTGCTTGACCTCTTGCTGCTACTGCTAAGTCAGTTAGAGTTGTGATTTCCTGGCCCTACAGTTCCGATGCTCAAGATGATGAAAGAGTTGATCTAGGGCACTGTGGCCAGGCAGTGAAGAGCCAACATTGTGCCATGCTGGCGTTGGCAAGGTTACAGAGGGCTTGCACTTGCCTCATGCATCGGTGCCTCCCAATTCTACCACCCAGTTTACTCTTGCTGTAGGAGTCACTTTGTTGCTTACCATTTTGGGGGCCTGGGAGTAATTATGGTGGATTCTAAAAGTCACAGAAACCCGTGGTGGACAGGTGTCTATAACTGTCCTTGAACAGGAAAGTAAAGACTCGAATGTTTAAGTTACTTGCTGATCCCAGTGTCATTTAGTGTTCTAATATCTATTCGTCTTGCTTTGTACAGCTCTCTGTAAGCAGACAGGGTACGAACTGCTGCCCCAGGTGAATGTGTGCGTGTTCAAGAAGGTCTCCCTCTCTTCCTGTCGAGACTGCGGCTATCAACCCCTCCTCCAAGGATGCTGCTGAGAATCGGCACGCAGGGCTGCAAGCTGCCTGCCACTTCGATGTGGCACCTTGCATATGTGTTGCCTTCACACGCTGACTTGCCTGTGTGCACAGCGCTTGCTTGTCTGTGACAGGACAGTGCACTCGTGAAATACAGCTTCTCTTTGAGATACATTACTCCGAAAGGGAACAGAGCTCCCCTTGCCGGAATGGCAGAGGCCTGCGTGTGCCCTCTGCCATTGTGGTTTTGATGTCTAAATCTTCTGGAGAGGACTGCTTCAGTGATGAGCTAAAAGCTGCTGCCTCTCCAAGGGCTGTCCATTTGCATTGATATTTACATTCTTTGCCAAAGTGACATCATTACCATTTGCTTAGTACTTGTACCACAGGGATGTGTTTTACATAATTTAAGACTTGGAAGTGATGATAATGTATTTCAGATGGGGAGCAGAGGCCACAGGGTGCAACATCTCATCCCTTTTCCTCCTCAAAGACCCCAGTGCAGAAATGAGTCCTGGTCCATATCCCTAAATCACATTAACAGTACTGCTTACTGGGTGCCAGCGATATGTCTGGCACTGGGCTGGATTATGACTCGATATACTATTGTTTAACCCCCAGGACCTTGTTATGAGGGGAGGTACTATTATCCCAATTATACAGTAAGTAAACGGAGGGCTAGAAGAATCAGTAGCTTGCGTGAGTCTCAATTTGGAGTCATCTGACTCCAAGGGCTTACCTTTCGTGCTCTGCCACAGCATCTTTCATCCTACAGCCTGCTTGTTCTTTCGGATTTAGGAAACAGAAAATCTTTTGTATTTTCTCCAGAAGGAACAGTTGGAATAAAACAAAAGCAGTACTGGGGGCCTCTGACCTTGGTCCGTCTCTGACTCTGTCATCCCCTCCTTACTCCAGCTGCCCAGAAACTCCTCTTTGAAATGAGTATAAAAGAGCCACGTTTGCCTTGAGATGAAGCAGCTAAGGCAATGTCAGAAGCCAGACTCTAGGACTCTGCCAGATGGCACATGTTACCTGCTTGTGTGCCTTCTTAGTTTCTTCCACGGGCAGAGATTTTGGAAAGAAAGGAAAAAGAATCGTTTTCACCGTCCTGCCTGGGTGGAACACTTTCAGCTCGAGATCCAGCCAGCCCGTCTCTCCGATAGGTTCTCTTGAGGCCGCACTCTCTTATCGCCCCTGTTCTTCATCATCAGGAAAACAGAAAGCCCCCAAAGTGTTCAGTCTCTAGTCTTGAGATGGGTAACCAGAAGCGGTTCTGGGCTTCGTTCCCCTCCCCGTCTCCTCCTCTCTCCTGCCCTTCCTCCCTCCTCCTCTCTTCCTTCTCCCCCCGCTCCTGGCCTTCCTCCCTCTCTCTTTCCCTTCTCTTCCCTTTCCTTCATTCCCTCTTTCCCTCCCTCTCCCTTCCTTCCTCTGTTTTCCCCACGCCCTATGCCCTAGAGTGGCAGCGCAAGGGAGAAGTAGGCGTTATAAGCTATGATAAATAGTCTTTTCCTGATGCCACCTGAGGGCTCCTTCTGTATCAGAGGACACGTCACTGCATTTGCAACTTCTCCAGCAGCGCTGTAGTTTGGAAGAACCTATTACTCTGCTGGAAGCTCTTTGGGTAGACTCATAAGTAGGTTTTTATCTTTTCCTTGAAACACCATATAGATTTTTGATTTGAGGATCAGAAATGGAGAGATGAGAGCTGGAGCCATAGGACCTTCCCTCACAGGGTATTGTATGTATGGCCATTGGGAATTTTCATCTTGAAGACCCCAGCAGTGGCTGGCGACCACCAGGGGAAGTACCCACTTTGATGAGTACTTTTCCACACCAGCACACACATCCATATGCCCAGGCTCTGCTTGTCCAGTTCCCTCCACCTGCGCTGCTCTTTGCCTATCTAAGATCCAGATTCCACCTTCGCTCTCAGTTCAGTTCCAGTATCATCCCCGTCTCATGAAGTCTTCTCGATTCTGCCCCAGTTGAAACCCATTAATTCCCACAGTGTTTTATCCTGTACCTCTTTAAAGGAAAGCAGTCCTGGGTGTTCACTGGAAGGACTGATGCTAAAGCTGAAACTCCAATACTTTGGCCACCTCATGCAAAGAGTTGACTCACTGAAAAAGACTCTGATGCTGGGAAGGATTGGGGACAGAGGAGAAGGGGACGACAGAGAATGAGATGGCTGGATGGCATCACCGACTCGATGGACATGAGTTTGAGTGAACTCTGGTAGTTGGTGATGGACAGGGAGGCCTGGTATGCTGTGGTTCATGGGGTCGCAAAGAGTCGGACACAACTGAGTGACTGAACTGAAGTGAACAGAACTGAACCTCTTTTGTATTAATCCTAGGTATTATTATTATTATCATTATATTCTGTATCACTATAATAATAGTAGTATATTGCCATTATTATTATTATAGTGTATTATGCTATATTATTGTGTGAACATGTTTGTGGTCCTTATTGGATTATGCATGCTTGAGAGCAGAGGCCTTCTGATTAATTTATTTGGATGCCACAGACGGTAGCATACCACCGTGGTTTCCCAAACGATGAGTTAATGGATGCCCAGATAAGAAAAGCTTTTACTAACAATGGCTTTATTTATTTATTTTTTTCCTAAAAACAGTGACACAGTTTGTTTTCTCCTGTCATATCTTTCCCTTATTCATGGTTGGTTTTCTTGAATGGCTCACACGTTAGTGACAGAAATAATCAGAAAAGATAAGTAAAAGTGTCTTTATTCCAGTTAGAAACAACAGTGGCGACTGCAAAGCTGAACATGCTTAATTCTCACATGAAATGCACAGATGCAACTTATAAGAGGAGTTACTTTAGCGCCAGTGGTGAGCATAGTAAGATTTTGAGAGGAGCTCATGTTTGGGGCTGGCGTGCTGTGATTGATGGGGTCGCAAAGAGTCGGACACGACTGAGCAACTGAACTGAACCGAACTGAACTGAATGTTTGGGTGGGGACTTGAAGAAAAGGTATGTTCTTCGGAGCAGAAAGGAGGTGGGAATGCCTACTGTATGGGTCATCATATTAGCACCAATGGCAAGATATTTTCCGGAAAGAGACGAAATATTTTAGGTTTTTTAAGGGCTGCTTACTTAATTTGCAGACACTGTGCAAAATGCAAATGTGGTTCCTTATACAAAAATCAACAACAAAGTACCATTAAATACTAAAACATAAAGCATTTTCCCTCCTTCCATGGTTTCATTCTTTCAACTTGTCACACTATTTTATGCCTGCTATCTAATGCCATTCTAAGTAAAGGCAGTTTAAAATTTTAAATTATTAACATGAATGTTTCCATCCTTCTTTATATTGTACAATGCCAGTTTTAAATGCAAGCATAAGAACTTTTACTTCATGCAGAATTACCGAAGTAGGAAACATTTTCCATTTCATAACTCATGCAGTGAATACCTATCTTGTTCTTACCAGAAAAGTGGAAACCCAGCACAGGCTGACTCAACTGTTTTTATCTCACCTCCTGATGCACACATGCTATGGACATTCCCTGCCTTTGACTTACTAGTTAGGCTTCCCTGGTGTCTCAGATGGTGAAGAATCTGCGTGCATTGCAGGAGATCCAGGTTCAGTTCCTGGACTGGGAAGATCCCCCGGAGAAAGGGAATGGCCACCCATTCTGATGTTCTTGCCTGGAGAATGCCATGGACAGAGGAGCCTGGCGGGCTGCAGGCCATGGGGTTGCAGAGTCAGACACGACTTAGTGACTGTCACTCCACAAGAAAGCACTGAAAACAAAAGAAAAAACAGGTTGTTTATCTTCCCTTTCCCTCTTTGTCATCGTTGTCATGTTTGGTGCCTGGCAAATTCCTGGAAGGAGTGTGAGTCAGAAAGATGATGATAGGATTCCTTGGTAATTTGTATGTCTTACAATGCTAGTTTTTTTTTTTTTTCAATATGTTTGAATCAAGTTTTGTTTCCAAGTAAAAATGTGGCCTCTGAGGACTGTCAGTGGTGGATGTTACACTCTTACTTTGTAATCCATTGAGCCTCCTTGAACTTGCATTGTGCATCACAGGTCTGCCTACCAGAATCCTGTGCTTAGCATGGCTGAGAGCGTTTAGTCACTAAGTCATGTCCAACTCTTTGGGACCCCATAGACTGTAGCCCGCCAGGCTCCTCTCTCCATGAAATTTCCCGAGCAAGAATATTAGGTTGCCATTTCCTTCTCCAGGGAAATTTTCTCAGATCTTCTCAGATCAGGGATTGAACCTGTGTCCCCTTCATTGGCAAGCAGAATGTTTACCACTGAGTCACCAGGGCAGCTCCCTGCTTTTAGGGGGCATTGCTACCTAAACTGCTGTAACAGGGCTTTACATAATCTGTACTTGGTTTTACTGTCCCCATCTTGAAATTCTTGATAATAATTTTGTCCTTGAGTGTGTGTTTTTAAAAACAAAGTCTAATGAGACAAGCGTGTGCAAGAGCAAACAAAGATAGAATATGCACACACGCTTGTCTCATTAGACATCGTTTTGTAAAAACACACATTCAAAGACAAAATTATTATTAAGGATTTCAAGGTGGGGACAGGAGAACATTAAACCAAGTACAGATTATGTAACTCCCGGTGTTACAGTAGTTTAGGTAGCAAACCCACGAAGCCAGCCCTGGGCTTTGCAAGCCATATGGCCTCTATCTCTACTGCACAACTGTTGTGACATGAAGCAGCCATAAATAATACATAAACAAGTGGGTGAGCCTGTGTTTCAATAAAACTTTATTCACCAAAACAGTTGGTGGCCAGTATTTGGTTGTGGTTTGCTGAGCCCTGCTTAGGTAAGAACATAGAGATGAGAAAGTATGAGATCTGTCTGAGAACTGCTTACTTACGTACGCGCGCATGTGTGTGTGTGTGTGTGTGTGTGTTAGTCGCTCAGTCGTGTCCGACTCTTTGTGACCCCATGGACTGTAGCTCTCCAGGCTCCTCTGTCCATGGAATTCTCTAGGCAAGAATACTGGAATGGGTTGCCATTTCCTTCTCCAGAACTGCTTACTTAGTGAAAGATAAATCTGGGAAGATCAGAAGTTGAACTTTGAAGGGCCAGGTTGAATGCTATCCTCTAGGTAATGGAGAGTGATCAGTGGTTTTAAACATTTGAATTAACGTGATCAAAGTAGACTTCTAATCAATTGAAATGGAGATGTTGTATCAGAATTTGGCAGTGTAAACCCTAGCAAGGCAGTTATCCTGGGAGTCCAGGCATGAGATGGTACGAGATTGGTGGTCAGAAAGGAGCTGCAGTGGTGGAAGAATCTGACCTGAATTTCCAAGTAAAGAGTCACTAGGATGTGGTGACTGATTCAAAGTGAAGTTTAAGAGAAGCAAAAAAGGAAGAAAACACCAAGGTTTTACACCTGGAAGGCTGCACAATGGATGCTTCATTCATTCCAGAGACCTGTGTCATGTGATCTCTTGTTTTCTGAAATAACCATAAACAGAGGTGGTTGGCAGGCCCTTGGTTTTAGGCGGCTACTGAATTGGGGGTTGTTTGAACTGATGTTGGCCTGCTGGGTGTCCATGAAGCCAGAGGGGCAGGTGACACTGGCCCTATGGATGACATCAGGAATAGCAGTGAGTGTGTGGTCCATCCCCACAGAAAGAGCTAAAGTAGGAATGTCAAGTGTTATCTCCAGAGCAGGAAGCACAGAGAAGAGAAGGCGGCCCAGTGCCTTAGCAACTTATGTGCCGTGATGCGGCGTTTTCTGTTTTTCCAATTAAATTGATGTTTTACCTTCCTGTGTGATCTTTCCCAGAAAGGTTAAGAAGCACGTGCTTGGTCACTACGTTAGAGGGAAGTGAAGCAAACAGAATGTGAAATGCACCACGTCACTGTGTAAACGCCTTTTCATCTTCAGATAAGTCACATGCGGAAACGATTCAGTGGCTCAAGTGACGATTCCTTCACAGAATTAAATTTCTCTTTGGGGTAAACAAGTTGCGGTTTTGGTCTTTTCCCAAAAACAGACGCTCAGTTTTACCCTAACTGGTGTGGCTGGCTGATTGTTCAAGATGCATTTTAGGGATGTTGAGGCTAGCATCACAGTATCATAGATACTGTGAATGTCACAGGTATTGAAAGCTTGATAGTGTGTTTTCTGTGGAAGCTTAGCCTGCCCTGGAATAAGCTGCATGTTAGCAAGTATTTTGTCTATATGAGGACGTGGAAATGAGATTTCTCTGTATCACCCTGGCCTATCAATATGCACTGAAAATACATGGAGCCACGGCCCCACACTTACGCACAGAGCATGTGGGTGGTTTGTCTTCCTGACCTCTCCACAGACTTGCCTAGAACAAAACGACCATCTGGCCCCTGCTTGGCTGCAATTTACCTATAGAACACGAGAGAACTGCTGGGGTTCAGAGACCCTCGTTTGGCTGTTATTAGACTGAGGAGATCTGTAGTAAACCGGATCTGCCAAACTTGAAAGAGCTCTTGTCAACTTTCTGTCATCTCACTGTTATAACCAGTGCTCTCCAAAGTCTGACTTCAGGAATGGTGTCAATGCTTTCCTTATATAGGCAACCCTGGATCTGAATCTGGAAAACCCATGGCGATTTTCAGGGCCATCACCTTTAATTCTCCGCCCTCCTTATGATTTAGGAGGAGGTGCTAAAAATTATGATTTCAGTGCACTTTACAAGAATAATTTTTGCAGTATCAAAGTGCTGGTCTTTTGTCTTGTTCTCTACTATGGCATTTCAAAGAATTTGTGTCCCTTTTTCCAAGGTATAAAAACCACCACTGAGAAAGTTTTCTTCTGTTTTTTAAGGCTTTTTCTGCGTGTGCGTGTATGTGAAAGTGCTGCACAGTTTAACTGTTTTGCTCCTGTTATTGTTGAGATTTTTTGACAGCATTTGATCCAAACAGATGTTCAGCCTCCTTGCCCTCCCCTGAAAAGGAGATGTGCTGGTTAGATGGGACAGCATGCGTGTGTTTTATAGTGACACATGCTTTCAGTGGTGTTACTTACCTACATGGCTACTTTCAACTATGTTTCCTCCGCCTGGGTGGCCCATGTTCAGGATACAACAATCACCAGATCTCAGAGTTGCCTTGCTGAAGGAGACCTTAACTCCTGGGCTTATGGCCTGTTTGGCCTCTGCTGTAATGGAAAGGTTCTAACTGGCTTGCTTGCCTTTGATTTTCATTTTCTTTGTAGCCTTGGTCAGACCAGATTTCTACTTAGAAGCTGACATGGACTGATTTACCAGCCTCATTTCCTACCACTCACCAGTCTGCATCCGGGAAGAGCTCACACCCACTCTTCCTGGCCCCTTAACATGCCCCTGAAGGTTGGGCTTACACATCTTTGTATATGCTGTTTCCTTTTCTGAGTCTCTTGTGAACTTCTGCCCCTTGACGACCAGGCTCCTGTGGTTTCTCCCTTAAAATTGAGTTGATAGATCTATTGGTTTACTGATTCTCTCATTCAGAAACATTCCTTGAATGCCTGCTCTATTTGAGGAAACTTTCTCTAAACAAACTCAAGCATTCCTTCCTTTGCCTTTTCTCCCCGCTTGGTATTCACTATCGTTACTAATCCACACTGCTGCTGCTGCTGCTGCTAAGTCGCTTCAGTCGTGTCCGACTCTGTGCAACCCCATAGACGGCAGCCAACCAGGCTCGCCATCCCTGGGATTCTCCAGGCAAGAACACTGGAGTGAGCTGCCATCTCCTTCTCCAATGTGTGAAAGTGAAAAGTGAAAGCAAAGTCGCTCAGCCGTGTCTGACTAGTAGCGACACCATGGACTGCAGCCCACCAGGCTCCTCTGTCCATGGGACTTTCTAGGCAAGAGTACTGGAGTGGCTTGCCATTGCCTTCTCCGACTAATCCACACTGGCTTTATTTGGGCTTCCTCCCTTCATAGACGGGCTTCCTTGGTAGCTCAGCTGGTAAAGAATCTGCCTGCAATGCGGGAGACTTGGGTTCGATCCCTGGGTTGGGAAGATCCCCTGGAGAAGGAAACACCTACTCACTCCAGCATTCTGGCCTGTAGAATTCCATGGACTGTACAGTCCATGGGGTCGCAGAGTCGGAAATGACTGAGCAACTTTCACTTTACTTCACTTCTTCCTTCATAGACTCTGAGGTCCTTTTGAGTGCAGAGTTGATTTCTTTATATGTTTCCATGTTCACAGCATCCAGCCTAGCATCTGGCACAAGTAGGGGACTACTAAGTGTTTGTTGACTAGAAGAGTGATTTGTTTTGCCAGGAGACTTTCTTGAGAGCTACTAAGTGGGGTGCCTTCCTTAGGTATATAATGACCAGCCTTTTTTCTGTTCTCTAACGTTGCATATCTCAAAGCAGATAAAGTAGAGTTTTATCCTTACGAACCATCTTTTTCTCATCCCCATCCTCCTTTCCCAGCACTCCCCTGCACCCCACTGCTGTGTGCAAAGCTCCAATCCTGGGAAAATACCATGCAGTGCTTTCATTCTAAAGGGGAGCAATTGAAAGCATTTCTCTGGTAATTTAAGCACACAGCAGCTACCCTTGCAAAAGCTTGGTTGCTAAATTATCCCCTTGGCTACTCATTTTTTTGCAGTAGGGGAAAGAAGGAAAAAAGACAGTCGGGGAGAAAGAGACTCTAGCGAAAAAAAAAAAGACTGTTTTCTCTGGACGTCGCCTTATCCCTCACCTCCTCTCTGTTCAGGGACTACAGGGCTCCTGGTGTGGACGTTCTGCTGCTTTTCCTCTTCGCGTTTTAAATGCCACAGATGCCTGTCGTAAACCACCTTCTTAATTATGCAAAAGTGGAGCCCCGATGGTTAGTTAGCAGCACTGTTGCAATTACTGCACTTTTTCAGGTCTGTCGCTGTTTTTATGTGACACTGTTTTCTAAGTTGCTGATTAAGATGATGTAGTGGGTGGAGCCCTTCTCCCCATCATTGGAGAGAGGCCTTGGAAGGCTGGGATAATGAGTCCTCAGGCCCTAGTTTATGGCCTGATATAGAATGAAGAAGGGGGAACCACTGAGGGGCAGAGGAGATATGCCTTTTTCCTACAAATGAGGCTCTCTGGTCTTTTCCAGCTTTCTCCTCTGTCCACTCCTGATGCTGAAATTGTTAGAGAAACATCCGCAATGACTCCTGGGGAGAAATCCCAGTCTTAGCTGGACCTAACATCCTGATGCTTTCAGGCACCTTCAGATATCCTGAAGTTTAAATGCTGGCAGGGAAATTTAACAGCTGTGAGGATCTGAATTAATCTCTTCAATTTGCTGTATCACTTTCTCTCTTTTTTAACCAAATGTGAATAACATTGTATGCACATCTTGGGTCCTGAGAGGCTAGGATTGTTTTAGGTACCTAATAAATTTAAAAAATAAACTTGAAAGAAACATGTTATTGTAAAATAGTACCATCATTCATTCATAGTTTTTTTTTTTTTTTAACTGAATGCCTGCTATGTCCTGCTGCTGCTAAGTCACTTCAGTCGTGTCCGACTCTGTGTGACCCCATAGACGGAAGCCCACCAGGCTCCCCCGTCCCTGGGATTCTCCAGGCAAGAACACTGGAGTGGGTTGCCATTTCCTTCTCCAATGTGTGAAAGTGAAAAGTGAAAGTGAAGTCGCTCAGTCGTGTCCTACCCTTAGCAACCCCACAGACTGCAGCCTACCAGGCTCCTCCATCTGTGGGATTTTCTAGGCAATAGTACTGGAGTGGCTTGCCATTGCCTTCTCTGTGCTATGTCCTAGGAGTGTGTAAAGCCTAGGGGATGGGACAGGAAACAACACAAAGCCTTTGCCTGAACGAAAGGGCAGTCTAGTCAGGGATACTGACGTTCACCCCAAGAGGGACTTAGTATATGCTTTCAAGTGGTGATGAGAGCTATGAAGAAAAATAGAGATGAGGGGATACTACTGTGGATGGGATGGCCAGAGAAGACTTCTCTTTGGAAGTGATGTTGAAGCAGATGACCGAATGAGGTAGATGACAAGCCAGAAGCATTACAGAAAGAACATTCCCGGTGAGGGGATAGCAGGTGTGATCACCCTGAAACAGGAATGCAGTTGGCTTATAAGAGGACCAGGAAGGAGGCGGGTGACTGTAACACAGTGAGTCAGACGGACAGTGGGTAAAATGAGACCTGCGAGATCCGACACCAAACTGTGCATGAAAGGTCTCTGGGCTTCACATAATCGTATTTACATTGCTTAAAACAAATCACCCTGGCAGCTAAGTGCCAAGTATTCTATAAAGAGACAGAGTGGAAGAAAGGCCACACTGAGGAGGCTACAAGCAGAATCCAGCGAAAGTTATCATTTTAGCGTGGTCAATAATCAAGGATTAGAACATCGTTTTGACGTTCTCTGCTTCTTCCAGTGTTTGCTTCATAAATTAGCAGAGTCTGAAGCTGCGATTTGGAACTAGTAGTGAGTACTTCCTTTGAAACTGATACATAAAATAATAATAGTAACTTTATGTTTAAAAATTGATGTAAAATATTGAAAGAGGAGCCACCTCAATTCACATGTGTTTCTGTGTCAGACATTTGATTGGAGAAAAGACTGTGTGGCCCTAGAGAGGCAGATGGTCCCCAACTTAGCATCAGTTCAGTTGGGAGTTTTTGACTTTAAGGTGGTGTGATAGCAATATGCATGCAGTAGGAACCATACTTTGAATTTTGACCTTTTTCCAGGCTAGGGATACACAGCGTGATCCTCTCTCCTGATGCTGGGCAGAAGCAGCAGTAGCTTCCAGTCAGCCACATGATCACAGGGGTCAAGAACCGATACACTTCCAACCATATAAATATGTAGTGGCCCACACCACTGTTCCGTTTCTGCCTTTCAGTACAGTAGTCACTCCGTTACGTGAGAAATTCCACACTTTATCACACAACAGGCTTCGTGTCTGATGACTTCCCAACCTGTAGGCTAATTTAAGTGTTCTGGGAATGTTAAAGGTAGACTGGGCTAAACTGTGATGCTCAGTAGGTTTGGTGTACTGAATGCATTTCGCTTCTCGGCCTTTTGGCTATGATCAAGTGTAGTATGGGGGCTTCCCAGGTGGCACAGTGGTAGAGGATCTGCCTGCCAATGCAGTAGACGTAAGAGACACAGGTTAGATCCCAGGGTTGAGAAGATCCCCTAGAGTAGGAAATGGCAACCTGCTCCAGTATTCTTGCCTGAAAAATGCCATGGACAGAGGAGCCTGGTAGGCTACAGTCCATGGGGTTAAAAAGGGTCTGACACTCCTGAGCGACTGAGCACAAATGTATTTGCAACTCAGGATATTTTCAACTTACAGTGAATTTATTGGAACTTAACCCCACTGTTAGTAGGAAGAGCTGTAAATACTACCAGCCCTGCCTACCAGACTGTGATTAAGGAAGGGTCAACATTTTGTTATACAGCTTCCAAGTTGCCCAGGGCTTCCCTTCCCTGTCCTTCCCCATCTGGGAGGCAAAAAGCTAACCAGTGGAACCCGAGTGCTCCTCTAATCACTAGAGAGAAATGTGCTGTTTCTCTGTCAAAATGTTGATTTCAGCTATAAGGGATGTACTCTTGTGTTACAATCTAAAGGGTTTTTATTTTAAAGAAAAGGAATTTGTTGGCACGGCAGCGTGTGTGTGAGCTTGTGGATCCATTTGCACTGGGTGACTGTTTTATTTCGCTTTTTTCTCCCTCCCATTAAAGGAAGTAACTTTGGAGGCAAATAACATGACAGTTGACTTTTTTTTCTTCTTCGCAGTAGGTGCAGTAGAAAATGCTGAAGTTATGTTTGCCCTATGCTTTCTCTCTACTTCATTTCTTGGCGATCACATCCCTCTTTTAAAAACAGGCATCTTGAGAGAAAGTGTATGCTGTATTTTGTATTCTTTCCTATAAAGGGAGAGATTTCCTAGAAAAGAGGGAATATATGTGTGTGTATGTGTAGATATATATTTTTATATGTGTATATATATTTGATTCTCTATGTGAAGCAAAAAGGAAATATAAATTAATTAACTCATAAATTATGGTAGGCAATATTAAGGACTGAAGGAGATATTAAGATGTTACAGAAAAATGAATGGACTTTTTGGCCAACCCAATATTTATCTCCACTGTTTGATTCTATCCCCCCCTCCATCCCCGAGATGCTCTTCTGCATTTAGTGAAGACCAGTCCTAAAATGTTCAGGAAGCCCCTTTATGCTGCCTGTGATCACTGTCTTACATCCCCAGCCTGTCCCCAGGTATCTGTCACTTAGCATTAGCTGTCTTATAATGCTGTTTATACTTTCTTTGCATTTGTCAATTCCAGCCAATGGAGTCATCCGCTTCTTTAGGCCTCCTAATACGTCCCAGATCTGCATCGGTTAAGGCTCTTTGGTTGTAAGCAACAAAACTGGATTAGACTGCCTTCAGTAAGTTAGAAATTTATAGAAAGACTTTTGGGTGGTTCAGAGAACCAAAGCAAAGTCTGGAGGAAAAGGTTTGCAAAAATACTTCAAGGAATTTTGAGGGGTGGGGGCGGGGGCAGGCAGAGTCTAGGAATTAGGAAATTATAACTTTTCCAGACTATGGCTGCTAGAATGCATGAACTCTGATGATTTCTCCCCCATGCTTGCAATTCTGAAGCCTCAAAGGTGGCAGCTCATGTGCTCTCCCTTAGGGAAGAAGAAATGTCACCTCTTCAATAGTGGTATGAGTCTATAGACAATGAGAAGAAGATATAAATGCCCCGAGAAAATTAGGACACGGGGTGACCTCAGCCAGCTCTCCACTACACTATCAAGTATATTGGGATGCCCATGGTTAGAACTCTGTACAGGTTGGGTGACCGTGATGATGATAGTGATGATAAGGAGAAAAAAGTGTTATAAGTGATTCTGTTCTTTGGAGGAAATAATCACAAAATGTCCTTGCATTTAGAATGGCAAACAAGTGGTATGGTCTGTTGACATCTTCATTTAGACTAGCCATCCTTTCTTTTTGGATTTAGGCCTCAGCCATGTTTCCCCAAAGGCTATGGTAATAAACAGTATGAGGCTATATACAGCAGGTGCCGTATTCACTGAATAAGCTTGCATGCACTGGAGACAAGGATGCCTAATTGCATCACCTGCGCTCTGTCCCCTTCTGCCTGGGAGGCATGACTGAAGCATTATCTTAGTTGTCACTCTTGTAATTTCCATCCCCACGTTCTCACAGTATAGTGGCTGGATTATGAGCAATGTCAAGGTCAAACTGGTGAAGAAACCTGTATCTTATATATTTCCCGATAGATTTGATACATCTTGATCACAAATTATTTATCTATCACTTTCTCCCTATCACTACGGTTTTATTTCTTGTTTCATGAACCACATATTTTAAATTCCTTGGGAAAACATACTACCAGTAATAATGCTTCACCTATTTTTTAAAAATAATAAAAAGAAAATGGCAGACTAAAGAAGATGTATTCCTTTCAGTTCTGTCATAAAATTTCCCTTCCTCAGATTTAAATTTCTTGGGCTTAAGCTGCCCCTATAGTCAGCAGAGACATTATTTTAAGAGCAATTTATATTGGACCGCATTGTGAAACTGGCTACTGAATCTGAGTCAGGACCTTATTCTGGAAGGAGGTAATTAAATATTCTTCATTGATGCTATTTTAAATGTGTTGAGTGAAAGGAGTTAATTATACAGCAGGGAACATGGCAGACTTCTGACTAATAATGAGCTATGTTTAATATCTTCATCTTTGTTAGAATCATTAAAGTTGTTGGAACCAATTGGATAGCTTGAAGTGAATGTAGCCTAGTAACTAAGCAAGCCCAAATGGAAGTCCCTCGCAGATGCAGGGGCTCGCAGCTCTAATGACGACTGCAGGGAGAGAATGCAGATATATGGCTTTGTTCTGCGCAGTACAATCTGCTTCAGTTGGCCTTCTATTTTGATTGTACGTCTCATTGTTTCCAGAGAGTGCATCTGTTACAATGAACTGATGTGTGGGCCTGAAAATTGTAGAAGAGGTGATTGCTTTTCCTCAAAGCTTTGTAGGGTCTATCTCTTCGGAATCTGGAGCGACATGGGGATCTCTGTGCTGCTCTGTCCCTGCCAGATACCTACTAACTCTGCGTCTCAGGATGCTCAGGAACGGCTAGAGGACCAAGTGTGATCCTACGGAACAGTGCTCCGCAACCCTTTTGGCCCCTGGGGTCGATTTCATGGAAGACAGTTTTTCCGTGGACCGAGGGTGGGGGGATGGCGTTCTGATGCTTCATGCACATCACATTTATCGTGCACTTTATCATAGCTCGGTCAGTAAAGAATCCGCCTGAGATGCAGGAGACCGCGGTTCGATTCCTGGGTTGGGAAGATCCGCTGGAGAAGGGATAGGCTACCTACTCCAGTATACTTGGGCTTCCCTGGTAACCCAGCTGGTAAAGAATCTGGGTTGGGAAGATCCCCTGTAGAAGGGAAAGGCTACCCACTCCAGTATTCTGGCCTGGAGAATTCCATGGACTGAGTCCATGGGGTCGCAGAGTCTGACATGACTGAGCGACTTTCACTTTCTTTCTAACCTAATGTCACTGCTGATCTGGAAGAAGGTACTGGTCAGTGGCCCAGAGGTTGGGACCCCTGTGACAGAACAGATGTTATAACACTCAACTGGGGAGAGATGGGCTCTTGAGTTCAAGTTTTCCAAACTTAATTGCTGTTTCTTTCAGTGTCTTTAATTTTACAAGCTAGATATTTAAGTGCTTCTCTTAAATTTCTCCTGCCTTCTGATTCAGTTCAGTTCAGTCGCTCAGTCGTGTCTGATTCTTTGCGACCCCATGAATCGCAGCACGCCAGGCCTCCCTGTCCATCACCAACTCCCGGATTATGTCATAGAATAGCATGTGGCTTATAAGACTCTTTGAGATCTGCTCATCCCTTTCTATGTTTGAGTTTGTAACTTTGCCTTTGTAAGTACAAGATCAAAGAAACTTGTTTCTTCCATCCCAACTTTGATTCTCCAAGGAAGTCCTGTTACCTGGCTGTGGGGAGTTGCAACAATGCTTGACTATAAGATCAATCAGCCTCTAACTGATTTTCATATGTAGGAGTTGGGAAATTTTGAGGAATAGCTAGGGTGGAATTAGCAAGTTCTCATAGGGACGTAAAGATGCAATGCAGGAGACACAGGAGACACGGGTTCAATCCCTGGGTCAGGAAGATCCCCTGGAGGAGGCCATGGCAACCCACTCTAGTATTCTTGCCTGGAGAATCCCATGAACAGAGGAGCCTGGCGGGCTACAGTCCATGGGGTCGCAAAGAGTTGAACATGACTGAATCGACTTAGCATGCAGCAGGCACAATTATATTATCACTATTATCACAAATGTGTTGGCTGAAGATTGTTTATTTTCATTTAAGTTAATCCAATTAAAATCTCTCATTTCCATTTATCTGAGCCTTCCAAGCACTGTAATTTTCCTCTGCTCATCCCACCTGGAGATCTAAGATAACTATCTTTTCGTGATGGTTAATTATGTGACATGTTTCTTCTCAGATTAAGGAAAAAGGCTTCTTTCTTAGCCACTGTTTAGAAGGAGAGTGTGAGACTAAGTCTTTGTTTGGCAAAGCATAGTGAAATAGGGAAAAATGGTTTGGGCACGCGGTGGAAAGACTGCTTTGAGAAAGAAAGATCCCCACCCAGTTTGGATGAGGTGAGTGTCTGCATCCCTGCCATGACTTCTGTGGGGGCTCACACACCGCAGACTGTAGTGACATCCCACCGTAATGCAGTGGGCCAAGGTCACCTTCACATTCAGAGCTTTTCTCTGGCCAGGCTACTTTTTAACCAAAGCTGTGGTGAAAATCGGAGAAGACAATGGCAAGCCACTCCAGTACTCTTGCCTAGAAAATCCCATGGATGGAGGAGCCTGGTGGGCTGCAGTCCGTGGGGTCTCTAAGGGTCGGACACGACTGAGCGACTTCACTTTCACTTTTCACTTTCACACATTGGAGAAGGAAATGGCAACCCACTCCAGTGTTCTTGCCTGGAGAATTCCAGGGACGGGGGAGCCTGGAGGGCTTCTGTCTATGGGGTCACACAGAGTTGGACACGACTGAAGTGACTTAGCAGCAGCAGTAGTGGTGAAAATTTTCAGGTAAATCAGAAAGTATGACCTAGAAAAACAAGAAGGAATTATGTGTACTCAGCCACAAATCCTGCCAGACTGGATAGAGTTAGATTGCTTACATCTGTGGAAATGTTGGATATTCATCATTTGGTTCTCAAACCATCGGGGTCTGCAAGGGGCTTGTTTAGTCACAGACTGCCGGGATCCTGCTCTGAAGTAAGCTCAGGGGGGCCTGAGAATTTGCACCTCTGATAAGGTCCCAGGTGACACTGATTCTGTCAGCCCAGGGACCACACTTTAAGAAGCACTGTCAAAGTGTCTTGCTATTCAAAATACGGTCTCTGGACCACCAATATCAACATTGATTGGAAGCTTGTTAGAAACTCAGACTCTCAGACCCCTCATCAGATATTCTGAATCAGAATCTTCTTCTTAACAAACTCCCTAGGGGATCCGTTTGCACGTTGAAAATTTGAAATTTGAGAAACACTGATCTAGTGGTTAAATAGGCAAAGCTTTGGGGAACTCAGAGTGTGAATCAGTCAGACCTGCATTTGGGTCTCATTACTGCCTCTTAGATAATGCTGTGACTTTGAAGGAAGCTGTCATTTTTTTTTTTTTTTAATCTCTAGTGTCATCTGGAAAGATTGTTGTGCAGATTAAATTTCTGCAGATTAAATTCTTGTGATGATATATGTAAAGTGTATATATAATTAGCAGTGTTATTAAATGATGTTCTCATTCCTTTTTATGTGTGACCTGTCCTATGAACCATTAAAAACTGCTGTTTGAAGGAAGTATGTGAAATTCTCTCTGAAATGTTTTCATAGAGCCTGCTTTGAGAGAAGTTATTTTCACAGGATAGCTGAGTTGTACTGCTTGTGTTATTTTGACTGTGAATCACAGCTGCAGTATGAAAAGGATCAGGTTTGACATATTGCAGCCTCCTGGTTTACCTCTGAATCTGTGTGTGTGTGTGAGAGAGAGAAAGACAGACAGACACAGACAGTTTTTGGAGGTGAGGGGTAAGAGAAAAGCATAGCGTGCCTCTTTTCCTTCCTAATAATAGAGTACTGTGTGTGTGTTTAAAGATAAAATTAGATTTGTAATATTTGACAACATTGGTAGTAGGTTCTAACCTCACTCAGGTGTTATGAGAAATGAAGGTTAGGCCAGTTAATAAAGTGTTTTGAGAAAACAGAAAGATGCTACATAAAATAGGGTGTTTGACATTACTTAATTTTTAAAAGTATAATCCTTAGTGAAATGTTCTTTATTCTCTAATCAACTATATTCTTATATGTTGGCAGTTGCCTTAGCCCTCTCAATGTCCTCATCATTGATAAATAAGCCTGTTGTTTTTAGCATTTTATATCAGAAGTTTCAAAGTTGTATTGTGTAAAAGTGAAATATAATGAATGCAGAGAAAATAGATGAAAATAGAATTGTGCTAATGTAATTTAAGAGGGTTAATTAGACATGATTTTCTGGATTACAGTGTAGATCTCTGGGCAAGGGACTGCAAGGTCTTTGGACCCTGGTTGTATTCAGCCGGGAGGGCCTCTTTTCTGAATCTGTTGCCTCCTACATACAGTTGTTGGCTCCTAGGCCCTTTAAGACTGGTCATTATGGATGCATGCCTTGTGCTGTGCTGTTCTTAGTTGCTCAGTTGTGTCCAACTCTTTTCGACCCCATGGACTGTAGCCTGCCAGGCTCCTCTGTCTGTGGGGATTCTCTAGGCAAGAATACTGGAGTGGGTTGCCATGCCTGCCTCCAGGGGATCTTCCCAACCCAGGAATCAAAACCAGGTCTCCCACATTGCAGGTGGATTTTTTACTGTCTGAGCCACCAGGGAAGCCCAAGAATACTGGAGTGAGTAGCCTGTCCCTTCTCCAGGGGATTTTCTCAATCCAGGAATCGAACCAGGGTCTCCTGCATTGCATTTTTGTACTGTAACTATATTCTTAGCATTTACAGATAAGGCATGGGGCTATCCACTGCTCAGATAGCACCCAGGGAAATCTCCACCAACTGTAACAGGAAGTCCAAGTTCTTAATGAGCATCAGTGAGGGGAAGGCAAACTGTACTACCTCATACTACAAATCCTACTACTCAGAGTGTGCCCTGCAGGCATGGGAACCTGGGAGAAATGCAACATCTTGGGCTCCACTTCAGACCCACTGAGTCAGAATTTGCACTTTGGAAAGCTCTGCGGGGGATTTGTATGTGTGTTAAAGCTTGTGGGGCACTGCTTTATGTGAAGTTCTTAAACAGGGAAGTTGAACTGGCAAACGTCTAAAACCATTTGCAGTTCAAATTCAGGGGATGAGGTTAGTTGTTGCCAGGAGAGAAGGGGTTTCATAACTGTTTATAACCACTCTGATGGCTTCAGGTCTACAGGAATGTGTGGGAGTGAGGTCAGTTTTCTGCTGTCACACACTGAAGGGTTGCTTTGCAGTCAGTCTTATCTAAGGAAGTCTCATTAGGCACCATCAGCCTGTGTGGCAGATCCCAGCAGACCCCTAGGCTTAAAACAAAACGAGCCAAAAAGGACGATGCTGTAACAAAGTGTAAGGCATCGCTAAGCTCGAAAATAAGACACAAGGTTGCTGATTAGAATGACAATGAAAATGTGGATACCAATATTTAATGGGGCTCCACATTATTTATTATCCCTATGGCAGAAAGCGAGTAGGAACTAAAGAGCCTCTTGATGAGGGTGAAAGAGGAGAGTGAAAAAGCTGGCTTAAAACTCAACATTCAGAAAACTAAGATCATGGCATCCAGTCGCACCAATTCATGGCAAATAAATGAGGAAAAAGCAGAAGCAGTGACAGATTTTATTTTCTTGGGTTCCAACATCACTCTGGATGGTGACTGCAGCCATGAAATTAAAAGACGCTTGCTCTTGGAAGACGAGCTGACAAACCTACACAGCATATAAAAAGCAGAGACGTTACTTTACCAACAAAAGTCCATCTAGTCAAAGCTGTGGTTTTTCCAGTAGTCATGTATGGATGTGAGAGTTGGACCATAAAGATGGCTGAGCACTGAAGAATTGATGTTTTTGCACTGTGGTGTTGGAAAAGACTCTTGAGAGTCCCTTGGACTGCAAGGAGATCCAACCAGTCAATCCTAAAAGAAATCAGTCCTGAATATTCATTGGGGGGACTCATGCCGAGGCTGAAGTTCCAATACTTTGGCTACCTGATGAGAAGAGCTGACTCATTGGCGAAGACCCTGATGCTGGGAAAGATTGAAGGCAGGGGCAGAAGGGGATGACAGAAGTTGAGATGGTTGGATGGCATCCCCGACTCAATGAACATGAGTTTGAGAAGCACTGAGAGATGTTGAAGGACAGGGAAGCCTGGTGTGCTACAGTCCATGGGATCACATTATTTACAGCCTAGATTTAGAACCTAGAGTTCAAAAGGCTCTAGGTTTAGAGCTAGCACATATTCTTACTTAAGCTAAAGAGAAACTCTGCCTCTGGTCCAGGAATCAAATCAATGGTTATCTGGAGATGGTGGTCCTGGTGTAAGTGGGGAGCAGTTTCATGCCCTGAACACATTTTCCAGCAGTTTTAAAAACCACAGCAAATCTGATTGAAATTGTCCTAGTCAATAAAGCCCAGTCGCTGACACTTGCAACAGAAAAGACCATTGATCTCACTTACTTCAGGTGAGTCTTGATCCAGGATACAAAAATGTCACTCAAGGAGTTGTTTCTTTCTCTTTTTCTTCTCTGCCTTTTCAGATACTGACTTTATATCAAGGCTAGATGCTCACATGGTTTTCAGATGGTGATTGGCAACTCTCGAGCTATCTGCTTTCTCCTTTTTCTCAAGTTAGAGAAAAAAGACAATCTTTGCCCCATGTATCTCAGGAAAACATTCTTAGATGTTTTAGATGTCTCAGATGATGTCCTGAAAATATCACTTTGGCCAGTGGTATCGCTGAGCTAGTTGAAGCATGTGCTGTGTCCCTGGAGCTAGGGAAGCTTCCCTCCAACCTCATGGACCCCAGATGGAAATCAGGGAGATTAAATGTCCAATAGCCCAGCTCTCCCTGAGTGCCCACTCCATTTGGTGGTTCATCCACAATACTGTCAAGACCTTATGTCAACACCATGAGGCAGGTATTTGTTATCTCTGTTCTCCAGGTGTAGGCTCTGGAATCAAAAGCCCATAAATGAAATCTCTGGGGTTGTGGCTCTGCTGATGCTATTATGCAGGATTCCTGGTTAATAGAGAGAGTACCTAGCTGGGGTAAGTGATAGAAAAGCCAGACTTATTCTTCCTTCAGTGAGCCTCTGGACTTCTGTGTGGTGAACATGACCCTCATATTATATTTATGTGTCAATGCGTGTTTCTGCCAAACCCCTTTTGTCTATTGTTACATAGGAAAAGTAGAACATTTCCCAACGCTATTCAATTCCCATAATTAAAAAAAAAATTACCATGAATTTTATATATGAAAGAACTAAAATAATAGGCTAATTTTTTTCTTATAGTTATTTGAGTCTTACATTAAACTCTATGCCACGAAAACAAGTCTGAAGCTAGTGAAAACAAGCATACGTTGACTTTTCTGTTGCCAGATTAATCAACTTCTTTAGATAGGGTAAAAATAAGAAATATATTCAGATTGGAAAGTAAGCTATGATTCAAAAACCTCTGGGAAGTTTTTCATTTGAAACTGAAATATCCCCCTTAATCAAAGTTAGAGAATAGAACTTTTTGTGACACAAAGTGTATCACGGAAATCTTTGACAAAATAGTTGAAAGGAACTTATAGAACATGTAAGTCACCTTAGTTCCAGAACTCAACCCAGGCTAAGACTTTTACAGCTCAGAGGGAAATGTCATGGAGACATATATTATAGAGGAAATAAGTCATTTGATTATATCTTATTCTGAATATAATCTCTATACAGTAGATCTCATTGGGTTTCACCCAGTAGGTTTTCATAATTAAGAAAAAATCCTCTACTTGCAAAAAGACAAGAAAATATTTCCATTTTAACTGCATTTTTGCTGTTTTTATTAAATTACCCTGTTTCATCTTCAGACTACCCAAAATATTACTGGTGAAATCTTTTCCTGGTATTCTTAGTGGCATTTGAAGAAAGGAAAAAGTCTGAACATTAAAAAGTAAATTTATGTGATTTGCTTGGTAGAGATTGAGCTCCCTTTCATGTTTCAAATATTTCTGGAAATATCCAGATTCAAATGGTAAATATGGAAATATACCCCACTTTGATGGGCTTCCCAGGTGGCGCTAGTGGTAAAGTACCCACCTGCCAATGCAGGAGACATTAAGAGACGCTGTTTCAATCCCTGCGTTGGAAAGATCCCCTGGAGGAGGGCATGGCTACACACTCCAGTATTTTTGCCTGGAGAATCCCCTGGACAGAAGAACCTGGTGGGCTACGGTCCACGGGGTCGTAAAGAGTTGGGCATGACTGAAGTGAACTTAACACACACACACACACCACTTTGATAGTAAGGGAGTACACACCGCTTAAATGACTAGCCTTAGGAAAATTAGGGGAAAATATTGGTGTTTTTTCCATATCAACTCTGTCCTTGGCACCAGGTTGTGTAATAAGAACCATGCGACTTCACTCCTGTCCTCAGAGCAGTTATGCTAGGGTTTTGAAAAAAGACAAGACTAATAGGAATTAGACTTTTAATATTATCCATCGGCAAGATTCATCTATTCTGCCTTTAAAATAAGTCTCAAGTTTGACAACTCACTGCTTCTGCCTCATCAACCCCTGTAAGCCAGTATTATTTCTTACCTCGACAACAACTATACCCCCTAACTGATCTCCCTGCTTCCATTCCTTGGCTCACATCAATTTATTCTTTGTACAGAAACACAGCCAGAATTATCCTTAAAATGTAAGCACATCATACAACCCTTCCTTAACTGCCCCTCCCCTACCCCACAAAAGTCCAGTGATGCCCAAACGCACTTAAAGCAAAAATCCAAATTCCTTTCTTGCTGCTTGGAAGTCTTCACATGATCTTTGAGAAGCCCAAATCTCAGACCCCGTGTACTCCACTCTGCCGCTTGGAATCACTACACCCTGACCACATTAACCTTCCTGTTCTTCTAAGGTGACATAGAACTTGCTGTTGTTTCTGTGTGAAATGTGTTTTTCCTATATGTTTGGGTGGATAGTTTCTTCTCACCATTCAGATTTCACTTCTGTATCACTTCAGTGAAGAAGTTTTGCTTGACTACCCTGTCTAAAAACATCCTATTTAACTCATTTATGTGGATCTCATCTGTCTTCCCCAGCATCATTGGAAAGCCCAGACTATGAGTTCTGTATTTCTGTATGACTTGCTTATCACCCAACCCCCAATGTTTTAATATTAAACCTCATATACAATAGTGAAGTGAAGTCGCTCAGTCGTGTCTGACACTTTGCAACCCCATGGGCCCACCAGGCTCCTCCATCCATGGAATTTTCTAGGCAAGAGTACTGGAGTGGGTTGCCATTTAAGTATGCATACTGAAAATACCATAGGACTTTAGACAAATGTGAATGCCTTCAGACCTGGATTATTTAGTCATTATTTTGAGGAGTTGCACCAGTTGGAATAAGCATCTTGAGGTTAAATAACATTTTAATAGATTCTGAGAGGGAAAGTGATGATGTCCATGATTTTTTCCACAACCTTTACCTATACTCTGATCAGAAAAATAAGGATACATTTCTTTGGAATTAAAAAAGAACTCCAAACCACTTGCAAATATTTTTAAAGTTTCTGAGTATTTTTTAAAAATTAATTTCGAGAAGTTTTAAAAATTAAATAGAAAAGAGAAAGAAATAGTACTTCATGTCTTAACAAAGTATTAATTTGATCGAGTTTCAGAAGAGACCTCATTAAGCTGCATGATAAAGTGATTATTCAGTGTCACTTTCCTTGGGTTTTCAGCAATTATCTGAAACGTTTTTTAGAATGAGGCAACATTTCCCTTTTCAGTAGCACTTGAAACCTCCTTGATGTTGACACAGAAATGCTGATAGGAAGAGATGGTGAACAAAGGGTTGCAAGTCTTGATTCATACTTGCTAAAAATATCACATCCACCCCAGGAAGGTTTAGAAATATGTCAAAGGCATTCTTGAGCCCTTTAAGACCATTCACAAATAACTTGGGAGTGAAATGACGATAAAATTTGACTCACCCAGGTCCTAGTCCATTTCTGAGCATATAGTTTGAATTAAACCTTTCTATATAATTTTCTAATTAGGTTTTTCTCCTTCCTGGCCTTTTAAGCTTTACATAACCTTTGTGATTCCTTGTTCCATTAATCCTTCAAATGCCAGCATCCTGCCGAGAGGGGATTCATTGCAGTATTTCCATAATTGTCAACAGAACTGCAAGATCATTCTAGTATATTGGAATCACCCATCCATGAGAAAATGCTGTCTTGGCTTCATAATTATTAGGTGACTCTTATTCAACTCGGTGACAAATGTTTAATTTTTTAGTTTCCCCTAATGTTTTATTACCAGTTAAAACGCAGATAGGTATTTTATTTTAATTTGGATAAAGAATTGATAATAGAGAGCTGGAATTTATTAAATTGGGTACATTTTTGGTAGTTAGTTCAATAGTTAATCTTCTTAATTTATCACTTAGAGTAGGGCAATTACCGCAGTATGGAGATGTGCCAGGATTATTGTAGCACTGGGAAACGATTGTAATTTTCAGGTTTGTGCCAAGGAAATGCACTGAATTGCTTAGACTTCTGTATTATCAATTACTATAGTTTTTTTTGTGCCCAGGTCCACTATATTTTACATCACATTTCAAAAGGTGATTTCTCCACTCCCTTATCAAACAACCTTAGGAAAAAATGTTCTTTCTCCTATTGCTACCCTGATGGAATTGATTAATGCTGCTTTTAATTTAATTGAAAATGGTTGATCAATAAGGTCAATGTATGGATTTATTTCCATCTTTTGATGTGGCAAATCATTAGTTATCATTATCTAAATTAGCACAGATTGCCATGAAAAGTGAAGGGACTAAATTGCTTTATGGATATCTGAGAACACAGCACACAGGTAAATTTTCTTAACACACTTTTCAACACTTACCTTGTGCCAGGATTTAACTTCTGTGCTGCAATTTCCCCAGTAGTTTAGAGATACCTATATCAGACAGGACATGATGAAAGGATCATGTTTTCAAAAGTATGTAAAAGTGAGGCCCTGAATCATAAAACAATAATCCACATTATTATAGACAGAATTTCAATGAATACCACATAGTGAAACGCCACTGGAGTGGTTCAGGAATGGACCTGTTTCCAGAAGGCAGGCTGGACCTTAGGGAGAAAAAAATGAAGTGGAAAGAAAGGAATACACATACTTTTCAGTCTCTTATTCTGAAGGTTCTTGTTATAGGTTGAATTATGTCCCTCACCCCAGCAAAATTCATATGCTGAAGTCCTATTATAGTCATTCACAATGTGACCTTATTTGAAAGTAAGGTCTTTATAGAGATAATCAAGTTAAAATGAGGTCACTAGGGTAGAACCGAATCCAGTAGGACTGGTGTCCTTATAAGAAGAAATTTGGATACAGATGTGTTCCTTGGAAGAAAAGCTGTTAACAACCTAGACAGCATATTAAAAAAACAGAGACGTTACTTTAACAACAAAGATCTGTCTAGTCGAAGCTATGGTTTTTCCAGTAGTCAAGTATGGATGTGAGAGTTGGACCATAAAGAAAGCTGAGCGCCAAAGAATTGATGCTTTTGAACTGTGGTGCTGGAGAAGACGCTTCAGAGTCCCTTGGACTGCAAGGAGATCAAACCAGTCCATCCTAAAGGAAATCGGTCCTGAATATTCATTGGAAGGACTGAAGTCCGGCTGAAGCTGAAACTCCAATACTTTGGCCCCCTGATGCAAAGAACTGACTCATTGGAAAAGACCCCGATGCTGGGAAAGTTTGAAGGCAGGAGGAGAAGGGGACGACAGAGGATGAGATGGTTGGATGGCATCATCAACTCAATCAATGGACATGACTTTGAGCAAGCTCTGGGAGATGTTGAAGGACAGGGAATCCTGGTGTGCTGGAGTCCATGGGGTCGCAAAGAGCCGGACATGACTGATTGATTGAACAACAACCACATTATTTACAGTCTACATTTAGGACTTGGAGTCTGAGCAACCGAACTGCACTGTGCATAGAGAAAAGACAGATGTGCATATAGAGGCACAGGAAGATGACAGCCATCTACAAACCAAGGAGAGATGCCCGGAGTACATAGACCTCAGAAGAAATCAACCCTATCCACCCCTTGTTTTTGGACTTCTGGCCTCTAGAACTGTAAGACAATACATTTCTGTTGTTTCAGGCACTGATTTTCTGTTACTTTGTGATGATAGCCCTGCAAACTAATACAGCCCATAAATTATGACTAATATTTCACATTCAATGATATGGAAGCTTCCGCAAATGCCAGGATACTAAAATTTACAAGAGTTGTGTTAACTGTTTTCACTGAACTTTGGAAGCTAGGATCCAAAGAAATTTAGAAACCAAGCAGAGTTATATCAAAGCATTTTATAATCAAAGATTCAAGTGCATGCTGATTGGCAGAATTGATTTCCATATATATCTTTTAAAAAGGAACCCTTCTTTTTTTGGAGTGATGAGACCAAGGCACAAGCCTTGATAAACCTGATTCTGAATGTTAAGTAACCCAAGAGTGAGGAACAGCAATTTATGGGGAATTCAGTCAAATAGCATCTGTTGTACTGCGGGACTCTGGTGTTTGAATTATAAAATGGCAAAAGGAAAACCTACCGTAGAGATTTATCCCAGACTCGCTTGCATTTGGACCAGAGGAGATCCATCAGGCTTGTCATTTTATGTTGAAGTCCATACACTGCCTACTCTGCATACCTCAGCTTGTGTACCTGTGGGGCATAGCACAGACCAGTCTCTGATGCCTGCTGATGGAAAGGGTGTGCGTTTTGTTTTTGGTTTTTTTGGTAATCACAATTGAAACCCATTTCCTTGGTTCCTCTGAATTTTAAATTGGTCCATTATTGATAAAGGAGTATAGTAATAGAATTTATAATCAGGGCTAACCTTGAATCACATGCTGACAGATCAGGGGCACCTTTCTTTGGTCCTGTGAATCTCATCAATCTTAGACCTTTCTTGAAGTCCTCTGGTTGCCTAGAACTCCCCCTGTGCCTTTCTCCCTAGGAGCAGTGATGAGGGTTAGCATTCATTGAGCACTTAAAAGTCACCGTATGCTGCATGCAACTCTTTCTAAGTTGTGTGCAGCCTATACCCACATCAGCTTTTTGACATTAATGATATTATTGGTTTCAATTTACAGAAGAAGAAACTGAGGCAAGGAGGTTAAGTTACTCACCCAGTGTTATATAGCAATAAATGCTGGAGTCAAGACTCCAACCCAAAGCGGACTAACAGACTGATATTCTCAACACATTGCCCCTGCTGCCTTCCCTAACAACCTCTCAGTCATCAGACTTCTCCATCATATCCTGCCTGGTCTGTCTAACTACTGGTTGACAATGTAATGATGAGTTATGGTGGATCTCTTCACTTGGGGAAAGACGTTTGCATTTCACTGGACGACTATGAAATAATGTGTTGGTATGATACTCATGAAGGGACTCCCTGAGTCTCATTCTGGCAAAATGTATGATCTTAGACAAATCATGACCTCATAAGGCTTGGTTTTATCATCTCTAAATGTCAGGGTTGGATTAACTACTCTCTAAAGATCCCCTGCAGGCTTAAAATTCTAAGATTCTTTAACATTCAGTGTAACTCCTTTTCAGTCTATGTGTGTACTTGGCCCTTGGCTGCATAAGTTGGAAATTGGAATACAAAGTCGTGATAAACATGAGAAAATGGTCAGGTCACATAATAGTTCTCAACCTCAGTTTCCTGATTGGCAAAATGAGGCTACTAAGAATACTGCCTCATAGGGTTGATGTTGTACATACCTAGGAAAATACCTCGGAGAAGGCAATGGCACCCCACTCCAGTACTCTTGCCTGGAAAATCCCATGGGCGGAGGGGCCTGGTAGGCTGCAGTCCATGGGGTCACTAAGAGTCGGACACGACTGAGAGACTTCACTTTCACTTTTCACTTTCATGCATTGCAGAAGGAAATGGTAACCCACTCCAGTGTTCTTGCCTGGAGAATCCCAGGGATGTAGGAGCCTGGTGGGCTGCCATCTATGGGGTCGCACAGAGTCGGACACGACTGAAGCAACTTAGCAGCAGCTGCAGCAGGAAAATACCTGGAACAGGGCAAGAAAGTGCTCACCAGCTCTAGCTATAATAACATGATAATCATTGGTGTGATCAGTTCTATTATTATTTCCCCAGGAAAATCGCTGTACGTCTAGGGTTATAGCAAAAGCACCCATCATGATAGCTTTTATGTCATAAGGCATTTTATTCAGAGTGTATATTTTCGCTTTGTATTCTACAGGCATTGGTATCTCCCTAAAAGCTGGGCAATATTTATATCCAGCAGTCTGTCATCCATGTGCTCATTTATGAATAGGCCTTTTACCCCCCTCCAAGCTGCGAGAACAATAGACACTTTAATAGTCTGAAACAAGAAGGATATTAGCTCCATGAATCTTTATTTTAAATTACATTTCTGAGTTAGAGGTGTCAGCATGGTAGAACAAGTTAAGGGAGATTGTATTCCCCAATAGGGCTATTGATGTTGGTTACAAATAAATTGCTGGTGCAGGTGATGATAGCAAAGTCCATGCCATCTTTTATTTAGTAGAGTATTTTTCTTGTTAACAGCTCCTTCTGTATGCTTTCCTTTCTTCTGTTTTACATCAATCATATTTGACACATTGCCCAATGTCATGGTGGAAAAAAAAAATGCAATATCCAGTTCATCAGCCAGATGTTTGTTCTCACGCTGGCTGAGACATCTGGATGTGTAACTAAACGTTACACTCCTTCATCCAGTTATTTCGTGTTATGTTATTGCACTGAGCCAAAGAATAAATCCCAGAATTCTTTCTTTTACTAGAAGAAAGATCATAGCATCTTGAGCCTGCAGTGCCAGGGCTCGCGTATAGCTTTTTTTTTCTCTTAATAGTTGCACAGCCTTGGGCAGAATTAGGAATCAATTGAGATAAAGTGGGTGGACGCATTATATGGATTCTTGAAGCTCATGTTGTTAACGGAATCCTAGTCCCTTTACTTAGCTATACAATGGCCTGGCAATGTGTCCTTTGGAGAAAAACTTAAAAAGAAGTAAAGATTTCAGAGCTAGACCAATAATGACAGCTGAGATATACCAGGGACTGACTATGTACCGTGAATTCTTCCAAGTGCTTTGCATGGAACTGAATTTAAACTTAAAAACAATCCTGAGGGGTGGGCACTATTCTTTTCCCCATTTTACAGAAAGCATAACTAAGGACCAGAGAGAAGAGTATGCAATTTTCTCAAAATCAGAGGATCAAGATTTGAACTCAGTTTGATTCTAGAGTCTGTATCTTTAACCTACATAGTACTCTCTATACCACCTCTTGGAGCAAATTATTTACTCACCTTCCAACATTATCAATAACCTTGTTTTTCTTCCCTCCAATCTATGAAATGGGGATAGCATGACCTGCCTTAGAAAGATCATTATGATAAATAATTGAGAGAATGCTTGTAAAGCATTTAACGGTGTTGATTGATGGTAAGTGGTAAATAAAAGGTAGTTATTTCTAGTGTGTGTGTGTGTGTGTGTGTGTGTGTGCACATGAGTGCCCTTGGTCACTCAGTTGTGTTGGACTCTTTTTAACCCTTTGGATGGTAGCCTGCCACACTCCTCTGTCCATGGGATCCTCCAGGGAAGAATACTGGAGTGGGTTGCCATTTCTTTCTCCAGGGGATCTTCCTGACCCAGGAACCCACATCTCTTGTCTCTCTTGCATTGCAGGCAAACTCTTCACTTGCTGAGCCATGGGGAAGCCCATTTTAGTGACTAGGTTATATAATGCTGCTGTACTGTGCTAAGTCACTACTGTCATGTCCAATTCTTTGTGACCCTATGGACTATAGCCTGCCAGATTACTCTGTCCATGGAATCGCCAGACAAGAATACTAGAGTGGGTTGCTACTTCCTCCTCCAGGGAAGGTGATATAATATTTATGCTCACATCAGTATCTCAATACTGACTTAATTAATTTAAAAATAAGTTCTAAAAATCTCCTCCCCTGATAACCAATGCAAAAGAAAAGCTTGTTTGTTTGTTTTTTGTTTTGTGTGTGTGTGTGTGTGTGCGTGTATTTGTTTTTTGGAAAAAGAGTTCCTCAAAGGGTAAATGTTTTTGGTCAGTTTTTAATATAGGCTTATTACTTGGAACAATTGATAGCTCTCAAGTTATTTTTTGTTTTTTGCTTCATTCCAATAGAAAAAACATGTGAATATTGAAAATTCTGTTTATTGTCTCCTTCTATTTTAGGTATAGTGGACATTTATCAGGTGCTTTTAACGGGAAGGGATGTTTTGGCCTCTCTCTACCTCTTTTTCTTCCTGTTTCCCTTCATTCCCTGTCTTCATTAACAGCTTTATATTCAGAACAATCCTATCAGACAGACTTTTTTGTTATTATTTTTTGTTTTGCTTTTGTAGTTTAAGAAGGAACGCTTTAAATAAGTTGCATCATGTCTTGTAAATAAAAACTGAGAAGCAATGTTTTAACTCATCTTAGTACTGGAGGCCCACTGTGCTATCCAACAAAAGATGAAATATTGCTGTTGTTAGTAAACATAGTGATGCAAGCTATCATTTACCCTGAATGTTCGTTGGAAGGACTGGTGCTGAAGCCACCTGATGCAAAGAGTAAGGTCAGGTGAATGGTCTTAGAAAAGACCCTGATGCTGGGAAAGGTTGAAGGTGGGAGGAGAAGGGGACGACAGAGGATGAGACGGTTGGATGGCCTCGCCGACTCAATGGGCTTGAGTTTGAGTAAACTCCAATAGTTGCTGATGGGCAGGGAGGCCTGGCATGCAGCAGTCCATGGGGTCGCAAAGAGTCGGACACAACTTAGCAAAACAACAACAGCCATTTATCAGATCCCAGCTATCGGCCAGATATGTCACTATATGCTTGTGCGCGTTTGCTAATTTAGTTACTACACGTACTTGTGATTGACGCTTGGCTATCAGCGGGCAACTCTCTTTGCTCACCATTTCATCTTACGATCTGGGGTCTTCAGTCAATTTCACTCCTTTTGCTCAGAGTGACCTTGACGTGACCGACTTGCTTCTCGGAATCCTCCATTCCTCATGTTGTGCGGAGCACAAGCTTGTAATTAGGGGGTGGATCGGGTCATCAACTCGATAAGACAATGGGCAAAGCTGACACATTTTAAAGAGACTTTTCAGGATGTGCCGGCTCCCTGATCATTTCTATAAACAGCTAAAATAGCTTTTGTCAACATTCAGCTTGAATAAATTGTAAGATTATGATGTTTTCAGACCCCAAATGAAAGTGGCCCATTCTTGTTCTTTTAGTGCCCTCATAAAAGTCAAATGTTTCGGCTCAGAAGGAAATTTGAAAGATGCAAGTAAAGCGTTAATGAGATGCACCATAAATAATAGAAGCCTCTTTCCATGAAATGACTTGTGATGAGGTTTCTTCAAGGAAATACACTATATAAAATAGAACATTTTAGAAATTTCACATCCACTGGTAAACATTGCGTTTTAAAAACACACAGTATCAGTAAGACTAAAAATGTATTAAATAAAAGGGATTAGACCATTAATATCCAGTAAGTTTTGTTTTCGCAAAACATTAGAAATGCATTGCCATAAAAAACATATTAAAAAATAGATGGATATTTTCAAACATTTTCAGTTCATAAAACCTGAGAAGTTTCTGGGTCACAGCAGAAAGAGGATTCTTTCTAATCCTTTATCCAGCCCTTTGTGTAACAATACTCCTTTCCTACACACATACACATGTGTGAACACACACACACAAACATTCCAGGCACTGCTTCTCCCCTTGTGTGCTCAGCGGAAGGCACGCAAGAGCTGGTACCATTCCTTCCTAGTTACACTATTCTTCTTATTCCGCAAACATGGCTGATAAAGAGAAAGGAAACACTTGCATTGTTAAAATACTACTGGGAAATCTCTATAATTATTATACCATATCATTTTATTTTCCTGATCAACCCAACGTGTCTTCATTTACTTGTTTAGAAATAATGTGCCAGCAAATTGTGCTGTGTCTCTAAAGAACGTGCTTCTGAGTGCCTCAGTTGTATATGATTTTGTGGTGGGTGCTGACAAGTGGGTCATGTGAAAGACACAGGTTGATACTCAGATTATGCTTCCCAAGTACAGGTCTTGCCAACATACGGATGATGGTTGTTGGTTTGCTATGATCAAACCTTCAGAGTCAGGTCAATAGGTATAGATGCATATTTTTATGGATTTTTTTTTAATGAATCCAACCTTAGAAATTTAAATCGATTATTTGCCAAAGGAGACTGACAAAGTTTTGATTAAAGGAAACTTTTAATCTAGATTGGCTGGGCTCTGGTACTGATTATGAATAAACCATCAGTAATTAACTATAAGGAATCTCTCTTCAGTGCCATATTTGTAGATAAAATGTGACTTCTCCCCGCTCCCGCCTCCGCTCCTAGACTTGTTTCTTCTTCTCTCCCTCCATCCTACTCTGCCTTCCTCTTTCTTCCCCTCCTTCATCTTTCCCTCTCTTCCTTTGCATTTCCCAATTCCATCCATTACCTTCTTTTCCACTGCAAGCCACGTTACCCTATGACTAGTTATAACTAGTTACGACCCTAGTCAGAGTAGATAGAAGGTAAACCCAGGAGGAGAGTAACGTGAAAGCTCAAAATTCTTCCTAGACTACTAGTAGCATTGATGCCCTCAACAAGCTAAGGCCTTTTCAGATTGCACAGTTGAGTTCCTTACCTTTCGCTGGTATTATCTATTGATATCAACCTACCATCTAATGATAGCAAAGATACCTGTATGCTTGCTTGGGGTTGTAGCCACCTTCTCCCCCTGGTTCCCATTCTCCTGACACTAGCAAGTGCTGCCAGACTTAACTGGGAGGCAATATAAGGCCATGAGGAGCTCTGCAGGCTCGGTGGGAGTTAAGCTATTCACCCCCAGTCCCTGTTCAGCCATGATCTGTGCAACCATGAGCAGTTACTTAAAATATCTAGACCTCTTCTGCACCATCTGTAGGATGAGGAGTAATACTGGCTTACATTTCTACCTTCCAGGCCTGCTGTGAATGTTAGATGACTTAATGCCCATAGAGACTCAGCTCCCCGGGTGGCAGGGTTTTCAGTGCTAAAACCAGGGCATTCTCAGTCAAACTGGGGCAAACGGGCGCTTGCTGTGTACCATGCACGGTGCTAAGCATTTTGTGTGGGTTACCTGATTTTATCCTAGCAGCTGCCCTCTACGACTGTCCAAGTTTTAGCCCTTAAAGTTCTGCATCCTGAAAAACCCCCGTTTCTGGGCAGAGTGGGCCAGTTGATCTCTCTGCTGCTGCTGCTAAGTCACTTCAGTCGTGTCCGACTCTGTGCAGCCCCATAGACGGCAGCCCACCAGGCTCCCCTGTCCCTGGAATTCTCCAGGCAAGAATACTGGAGTGGGGTGCCATTGCCTTCTCTGGTTGATCTCTCTAGCACTTAGTAATTAACCATTATTCTTGTTCTTATGACTATTCTTAAAGCCTTTATCATAGTTCCAAATAAAAAGTAAGCACTCCATAAATACTGGTTATTTTCTTAACTTGTATGTTTATGTTATTATGATCCTACCTATCAGTTCTCTGCTATATTGCCTTTCTATCATCCTTTATTGAGCAGACTTTTCTGTTCTGTTCATCAGATACTTAGATGATTCATCTCATATTTTTTCTACTTTTTCTCTTGACCATAGAAAGAAATTTACACAGTGGCTAAAATCTCTCACACACATCTGAGTGAAGGACAAATGTAAAGTAATAGAAATCAAAGTCTTTTCCTTTATGAATGCTTTAATTTTTTTATTGTAAATGTTACATAACACAAAGTCTCAAGGATAATAGGGGAAAATAAAACTAAATGAGCACTCTTTGTGATGTGCTTTAGTAGTATTTTTCTTCTTATTAGTTGTATACTGCCCTGTTTTTTTCTCCATAGCATAATCTAACAATGAAGAGTTAGTCTGTTAAAAGCCTAAATCAAGTGAAGTCTATCTCTTTTATTATTAAATTATTCTAACATAGAACCAGGTGACCTGATTAAAACCAGCCTTCCATTCTAAAGGAGATCAGTCCTGGGTGTTCATTGGAAGGACTGATGCTAAAGCTGAAACTCCAATACTTTGGCCACCTCATGCGAAGAGTTGACTCACTGGAAAAGACTCTGATGCTGAGAGGGATTAGGGGCAGGAGGAGAAGGGGACGAAAGAGAATGAGATGGCTGGATGGCATCACCGACTCGATGGACATGAGTTTGAGTGAACTTTGGGAGTTGGTGATGGACAGGGAGGCCTGGCGTGCTGTGATTCATGGGGTCACAAAGAGTCGGACAAGACTGAGCTACTGAACTGAACTGAAGTGAACCCTTTCAAGGAAGATGTCTCCTGAAAATTTACTTCCTCTGGCCAGTTTTTGTTTGGAGTCTGTGTGGGGGTGTGTTATTCACGCAGACATAGTGTGTTAGTTGCCTCTTTGCGACCCCATGAACTATAGCCCACCAGGCTCCTCTGTCCATGGAATTCTCCAGTCTAGAATACTGGAGTGAGTAGCCATTCCCTTTTCCAGGGGATCTTCCCAACCCAGGGATTGAACCCAGGTCTCCTGCATTGCAGGCAGATTCTTTACCATCTGAGTCACCAGGAAAGCCCTCACACAGGCATAGTCCTTCATTATGGGAACCTAGAGAGTCTGATTGTTACTGATTTTGTTTTTTTGCTGCCAGCTTGTTCTAAAGTTCTTTCTTTTCCTGGAATTCTTCTCCCGGCTCCCTAGTTCAGCCTTCAGCGTCATACCTTGATGCTGTGTGCTTCACACCTTTGAAATCGTGTTCAAGGGACTTCCTTGGTGGCCCAGGGATTAAGACTCTGTGCTTCCATCACAGGGGGTGGAGATTCCAACCTTGATCAGGGAACTAAGACCCCACATGCTAAGCAGTGTGGCTCAAAACAAAAAACAAAACCAGAAGAAATGGTATTCAAAGGGTGTTTTGTTTAAAATCCATTTACAATCTCACTTCACTTAAAAGTAATTGTAGGAGGTGAAACCATATTGATAGGAAAAACATCCATTAACATCTCTGTTTTTATTTTAGGCATAATGCAGTATCCTGTTGTTGAATTTTTAATTCAACAACAATAATCTTTACATGTTGTAGTGGTCTTTACCCCCACTTCCCCAATTCATCCAAAGCTCCTGGGGATGTGTTCACTTCAGTAAACAAATGTGTGGAAAGATATCATAAAAGGCATTCATTCATAATTGTATATGGCTGTGATACTTAGTGTAACTGATTCTGAAATAGTTGTGGACCTGAGCTTTTGGGTAAAGTCTGAAATGTGCAGAGTGAAAATTAATATCTTTGACTTTTGTAGAACCTCGTGACGGTAACATTGTCAATGTTTCTGTTAAATAATATGAAAAACTTCTCAACAAAAAAATCTTGCAATCTGTACCCCTTATTATCATCTTCCATTATGATTAACACACTTCAATTTAATTACTTAAAACAGTAACTAAAAATTATAGATATTTTTCTATTTCAAGAATATTTGTGAACTGTTGTAAAGTTCTTCTAAAATTTTTTAAGGAAAAGGTTAATTCCATTCCCTTACAAAGGAAAGCAAATGGCATTATTTTGTTCTTTTTAATGGCTGAGTAATACTCCATTGCATATATGTACCACACTTCTTTATCCATTCCTCTGTTGATGGACATTTAGGTTGCTTCCATGTCCTGGCTATCATAAATAGTGTTGCAATGAACACTGGGGTGTGGGTACATCTTTAACTTATGGTTTTCTTGGGGTATATGTCCAGTAGTAGAATTGCTGGATCATATGGTAGTACTATTTTTAGATTTTTAAGGAACATGCAAAATGTTCTCCGTAGTGATTGAACCAGTTTACACTCCCACCGATAGTGTAGGGGGTTCCCTTTTCTCCACACCCTCTGCAGCATTTGTTGTTTGTACATTTTTTGGTGATGGTCATTCTAATTGGTGTGACGTGATACCTCACATTGTGGTTTTGATTTGCATTTCTCTAATAATGAGTGATATTGAATATTTTTTCATAGATGTGCCTCTTGGCCATCTGTATGTCTTCTTTGGAGAAATTTCTGCTTAGATCTTCTATCCAATTTTGGTTGGATTAATTTTTTTTTAAATATTACATGAACTATTTGTATATTGTGGAGATCAGTCCCTTGTCAGTTGCTTCATTTGCAAATATTTTCTCCCATTCTGAGGGCTGTCTTTTTGTTTTGTTTATGACTTCCTTTACAAAACAGAAGTAGAGTCATGGAGGTATAAAACAAATGTATGGCTACGAGGGGATAAGGGGGAGGAGGATAAATCAGGAGACTGGGGCTAATATTTACATGCTAATAACTAATATAACTAATAGGAACCCAATGCGTAGTACAGGGAACTCTGCTCAGTACTCTGTAATGGCCTATATGGAGAAAAAATCTCAAAAAAAAAAAAGGAGTAGATAAGCTCAACATTCAGAAAACAAAGATCATGGCATCTGGTCCCATGACTTCATGGGAAATAGATGGGGAAACAGTAGAAACAGTGTCAGACTTTATTTTTGGGGGCTCCAAAATCACTGCGGATGCTGATTGCAGCCATGAAATTAAAAGACACTTACTCCTTGGAAGGAAAGTTATGACCAACCTAGATAGTATATTAAAAAGCAGAGACATTACTTTACCAACCAAGGTCCGTCTAGTCAAGGCTATGGTTTTTCCAGTGGTCACGTATGGATGTGAGAGTTGGACTGTGAAGAAAGCTGATTGCCGAAGAATTGATGTTTTTGAACTGTGGTGTTGGAGAAGACTCTTGAGAGTCCCTTGGACTGCAAGGAGATCCAACCAGTCCATTCTAAAGGAGATCAGTCCTGGGTGTTCATTGGAAGGACTGATGCTAAAGCTGAAACTCCAATACTTTGGCCACCTCACGCGACGAGTTGACTCACTGGAAAAGAGTCTGATGCTGGGAAGGATTGGGGGTGGGAGGAGACGGGGACGACAGAGAATGAGATGGCTGGATGGCAACACCGACTCGATGGAGGTGAGTTTGAGTGAACTCCGGGAGTTGGTGATGGACAGGGAGGCCTGGCGTGCTGTGATTCATGGGGTCGCAAAGAGTCGGTTATGACTGAGCGACTGAACTGAACTGATACATACATGTATAACTGATGCACTTTGCTGTACACCTGGAACAGGCACAAGATTGTAAATCAACTATATTCCAATACAATTTAAAAAAAAGCAAACAGACATCCACTAATGCCATTTGAATTGGGTTGGGTTTGGTCAGTCTTAGGGTGACCAATCATCCCAATTTTCCTAGGACTGTCACGATTTTAGCACGGAAAGTTCCTTGTCCCTGGTCAGCTGTCCTGGTACAACTCTTACTCCTAGGAAAAATGGGAGGATTAGTCACCCTAATTTTGGTAGTACTTATTAGCATGAAATATGGAAGCAATGGTGAAAGAGATATGTGTATCTCCTGTTGACCTGATATGAACTTTTAAAGTCACATGTCCTGTTCCACTGGTCTTTGGGAACCTGATGTGTGCACCAGTAGGCAAATGGCTCTTGAAGGGATGAGGAGGGGTATCTGTTAGAATGATATGCTCTCTCTGTCTCTTCATCAGCTCAGTTCAGTCGCTCAGTCATGTCTGACTCTTTGCGACCCCATGAACCGCAGCACGGCAGGCCTCCCTGTCCATCACCAACTCCCAGAGTCCACCCAGACCCATGTCCATCGAGACAGTGATGCCATCCAACCATCTCATCCTCTGTCGTTCCCTTCTCCTCCTGCCCTCAATCTTTCCCAGCATCAGGGTGTTTTCAAATGAGTCAGCTCTTCGCATCAAGTGGCCAAAGTATTGGAGTTTCAGCTTCAACATCAATCCTTCCAATGAACACCCAGGATTGATCTCCTTTAGGATGGACTGGTTGGATCTCCTTGCAGTCCAAGGGACTCTCAAGAGTCTTCTCCAACACCAATTCTTCGGCACTCAGCTTTCTTTATAGTCCAACTCTCACATCCATACATGACCACTGGAAAAACCATAGCCTTGACTAGACGGACCTTTGTTGACAAAGTAATGTCTCTGCTTTTTAATATGCTGTCTAGATTGTCTCTTCATAGTGGTTCTAAAACCTATTCAATCCACTGGTCTCTTCTTTGAGTCCTTGCTGTTGACTCCTAGCTGGCCCACCTCAGGACTTCTTCAAGAATGCCATGTCATCAAACCATTGAGAACTTCTAGGTTTTCAGCTCAAGAGCATTTTCCCCTAATGCTATTGAATTAAGTCCAGTTTCTTCAGCTTGATATTCCTGAGAATTGCACTTCCTTCCCTTTCAGAGGTGAAGAAAAAAGGAAATGCTAGCAGTTTCTTTCCCTAAAAAGGAATGTGTTCAAGGACACTCAGGGCTTCCCTGGTGACTCAGTGGTGAAGAGTCTGCCTCCCAGTGCAGGAGACATAGGATCGATTCTTGGAAGATCCCCCTGGAGAAGGAAATGGCAACCCACTGCAGTATTCTTGCCTGGAAAATCCCATGGACCGAGGAGCCTGGTGGGCTGCAGTCCCTAGGAACACCAAAGAGCATTTAGTGACTAAACAACAAGGACACTAGAGAGTTTCAATGAACATTTCTACCCAGTGTGTCACCACACTTGTGAATCTCATCGGTATAACTGACACACGGCGTGTGTTTAACTTGGCATTCTCTGTGTTAGGATTTCCCTGTTTAGTTCGTTTGCTGTGTTAGTGGTATTTTCTGTCTTGTCCTCTTTTCTTTGCTCCGCCTCTTTGCTCAGTTTCCATGGGAACGTTTTTCTGACACAGTAAGGGAGGCTGGGGGTTAGTGACACAGAGCCATGGGTTTTGAAGCCAGTTTGTGCCTTGGTTTGAGAGTGTTTGCTCGGGCCTCAGATATACAGGGTACCGTGTGATAGTTATTTGGGCATGAACTTCATGCAGTACATCGGCTATTCTTAAAATGTGTAAAGGCCCCCGGGAGTTGAGCCCTGGTACTTTCATCTTCTGCAAGTCAAGCCTCAGCATTTCCTTCAAATTAAAGAAAAATAATGGGAAGTGTTAGCCCTGAATGTTCAATTTGGGCTGGGAACAAAGAGCCGAAGACTGTTAGAAGAACCTATGCTAAAAGATGTGGCAGCGTCTTTTGGGAGTTTTTGGTATCAGATAAATGATGTTTATTCTGGTTTTTTTTTCTAGGATTATTTTAATGATCCCCTTGTCACAAGCCTCTCATCCTTCTCTTTTCTGAACTGTCCATCTTACCAGCATCTCCTGCCATAAATCTGTGGGAAGGCCAATCACGATCACCTTCTCCTTATTCTCACATCCTTAGGATGTGAGACTTAGGACTTAAAAGAGAAAAAGTTGTATTGCTATTTTCAAGTAGGCCAAAGGAAAAATGTCATTTTGATGCAGAAGTTAATGGGAGATGAGAGAAGGCTGCAGTCACAGTGCCTGTAATACACTAATGCATACTGAATATACCTTGATTTGTGGCCTCAAGTTAAATAGCTACAATATGTTTAGAACATAATTCTTTTCATAATCATGTTATCCTCAGTGGGAGAACATTTGTATTAGTTTCCATAATTGAAAATGCCAACTGTCTATTTTCATTTACTGGGTTATTTTTGTTTCAGGTGGCATAGGCACAACTTTTCAAATGTCTGTATCTGTTCTCTTTCATTTTAGTTGCTTTGTAAAGAGATTAACTGTTTTTCAGTTTTTCGACTCTGTGAACGTTACCTTCAGAGTCAGGGTACGGGTGACTGTTTTTGCCAGTTTTTAAGTAACTGGCTTGCAAGAGTGATTCCTTACAGAGCTATTTTGTGTGTGGTTTCCTTCTGGGTAGAGATCATGGGAAAATACATGCCTTGTATTTTAGAGTAGTCATTTGCTTGAGTGATTAGCATCATGGTATAGTGTATGATCAGCTGCCTGTTGAGGTCTAGATATATACATATAATTTGGATTTTCTTATGTTTTCTTGCTGCTGGTTACATCCCATGATTCCTGGATTTGATCAAAAGAGTTACCCTTTTATCAAAGTAAAAAAAAAATAGTCGGCCATGACTTAGTGACTGAACAATAACATTCATTCATCTGTACCCTTATCCCTGGTGGCTCAGAGGTTAAAGTGTCTGCCTCCAATGCGGGAGACCTGGGTTCGATCCCTGGGTTGGGAAGATCCCCTGGAGAAGGAAACGCTGACCCACTCCAGTATTCTTGCCTGGAGAATCCCATGGACGGAGAAGCCTGGGAGGCTACAGTCCACGGGGTCGCATAGAGTTCAACACGACTGAGTGATGAAACGGAACCCTTATCAAACAGTGTGATTGTAGCAAATTGATCTCTTTGAATCTCAGTATTCCCACCTATAAAGTGTGGACAAAACTTATATTACAAAGCAGTTATAAAGATTAAGATAATTCATGAAAAATCTGAGCCGTGGTGGTGGTTGCCCAATAAATGATAGTGATTATTACAGGTATTTACATGATGGTAGGATGTAGGAAAGAATATCATGCAAAAGCCTAGTCCTTTAAATATGAATGAGGAAGAGGAATCACCTGTATACATATGATTAAAGTTGATAACTCTAATCGATCGTACTGTGAAGATAGTTCCCTTCTGAAGGGTAATTTAATTACAGAGATATCACTTTGAAGAGGTAATATGCTAAATGAAATCATCAGTGGCCTGAAAATGTTAACAGGGTTCTGGGAAAGGAGCCATTTATTGTGTCTTCACCTCTAAGTTAAAGCATAACACATGCATGTATTTAATAAACTGTGAGAGATGGTGCTGGTTACAGGGGCATTGATAAGCTAGCTACAACCCATTTTTTTCCTTCCAGATTTCCTTTCCAACCCCCAAGCTTTGTAAGAAGCAGAATTTCAGATGCCGGTCTTGCTCGCTGTAAATGGAATGCACCCTCCCTTCCTCTGCCTCCTAGCCATAAATAAATAATTATGATAATTATAATAATAATAATAAAGGAAGCGTATCCAGTACTGTATCAAACAGGATAAATTGGAGGACACCGATTTATAACACCAAACATGAGATGTTTAACACAGCAAAATGTTAGGTGTCAACTGATGATTTTGAGAGCAATGACCAAATACAAGGGAACGATATGTGTTCACTTGGATTGTCAGTATCAAGATTCTAAGAAGCCAGGAAATGGAATACTAGGCTGAAGACAGTAGACAGTGTGACTGATTTCTCAGGCTTTACTTTCTTGTTCTGATTTAATTTTTTCAACTTCCAGTGATTTCATAGCTGCTAAGATCCTTAAGGCAAAGAGTGTATCTTTTATACTATTCTACTTTAACAGAAATTCAATTACATGAAAAAATACATTATTTTAATAGTCTGTATATTTCTGTTTGAGGTCATTCATCCCTCCTCCATCTTAACCTATTTAAAACAGTCCTGGTTGATCTCCATAACCAAATACAATTGTCATTTTTATTTGACCGCCAACCATACTAATGACTTATAAAGAAAGTATTCAGAGACTGGGGAACAATAAATATATGTAACCTGAATACTAAAATTTGGAGGAAAAAAATGATTAGACATAGACAATATGTACAAAAGTTTGCTAAATAACTGCCCCTAAACAGAAAATGAGTAATCTTTTTTTTTTAATCGTATTTTACAGTAGCCTTTTTTAGTGATGGACAGGGAGGCCTGGCGTGCTGTGATTCATGGGGTCGTGGAGAGTCGGACACGACTGAGCGACTGAACTGAACTGAACTGAAAGCAGTCTGACTCATTTAGATTGAAATATCTGTCAGAATCTATGTCCCAGTTCAATTGATCCCAACATTAAAATGTCTCTACGTATTATCCCTCATCATTCCCCTTCCAGTCTGATATCTATAATTAGTATTATGCTCCCTTGTCGGGGCAGTGGTCCAACCAAAATAACAGCCATGCACTCAGCAACTGCTCAGAATGCTTAAAAGAACTTCTTCTCATTAGCCACTGTCTTAAGTGGTATCTAAATTTCCTCCTCCTGCTTCCTTAAACAAGAGAAGAATCCAAACAGATTGGAAGAATGATGTTTGGATTCCAGCTCCTGCGTAGAATATCAGTGCTTTTCAATTGCTTTAGGGAGCTTGCGACAATGAAATTCTGATAAATCTAACACCATTTGAACTCCTCCTCGCCCGTCTTCTGATAAGAACTGTATCCTGTCTCAGCTTTATCGTGGTTGATAGTGGGCTGCGTGGCTATAGGGAAATGTTGATACGGTGAGCTAGCATCTATCATTCTGACACTTACTCTTTAGCAGATGAAGAGAGTAATGAGGGCTTGGAGTCAGCTGGAGGTGTGTGTGGCCCCAGTGGCGGGTGTCTCGGGATTTTGCTGTGGCCGCGCCTCTGTGGCAGCCATTCTTTCTTCCTCTTCTCATTTCTTCTCATTTTCCTACCACACTCTATCATTTATAGCTTCAATCCACTATATTCCTCTGAATTTCTTGCTCTTTTTTGCTGTCTGCCAAAATTCTGCCTAAAACTCAAAGCATTTTCCTTTCTGTCCTTGATTGGTTTCACTGCTTCTGATCACACCATTGGAAAATTGGTGGTAATTGGGCTTCCCAGGTGGCACCAGTGGTAAAAAACCCATCTGTCGATGCAAGAGACATAAGAGATGCTGGTTTGATCCCTGGGTCTGGAAGATACCCTGGAGGTGGGCATGGCAACCCACTCCAGTATTCTTGCTGGGAAAATCCCATGGACAGAGGAGCCTGGTGGGCTATGGTCCATGGGGTCTCAAAGAGTCAGACACAGCTGAAGCAGCTTACCATGTATGCAGTACTAGGTTCTGAGAGGGGTTAGAAGTAGAAGCCTGATGTCCACCCTGCATAAAAAATGTGACTACTTATGAATATTCCTGAAAGTTTTTTTTTCTTAATTTGATTCCAGGCATAGGCTATTTCCCATTTGCTTGGAAATTAGTTTAACTCAATCATAACTTAAGGACAAATAATTTTATGTTTTGATTTTTATAAGGGAGGATTCTAAAATACAAGGATATGAAAGCACGCAATCAATCATAGAAGTTTAGGAAATAAAATGCAACAAGTTTATATGAAACTAAATAGAGGAAAAATAATAGTCTCTTGGCAAATATGTAATGGAATTCTATTTTCAATGACATTTAAAAATGAAATATTCAGAGAAAATAAGTGCAAAGAGAGTTCTCAAAAACATATCTCTTTTATATACATTTATATTACAACTTGAATATTTGATTAGAATGAAGGTATTTTAAATTTGTTTCTCCTACCAGGACTACATGAAGTGTTAAATAGAGGTCCTTTTGCTATTGAAAATACAACTTGATTAGGTAAATCAGTTGAGTCCCTTTCCCTTCACGGTTGAATACAGGTGCCCCTAAATGCCATTCAGAATTCTCAGACCCCAGCACTCTTATAATCACGGTTCTTGGGAAGTGATTGTCTTTTTCACTGACCTTCAATATTAGACTTTTTATTTAAGTAAAGTCTAAAACAGCCTACCTCCTGTCTGTCAGATACTCTTTGGGTTTCTCTTCCTAACATGTTAGCTAAATAATTATAATATGAAAGGCAAAGATTGGAATATTGCATTGTAGTGGGTGGGGTTCAATTTACAGCTTTTTTCCTGTGATTGTGGTTGAATGGGGCGGTAGGGAACCACGAGTTCTGGAGAACAGGACACTGATTGCTTGGTGCTTTCTTTGGTGAATTTGTTTCTGGCAGTGAAACCACTGCAGATGAAGAATGAAACATAGGGAGTAAGGAAAAGTACAGCATTTCTACTTGGTCCAGCTAATGGGAAAGTACACAGAGAGAAGGGCTTGCTGTTCAAAGATGCTGATGTTTCATAGTTTTACTCCTTACCCCCAAACGTGTTTATCTGCTGAGTCATTAAAGACGACACATTTTGTTTATCTTCTTTGTATCTGCTTCTTGCTTTCTTGCCATACAAGAGTTTTATCTACTAAAATATCTTATTCTGTTTCGGCCAAAAAGCACTTATAACTTGAATTTATATGTTTTTTTTTTTCCAAAGTGCCTCCAAATTTTATACACATATTTTATGTTAAAAATTCATATTTCCATGAAAGAGATTAAAACTAGATCACTTTTCTAATTATTAGGATAAAATTGAGTTTTAGTGTACTGCTGCTTGGTCTTACAAAAATGATTCAGAATAAATTAGACAAGGTCCTTCTCTTCAGGCCCTTCAGACTCAATGTAGAAGACACAAGGCACCGTGATCAACCCCAGTGGAGTTTATTCCTGGGATTCCTAGGTTGAGAATCAGAGCACTGGTAACGTACTGCTGCTGCTGCTAAGTCACTTCAGTCATGTCCGACTGTGTGCGACCCCATAAATGGCAGCCAACGGGCTCCACCGTCCCTGGGATTCTCCAGGCAAGAACGCTGGAGTGGGTTGCCATTTCCTTCTCCAATGCATGAAAGTGAAAAGTGAAAGTAAAGTCGCTCAGTCGTGTCCGACTCATCGTGACCCCATGGACTGCAGCCTACCAGGCTCCTCCGTCCTACTAGCTGTGGTTTTATGTCTTATTTAGACCCCTCTCCTCTTTCTTTGCCTTCTTTCCTTTCCAAGTCATTAATTATTGACATCTCCTCTCATTACATATTATTACATTGCATTATGTAAACATTACATCATTTACATTATCCTTTTGCTCTTCATTCATCGTTTATTACAATATATAATTCCACCAAGAAGTCCAAAGAACTAGGGTTTTTGACAGTGTTATTCTCAGTTCAGAGAAGAAGGCATGTACCCAGTAAAAGGGCAACATAGAGGGTGAATATGTGCATCTGTCTGCTGGCAGGCTTTCCAGTAGAGATTTGATGAGAGCCACATGTTTGATTTTTAAATTTGCAGGTAGCAACATTAATTAAAAGAAACAGCTTTTTGACAGCTTACACCTATGATCAGTTTTGTAAACTTAAATTCCGAATACTGAATTTCAGGTAAGACTTGAAACTCAGTTCCCCAGGCTTCTTGCCACTTTTCATGGGCTCACTAGCCCTGGGTGGCTGCTGAATAGGCTCTCTGTTGGATAGTTGGAGGGCTTGAATGCACTGTGGGTTTAAGCCTATGGAGCATGTTCTTGTCCCTTACGTTGTATTAACTCCTAATTTCTTAAAATTGTATCTGTTTGTCTGTCTACTTATTTACACATGGAAGAGAAGGAAGATATTGCAGAAAATTTGCCCAGGACCTAGATCAAGAGCTCAGATTTCCCAGTTCCTGGTTTACTTCCCTATTCTGTTTTATCACATTGGGGGATGGAAAATCTGGGGAAGGAGGAAAGAATAAGAGCTGATATTGATTGTGTACTTAATTCATCCTAGGCATGATTCTAAGAACTTAATTTGTACCCTTGTTTTATTTATTCCTTATACATAATCTAGCATAGAAGCTATATTCCTCATTTACAGGGGAAGAAACTAGGAATTGGATAAATGTAATAATCTCACCAAGATCATTTAACTAGCAAGTGGCAGGCCCAACATCTGAGAAAGCTTAGCTTGATGCTACATTTAATGGCTTAAATGCCACTCTAGGAATGGAAATCAGGAAGGGGACTCCCACTTCTAATTTTTGCAGCTCTATGTTCTGGAGCAAGTTCTCAGGTTGACTTTGAAGTTCCTGCCACCTCTGTTGGCTATGGCTCAGCAGTAAAGAATCTGCTTGCAATGCAGGAGCCATAGGAGACCTGGGCTCAATCCCTGAGTTGGAAAGATCCCCTGGAGGAAGGTATGGCAACCCACTCCAGTATTCTTGCATGGAGAATTACATGGACAGAGGAGCCCAGCAGGCTACAGTCCATAGGCTTGCGAAGAGTCGGACACAGCTAAAGCAACTTGGCATGGCACAGACACCTCTGTTGGATACGCTATAGTGAAAAATATTCAGGGCTCCCCAAATTTCCATCATCATTTGGAACATTGTTACCTCTGGTCTTGTGCTTGAGAAGATACAGATGTTGGCAATAAAGGGACGGGTTAGAAGTAGGGTTTCTGTAGGGACCAGAATAAGGAGACATGCTCTGTTTTTAATTATCCCATGTTAGGAATTTATTGACTCCATACTAGAGTTGATGATAAGAAATTAAGAGAATTGGGACAGACTGCTTTATGGGTCCATGGCTCCTTCATGTCTTAAATGAATTTAGATGAATTTAACAACCATTTATTAAGCACCTACTCTTTTTCAGAGTTAGTGTTAGGTGTTGAGGCCATAAATATATATGAGTTATGTTTTAATAAGCACAGTATATTAAAAAGAAAACTTGCCTTCCTAATTTTTACCTAAAGAGACTTTAATTTCTTCTTGTGAGTGCTATTGTTTTGACCAAGCGTGCCTCTCTGAGTTCCGTGTTCTTGGCTCCTACTGAGTCAATACTTAGCGTAGCATCATTGCAATTCTTGACTGATACACAACGGGCTAATGAGCTGATCTGTGGACTGTCCACCAGAGCTATCTTCTGAGCTGTGTTTTTAACAATTCCTTGCCCACTTGCATCTCTATCAGAAGATATGAACATAAAGGAAAATAAAAGCAGCATAAAATTTTTAATTTCCCTCCTAGTCATCAGTCCCCATGAGAGTTTGGGTTGGAGACAGGTAACCTTGATTTAAAACAAATGTTATTATGTGAATATTCTGGCTATTCATTTTGTTCACTCCACATCTCCTATTTGTGAATTCATTCAGATTCAATTTTTATGGATTTTGTTTCCAGAATTAAAGAAAACTAATTATAGCAAAGACTACCAAACTCAGTCAAATTTTCTGCCAACAGATTTATTTTTGGACAGTCATCCTCAGACCAAAATATTTGAAAAGTGAATACCAGTGTTGGATAATGTGGTATTGGAATAACAGATAGTAATGAGGTAAAGAAGCAAAAAGATGCACAAAGAAAGTCATTTTAAAAATGGTATTTCCAAAGAGCAATAGTAATAATGAGACAGTGTGATGCTACATTCATACCGAGATAGGCTGAGGGTAAAAGCAAGTTGGAGAATGTAGAACAAACCTGGAGGAAAGGACCAATTAGAAATAATCTGGTTTGTAGGGAAAAAACAAATAGTAACAGCTTTCGAAGTAGAGTATTTGATAGATTCTTCAGCCCATTGTGTTCTGGCTTCTGTAGTAAGGAGGGTGACAGTTATTAACTGCATAGCTTTGTGGGAAAGATGATTGGTAGTGACTTCAATATTTTTAAAAACTTGGCAAAGCCCATAAAACATCCATGAGGTGTTACAAATCTTTGAGTGCCACCTGGAATTCTGTACTTGAAAAAAGAAGAATCTCTTGAAACACATTCATGAAAGGCCAAGTTTTCTTGACCTAGTGGGTGAAATGAGAGTAACATACTGAGAAACAGTGTCCATGAAAAGGTGAGTAAAAAGCTTGTAAGAATATTTAACTGGAGTTGGAGGAGGGTTTTTTTTGCAGATTGTCAAGGGAAGCCAGTGGATGAAGATATTCCTCAGTTAAGATATGAAGGTTCAGTTTCTGGCTTGGTCACTGAATCAATAACTCAATATTTGCCTTTGTCAACTCACTTAATTTCTCTGTTCTTTCAGATTTTTGCACTTGGATGGTCAAGATTAATATAATACGCTATTAGTGTATTAATATAATACACTATTAGTGTAAAATGTCACAAGGTTGGGTTAAAAGAATTTTATATAGAATAACAGAACTTTGTGAGGTCATCTCCCCTCTGGCCTTCAACCTCTATTCTAAATCTATGCAAGGTTTAGAACTTTGACGGTACTAGTTTCTTCCCTTATCTCTCTCTTAAGTTGCGTAACCCCTGGGGCTCATTTGTTCTTTGGATGCTCATGGCAGCATTAGCAGTGGAGCCAGCATCCTTTTAATATGAGGTCGTCATAAAATCATAGACAGATGTTGCCCACCATTTTTCTCTTTTCCAATTATTTATAAGTTTGCTCAGTAGTCTCTGTGTCCAGTTTAATTTTTTCAGACTTTTGAAAAATGTAGAGGCTTGAGCCAGACAAAAGCACTTCAGCCAGAACATGAGTCATCTTCAAGCCATAGAGCATGGCTGTTAATGTGTGCCAGTAACTGTCAGTTAAGAAATAGTGATGCTGCATTGCTGACTCACAGGCAGCTAATGGTTGGCTGTGCCCAGCCCACACGCACATTTAGCTTTCAGCACACTTTTCATATGAACTGTTGTGTTGGTTTACATCCAGAAAGTTTTTTGGTACTGTTGACTTTTCTGCAGTGTTTGGTTAATTATGCAAATTAAGTTAAATTATGTAAACTCTGTGTTAATAACACAGACAAGACAAACATTGTGGAGTAAGAGAAATCTGTCTTTGCTGGTTTCCCTTAAACTTGTCTTGGCTTCTTTCCCTACTAATTGATGAGGAAACCTTGCTCCAATTTACTGTTACTACTGGTAACTCAGTATATACATTATTGCCTTTAGTCTTTTAAAATGAGGTGACTGTTATAATCACTGTTTTATAGGAGAAGAAACTGAGGCTTAGGTAAAATAACTAGTCTAGGAAGTTATGCTGGGTTGTTTGCAAAATCCATGGTTTCCACCACTTTGGATTGGTTCTTGAGGCTGCCTTTTAACTTCCCTTAAAATCTCCAGTGAATCCTTTCCTTACAAATGTTTTCCCTCTTTCCAGTCAGAGGTATATTCCCAGGAAATGACTTAAATAAATTCACGGTCAGGTATACATTATTTATAATAAGGACAACTAATTTCATTGAAAGCCTAATATGCTCTAAGCCCTACACCCAGATACTTTACTTGCATTGTGATCAATCCTGCAAACTATGTGTTGCTTTATTTTTATAGACCAAAAACCTGACATTCTGAGAGCTTCCCCAAAGGTGTATTTGTAGTAGTGATTGTTTCAGTCAATGAGGCATAGTGTTATTTCTCTCACATCATGTGGGAAATGGCATCATTAAATACATGTTTTTTGAACTGCTCCAGATTATCATCAAGCCATAGGAAAAGAATATGGTGGATCAGGTGTACTTTACTATTAGTTCCCAAATGCACAATTGGTGGCTACATAATCCATCCACTTATGGAGCTAACATTGCCTACATGTTTTCCCCTAATTTTTAGTCAGATATTTCAGTTCAGTTCAGGTCAGTTGCTCAGTCGTGTCTGACTCTTTGAGACCCCATGGACTGCAGCACACCAGGCCTCCCTGTCCATCACCAACTCCTGGAGTTTACTCAAACTCATGTCCATTGAGTCGGTGATGCCATCCAACCATCTCAACTTCTGTCATCCCCTTCTCCTCCTGCCTTCAATCTTTCCCAGCATCAGGGTCTTTTCAAATGAATCAGCTCTTTTCATCAGGTGGCCAAAGTACTGAAGTTTCTATTTCAACGTCAATCCTTCCAATGAATATTCAGGATTGATTTCCTTCAGGACGGACTAATTGTATCTCTTTGCTGTCCAAAGGACTCTAAAGAATCTTCAACACCACAGTTCAAAAGCATCAGTTCTCCATCACTCAGCTTTCTTTATAGTCTAACTCTCACATCCATACATGACTACTGGTAAAACCATAACTTTGACTAGATGGACGTTTGTTGGCAAAGTAATATCTCTGCTTTTTAATATGCTGTCTAGGTTGGTCATAACTTATCTTCCAAGGAGCAAGCGTCTTTTAATTTCATGGCTACAGTCACCATCTGCAGTGATTTTGGAGCTCCCCAAAATAGTCTGTCACTGTTTTCATTGTTTCCCCATCTATTTGCTGTGAACTGATGGGACCAGATGCCATGATCTTAGTTTTTGAATGTTGATTTTTAAACCAACTTTTTCACTGTCCTCTTTCACATTCATCATGGCGCTCTTTAGTTCTTATTTGCTATCTGCCATAAGTGTGGTGTCATCTGCATATCTGCTGCTGCTGCTGCTGCTAAGTCACTTCAGTCGTGTCCGACTCCGTGCGACCCCATAGACAGAAGCCCACCAGGCTCCCCCTTCCCTGGGATTCTCCAGGCAAGAACACTGGAGTGGGTTGCCATTTCCTTCTCCAATGTGTGAAAGTGAAAAGTGAAAGTGAAGTCGCTCAGTCATGTCCGACCCTTAGCGACCCCACGGACTGCAGCCCACCAGGCTCCTCCATCCGTTGGATTTTCTAGGCAAGAGTACTGGAGTGGCTTGCCATTGCCTTCTCCTCTGCATATCTGAGGTTCTTGATATTTCTCCCGGAAACCTTGATTCCAGCCTGTGCTTCCTCCAGCCCAGCATTTCTCATAATGTCCTCTGCATATAAGTTAAATAAGCATGGTGACAATATACAGCCTTAACATACTCCTTTCCCTATTTGGAACCAGTCTGTTGTTCCATGTCCAGTTCTAACTGTTGCTTCTTGACCTGAATACAGATTTCTGAAGAAGCAGGTCAGCTGGTCTGCTATTCCCACCTCTTTCAGAATTTTCCACAGTTTGTTGTGATCCACACAGTCAAAGGCTTCTGTGTAGTCAATAAAGCAGAAATAGATGTTTTCCTGGAAGACTCTTGCTTTTTCGATGATCCAACAGATGTTGGCAATGTAATCTCTTCTTCCTCTCCTTTTCTAAAGCCAGCGTGAACATCTGGAAGTTCCTAGTTCACGTACTGTTGAAACCTGACTTGGAGAATTTTGAGCATTACTTTGCTAGCAAGTGAGATGACTGCAATTGTGCGGTAGTTTGAGCATTCTTTGGCATTGCCTTTCTTTGGTATTGGAATGAAAACTGACCTTTTCCAGTTCTGTGGCCACTGCTGAGTTTTCCAAATTTGCTGGCATATTGAGTGCAGCACTTCCACAGCATCATCTTTCAGGATTTGAAATAGCTTACCAGGAATTCCATCACCTCCACTAGCTTTGTTTGTAGTGATGCTTCCTAAGGCCCACCTAAGTTCATATTCCAGGATGTCTGGCTCTAGGTGAGTGATCACACGATCGTGATTATCTGGGTCATGAAGATCTTTTTTGTACAGTTCTTCTGTGTAGTCTTGCCACCTCTTCTTAATATCTTCTGCTTCTGTTAGGTCCAAACCATTTCTGTCCTTTATTGAGCCCATTTTTGCATGAAATGTTCCCTTGGTATCTCTAATTTTCTTGAAGACATCTCTAGTCTTTCCCATTCTATTGTTTTCCTCTATTTCTTTGCACTGATCACTGAGGAAGGCTTTCTTATCTCTCCTTGGTAGTCTTTGGAACTCTGCATTCAGATGCTTATATCTTTCCTTTTCTCCTTTGCCTTTTACTTCTCTTTTCAGAGCTATTTGTAAGGCCTCCTCAGACAACCATTTTCCTTTTTTGCATTTCTTTTTCTTGATGGTCTTGATCCCTGTCTCCCGTACAATGTCACTAACCTCCAGCCATAGTTCTTTGGGCACTCTATCAGATCTAATCCCTTGAATCTATTTGTCACTTCCACTGTATAATCATAAGGGATTTGAATGGTCTAGTGGTTTTCCCTACTTTCTTCATTTTAAGTGTGAATTTGTCAATAAGGAGTTCATGAAGTGAGCCACAGTCAGCTCCTAGTCTTGTTTTTGCTGACTGAATAGAGCTTCTCCATCTTTGGCTGCAAAGAATATACTCAATCTGATTTCTGTATTGACCATCTGATGGTGCCCATGTGTTGAGTCTTCTCTTGTGTTGTTGGAAGCGGGTGTTTGCTATGACTGGTGCATTCTCTTAGCAAAACTCTATTAGCCTTTGCCCTGCTTCGTTCTGTGCTCCAAGGCCAAATTTGCCTGTTACTCCAGGTGTTTCTTGACTTCCGACTTTGGCGCTCTAGTCTTCTATAATGAAAAGGACATCTTTTGGGGTGTTAATTCTAGAAGGTCTTATAGGTCTTCATAGAACCATTCAACTTCAGCTTCTTCAGCATTACTGGTCGGGGCATAGACTTGGATTACTGTGATATTGAATGGTTTGCTTAGAAACGAACAGAGATCATTCTGTCATTTTTCAGACTGCATCTAAGTACTGCATTTCGGACTCTTTTGTTGACTATGATGGCTACTCCATTCCTTCTAAGGGATTCTTGCCCATAGTAGTAGATATAATGGTCAGCTGAGTTAAATTCACGGATTCCTAAAATGTCAATGTTCACTCTTGTCATCTGTTAGACCACTTCCAATTTACCTTGATCCATGGACCTAACATTCCAGGTTACTATGGAATATTGCTCTGTATAGCATTAGACTTTACTTCCATCACCACACATCCACAGCTGGGTGGTATTGTTGCTTTGGCTCCATCTCTTCATTCTTTCTGGAGTTATTTCTCCTCTGATCTCCAGTAGCATATTGGGCACCTACCAACCTTGGGAGTTCATCTTTCAGTGTCCTATCTTTTTGCCTTTTCATACTGTTCGTGGGGTTCTCAAAGCAAGAATACTGAAGTGGTTTGCCATTCCCTTCTCCAGTGGACCACATTTTTTCAGAACTCTCCACCACGACCCATCCGTCTGGGTTGGCCCTACATAGCATGGCTCATAGTTTCATTGAGTTTGGCAGGGCTGTGGTCCATGTGATCACATTGGTCAGTTTTCTGTGATTGTGATTTTCAGTCTTTCTGCCCTCTGATAAGGGCAAGAAGGATAAGAGGCTTATGGAAGCTTCCTGATGGGAGAGACTGACTGAGCGGGAAACTGGGTCTTGTTCTGATGGGCAGGGCCATGCTCAGTAAATCTTTAATCCAATTTTCTGTCAAAGGGCTGGGCTGTGTTCCCTCCCTGTTGTTTGACTTGAGGCCAAACTATGGTGGAGGTAAGGAAGACAATGCGACCTCCTTCAAAAGGTCCCATCATGCACTGCTGCACTCAGTGCCCCCGCCCCTGCAGCAGGCCACCACTGACCCACGCCTCCACCGGAAACTCCTGGACACTCACGGCAAGTCTGGCTCAGTTTCTTGTGGGCTCACTGATCCTTTCTCCTGGGTTCTGTTGTAGGCAAGGTTTTGTTTGTGTCCTCCAAGGGTCTGTTTCCCCAGTCCTGTGTAAGTTCTGGCAGCTTTATGGTGAGGTTATTGGTGACCTCCTCCCAGGGGGCTTATGCCATAGCCAGGTCAGCTGCACCCAGAGCCCCTGCCCTGCGCCAGGCCACCGCTGACCTGTGCCTCTGCAGGAGACGCTCAAACTCAGTTCTGGCTCAGTCTCTGTGGGTCTCTGGATCCTGGTGTGCACAAGGTATGTTTGAGCCCTCTCAGCGTCTCTGACAGGTATGGGGTTTGATTCTAAACGTGATTTTGCCCCTCCTACCATCTTGCTGGGGCTTCTCCTTTGCCCTTGCATATGGGGGATCTCCTCAAAGTCACTCCAGTACTGCACAGCTGCCGCTCCAGTGCTGAGCAGCCATGGAGTCAGATGTTTGTAAGGAATCAATTGCCTAAATATAGCATGCGTTTAAAAGTAAAGAATGAAAGCCCACGGTAACAAGTTCACGTGATTTGTCCACCTCCCTTCTGGAAGACACAGGACTCTTTTTTTTAGGTGGGTCTGTAGGAATGGATATGTGTACAGAAATAGTTCAATTCAATTCAGTTCAGTTCAGTCACTCAGTAGTGTCTGACTCTCCACGACCCCATGAATCACAGCATGCCAGGCCTCCCTGTCCATCACCAACTCCCGGAGTTCACTCAAACTCATGTCCACAGAGTCGGTGATGCCATCCAGCCATCTCATTCTCTGTCGTCCCCTTCTCCTCCCGCCCCCAACCTTTCCCAGCATCAGAGTCTTTTCCAGTGAGTCAACTCGTCGCATGAGGTGGCCAAAGTATTGCAGTTTCAGCTTTAGCATCAGTCCTTCCAATGAACACCCAGGATTGATCTCCTTTAGAATGGACTGGTTGGATCTCCTTGCAGTCCAAGGGACTCTCAAGAGTCTTCTCCAACACCACAGTTCAAAAGCATCAATTCTTCAGCGATCAGCTTTCTTCACAGTCCAACTCTCACATCCATACATGGACCATGGGAAAAACCATAGCCTTGACTAGACGGACCATTGTTGGCAAAGTAATGTCTCTGCTTTTTAATATACTATCAAGGTTGGTCATAACTTTCCTTCCAAGGAGTAAGCGTCTTTTAATTTCATGGCTGCAGTCAGCATCTGCAGTGATTTTGGAGCCCAAAAAAATAAAGTCTGACACTGTTTCCACTGTTTCCCCACCTATTTTCCATGAAGTGATGGGACCAGATGCCATGATCTTTGTTTTCTGAATGTTGAGCTTCAAGCCAACCTTTTCACTCTCCTCTTTCACTTTCATCAAGAAGCTTTTGAGTTCCTCTTCACTTTCTGCCATAAGGGTAGTGTCATCTGCATATCTGAGGTTATTGACATTTCTCCTGGCAATCTTGATTCCAGCTTGTGCTTCCTCCAGCCCAGCGTTCCTCATGATGTACTCTGCATATAAGTTAAATAAGCAAGGTGACAATATACAACCTTGACGTACACCTTTTCCTATTTGGAACCAGTCTGTTGTTCCATGTACAGTTCTGACTGTTGCTTCCTGACCTGCATACAGGTTTCTCAAGAGGCAGGTCAGGTGGTCTGGGATTCCCATCTCTTTCAGAATGTTCCACAGTTAGTACCTGTCACTAATTGAAGTAACCATCAGATCAAACTTATATCTGATCTAATCCAAATAAATGTTTTGTGGGTTTTTTTTTTTTTTTTTGAGAGACAGTAAAAGAATGGGATTTAAGTCCCTCTGTATTTAATCTGGAGGGAAATCCACAGATGTGATTCTATCAGGTTTGATACTTAATGGGTCAAAGTCGCAAAATAGATCTTCTCACCTCACTGGAACTGTGCATTCACTCTGGATGTCATAAGATCTATCAATGATCAGTGTGGATCTTTAGAAAGCAGTGGAAGTATTCATTTTATGGGGAACAGTGTGTGTGCTATCATAGTAATGACATGGCCTATTCATTTTAAGGAAAAACACACAAGCATGCACACATAACAGTCTTATGTTTATCATAGATATACGTTCACTTCCATTTAAAAGATACAACAGTCATTTAACTTTGAATGAAATGTTTATAAGTGAAGCTCTTTAGAATAAAATAGGTAAAAGCCAACTAAAATGACTTTAGAATAAATCATTAAATGTCTTTTAAACTGACTTTTAGTTTTGGTCTTTTGCAGAGCAATTCATATGCTAATTATACATGATCATTTTAGCACTGTTTACAGTGCATTTATATCTCCATATGTACATTTAATCAAGCCTACATATACGCACTTAAGATACATGTATAGAGAGAGCGCACCAGCTCATCAGTTGTAAAGGGAAAAAAATGAACTGCTTGAGACTGAAACACTGTATTGAAGTGGGAGCCTTTATATTTCAAAAACACATTCTGAAAGAAAGCCCTTTAAAGAGTTCTGAAAGATTGATTTGAATTATAAATTTTTATATGCAAGGTCTCTCTTCTTACAATTTTCCCCTCACCAGCTTATCCCTCTCTATAATACCTTTCTTTGTCATTTTGTCTTTTCTCTCTGATAGAATGAAAATAATTTCCAAGGTCAGATTCTATCTTGCAAGAGCTTTTTCCCCAAGGAGATGCATGTATCTTCTTAATTTATTACATCTCACAGTAATCTCTCAAAGGAAAAGTGTAGGCAAATTAAAACCACGTAGAGATGGAGCTTACATATGCTTTGGACCTTTTTCTGCCACTGACTCTTTTTTAAAAGAGTGAATATACTTATCTCCTGATTGTTCATTTTATTGATCATGAACTTGAAAGTGAAAGTCACTCAGTCATGTCCGACTCTTTGCGACCCCATGAACTGTAGCCTGCCAGGCTTCTCTGTCCATGGAACTCTCCAGGCAAGAATACTGGAGTGGGTAGCTGTTCCCTTCTCTAGAGGATAGAGTATGATATTTTTTATTCTATGCTATCATCTATGTATGCTTTTTGTTAACAAAAGTGCACTTGAGTATGTGAATGAATTTAATATAAGCATAAATAAAATATTATTAGGAAAATAAACATCCTGAAATCTCCATTTTTCTCCTCCACTCCCCCCACTAAGAAACTCTACATATGAATTTCAAAGAAAACATAGCCGCTTTTTTTAAACCATTTTTTGATCATGCATAACACTGCTGCTTATCAGCAGATAAAATTGAGTGTTAACTGTGACCTACTTCTGAAAAAAAATCTCTTCATATCCATTAAGATACTACCCCTGAGAAACATAAAGTGAGACCTTGAGTTTTCTCTGGTTTGAATGAGTAAACTGACTTCCTTGTCTAATTCTATGAATCTGATACTTCTCATCAGCATCCCAAATTGCATTCAGCAAATCTCAAACCATTTACTGATGAATGAGCTGCTCTTATTGAATTCTGAATCAGCATGTTCATTCTCATACAGAGAAATACCTAGACTGTCCTAAATATAGTTGTTATTGCCAAGACTCGCATCTTCGAAGCAAAGATGTAAATTCTTATAGTTCAAGAAATACCAGTGGAGTGTATATTATTGCCCTCATTACACAAAATGCTTGTGGAAAACACTCTATCAATTCCAATTATGTTCTAGAAGGGAAAAAACGGGGTAGGGGTGGGGGGACAATGAAAATCTGAAAGGCAATCCCAGAATATTTGACTGAGCTGGTTATAGCTACTGAACAATATGTAATTGTAAAAAGTGTGGCAACATGATAAGAAATACACTATTTGCTAAAGAAATGAAAGCATGACAGTAAGAGGTGCCGAAAAGAGATTTAGCTTTCTCCATTTCTTCTTCAACACTTGATTATTTTACTGTTTTATTTCTGTTTATGTATCCAGTTGATTTTTTGCATCTGGATTTTGCACAGTTCTTTCAATAATGTATGGTCCAGTAGCTATAATTACAGCATTGTTAAAGTTCACATTTTACTATTCATCTTATCTCTGGTAATGGAAGCTTGGAATAAATGCACATAATTACACGGTTGGTCCTAAATTATTTTTATATTGCTCCTGCTAGGATACACTCGAAAAGCAGTGTTTATTCTCTAAGCTTTATTTTTGGTAGTACTGGGTTCTAGCAAAGTAAAGGTAATGAATACATCAGTGGTCCTGTGAGCATATCTCTAGATTATTTTTTCAAATTGATTCATCTCTCTCAGCCTATTGAGGACAAGAGTTGCTTGGAATCTGTAGAATAAAACACATCATGTTTCAGAAATTTGATAACAGGAAAATTTTCTTCATGGTGTATTTATCATTTGATCTGTCATTCTACCTATTCATAGAAGATTAACTCAGCAACCTCTAGGTCTACAGATTAATTTAGCTCAGAAAGCATTTTAATAAGTTTGATTTCAATCCAAAGCAATGCTATGCTATGAAAAGGTGATTTTTCTTGTTTGAATTATGGTAGAAATAGTTTCATAATGCCATATTTATAGTATTCAAGGTGTTTTATAAAAATCTTGGAAGCCGCCAAAGATCCAGATCATTCATTTTTCAAGTATTTATTGAGTGCTTATTAGTGCTAGGCATTGGGATATATAACAAAAGCAGTGTTGTCAGATACCCACACAGCTCAGTTTACCTTCAAGGAGATTTTTTACCTTCAAGGAGATTTTTTACCTTCAAGGAGATGGTGGTCCAGAGAGTTAAAGCGTTTGGCTGCACTCAGCTAATCAAGAGGAAAGGAGATTAAAACCTATCATTTTAGCCTTCAGTGTTCTTGCTACTAACCAGTACTTTCAAAGTTTATTTTTTCTGTTCCCTTAAACACAGAACTCTCCTTCCCCCACCCCTCTCTCCTTTTTAAAACATTAATAGAAACGTTTCAGGGTAAATGCTCTTTGTGTGAGCACACTCTCTTGACTCCCCAGTGAAATGGCACAGAAAAGAAAGCTGAGGATCCAAGTCTAGACCTTTTGGCACCCATCTGATGCTGTCCTCATGTCTTATGAGTGTCCTTGGCTTCTTGCTGGAGATCTAAGGGTTAAAAAGCCAAGTGTCTCCTGAGGTGGATGTGTCTGTCTCGCAGTGGGACATGGCTTGGTCCACATCGGTGGGCGTGGAATCAGTGCCTCCCAGCTCCTCTTTTTCTTTAGAGTGACTGTGTTGTTCTCCAGATGAATAGCTTGCCCTGGAGAGAAATTCTGCCTAAATATTAAGATTGGATTAGCTTTCACACTGCCCCACATTACCACTAAATTCAAATCCCTCAGCAATCTTCTTCCTGAGGCATAAAATTCAGTTTAACAAATGGTTTGTATGCCATTATTTCTCATCAATATGTAAAAACTAAAAGGAATTTTTTTAAAAAATCCATACATGTTGGTTAATATGTCAAATGTGATCTGATGAGAAAAAAGCCTTCTTAGAAGTGCTTCTAATTCCCAGTGAAGTCATTGCTTCAATCAATTAAATGAAGGAAAATGTGTAATCAAAATGTAGAAATATGTACACAAAAGACAGAATATTTTTAAAATAAATGTATATGTCTTTCCTAAAACAATTTCTCAACAAATTGTAACTTCCTTTTGACCCTTTGCCTTTCCAATCTATATCACATTAATATCAAAGAAAGAATAGTTCATTGGTACAATTGGATTCATTCACATGGAAATATCTAGTCTATTTCTCCCTTCAGATCCTCAACCTCCAATTAATTGCCTATGAAGCTGACTGCATCTCTGATTCTCTAAGAAGCACAGGAAGGAAAGAAATGGGAAGCAAGCTCTCAACTCATTACATGAATTCAAAGAGCTCCTTTTGAAGGGAAACTTGTTCCTGAGGTAGATGATGTCACTGATTGAGCTGTAATCTAGGGACATCGGGCTAGGACAAAGGCTCCTTTTTAATTCTGCTTTTAAAATTATTGCACTTAAAATATCAGAACCTGTTTTAAGAATCTGGTTAATATGGCCTATACATTAGGTAAAATGCATCTTTTTTTTTTTCTTAACATCTAAGGGTCACAAAGAGTTGGACACAACTGAGCAACTGAACTGAACTGAACTGAGGCAGTCTCAAACTTCTGTTATGTTTCCTATTTGCTATATATATGAATATTATGAATATAGGTGGATGTATGGATCTGAAATGTTTCATTATGAGTGCACTGTTGCTAGTCCAGATTTACAACCAGCAAGCAAAGATATTGATGCCTTGCAATCCTGTTAATCTGGGATATTGCTTTTGTTTTATAGATTAGAGCTATTCAGGCTCTACCTTTTAGTTCTAGTTACTTTAAATCTTCATCCTGAGCCATCAAGTTTCTTTTTATGATATAAAATTGCCTAGTGAAAAATAACTTGAACATTATATCCACTGACTGACAGGTGTTTGTTAGGCACTTACTTTGTGCCCAACACAATGATAAACACTGTCAAAAATAGTATGGAAGCTTCACATGGTGTCCCTGGCTTCCAAAAACATGCCATTTATTTGAGGAGCAATAAGAATGTGTGGGAGGAAAATGATTCTTCTTGTACTACTTTGAGATTCCCAGCTTAATACTCTCATGTTGGGGTTTCTCATCAAAAAGTCTTCATAGACTACCTTCAGCTTAGGCTTCACAGGTAGAGGAGTAGTTAAGAACCCACCTGCCAATGCAGGAGACGCAGCTGCAGGTTCAATCCCTGGGTCGGGAAGATCCCCTGGAGGAGGAAACTGAAACCCACTCCGGTATTCTTGCTTGGAGAATCCTATGGACAGAGGAGCCTGGCCAGCTACAGTCCATGGGGTCACAAAGAGTTGGACACGACTGAGCATGTGCGCAGGCACCTTCAGTTTAGGTTTTCATTATACACGCAATTGCATGAAGAATAAATTTGAGAAAATACAATCCTGGTAATAATGACTGGAGCTGCTAAAACTTCTGAAATGCCAATAGACATGCTGTGATAATTTGTCTTTTCAGTTTGAGGTACTGATGAGGCAGGGGGTATGAAGTGGCTTTGATTTTGAGATATTCATTGTTCAGGTTTATGTATCAAAAGAAATATGCTGCAGTAGTACAGTCATCACTCTGTGGTTTCATATTGATGTTCGATAAGTATCTGGTTAAATTAATGAATGAATGGGAGAATGGATTCTGTGAAGCAAAGATCAGTCACCAGAAGTAGGAAGTTATGAAGAAAGAGTTTAGTCTGTGATCTTAGCTATACAGTTTGAAATGTGGCGTTGATAGGATGACCTGTTAATTATACTCTCAAAAGGTATTCTTGACTGAGTGAGTGGTAGGAGTTATTTGGAACGCTTACATCCAAAGCCCAGTGAGGATCAGAAGCAGTTAAATATTTGGCATGCATTTAGGCTAAATACGTCTTCTAATATACAATTGCGCTTCCTGTTGCTCAAACCAAGGGAGATGACCCTCTTACTTCTGTGGATATCCTCAGTGCCTTCCTCACCAATTTCTTTCATTTCATGTGAAAAGATCTTGCTTTTCCCTTGGTTCACCTGAAACAGCAAGTGGTGAGCAGAGGTTCTTCTGAGAAAATGTTGATGACTCTGGCACACTGGACACACAATTTTCTGTGTCCTCACATGCACCCCGATGCTGGCTAAGGTGCAGGATGAGAGACCCTGAGGTCTGATCACATCCCAAACAACTGCTTGGGGATGACCACCATCTGATCCGTCCTGCTGGGTGCCTGATTAGAACTGAGCATCAGCAAAGGGGCACCTGTCACGGGCTTTCTTGTTCAGATGTCAGTGCATCATCCCTGGATACACGGAAGAAAATGTAAGTTTTGAAAATAAAAATAGTGCAGACAGAAGGGCTGGAAGTACAGAAAAGTGTTCCAATAGCACTTTATATAGAACTCTATTATTATGGTCTGCTGTCATTATGTATTTACACATTTGTTCAGTTCAGTCGCTCAGTCGTGTCTGACTCTTTGTGACACCATGGACAGCAGCACGCCAGGCCTCCCTGTCCATCACCAACTCCTGGAGCTTACTCAAACTCATCTCCATTGAGTCGGTGATGCCATCCAACCATCTCATCCTCTGTCGTCCCCTTCTCCTCCCACCTTCAATCTTTCCCAGCATCAGGGTCTTTTCAAATGAGTCAGTTCTTCTCATCAGGTGGCCAAGGTATTGTAGTTTCAGCTTCAGCATCAGTCCTTCCAATGAGTATTCAGGACTGATTTCCTTTAGGATTGACTGGTTGGATCTCCTTGCAGTCCAAGGGACTCTCAAGAGTCTTCTCCAGTACCACAGTTCAAAAGCATCAATTCTTCGGGGCTCAGCTTTCTTTATAGTCCAACTCTGACATCAGTTTCCTCTTTAAACTGTGGAATTTAGCAACGTGGGGGCCATGTCTGATTCATCTTTATTTCCAGTATCTAGTACAGGTTAATGTATGTAGTAAGCATTTAACAATTATTATTTCCTTATAATGAATGAATAATATTAAGGTTTGCATCTCTTGATTATTGGAGCCTAACTCTGTGTGAGCCCACAGACATCATGAAATAGCAAGTGAAAGAATAAACAAACGGATAAAAAACTAACCCTGAGAGGCCAAGCTTAAATCACTTTTCAGGCTCCTGCTTTGCTATATGCGTTCTTTTTGTTTGGACTTGATTGCAAGGACCCATGAAGTAATTCAGAATATGTATTACTTTTCTATTTAGTTCTTTGTATGTTATAGGTGCCTTTTTTTTTCCTCCCCATTTTCTCTATATTCGGTACTGTCTATTCAACTGCAGGCCTCCTAGTAAAAATGGACCTGCTTCTTTCAAATTTTTCCTAAAAGCTAGAACGTGTTTCAGGACAAAAAATCTTAACCTATTTAGAGCAATTTCTTTTCTTAAAATCACTCTGAGCTGAGTGCACTTCAAAATCTAGAATGATTTTGGTGAACCCTAAGGCATAAGGTGATCACTGTGTGGTAGTGTTGAATGAAATGGTAGAAGCTAGGATAGACAAGAGTGTGAGCCTTCAGCTAAGGTGCAGTGAGAATCATTTTTTGCGGCAGGTGGGTATTGAGGCTGAACACTTTTGTAAGGTCTGGACTCCTCGGGTCCTGCCTGGGTCTGGATGACAGCTGCTTCCTCGGTAATGTGGCAGGTGCATGGGGCTGGTTCTGCCTACTTTCTGTGAGTGGACAGCCTTGCCTGCATCTTAAAGGCCTCTCCTGTGGTACTGGAAGTCCTCTGACAGCATTTCAAAGTTTGTGATGGCAGGACTATAGCTTCATAGTAGAGGACTGTCATTCTTTAAAATGTCGCTGGTGTCAGCTCTGACCATAACCATTTTTATCCCATCATCAAATGGGATAGATTCAGAACTCATGGAAACAAGAGACTCATGTGATGAAGCAAACTGGGGAGAGTTTAATTGACTGCCTCGTCACTCCCCCACTCCCAACCCCCACTTCATTCTATATCTTCTTTTCATAAAACAGGCTTTCTAGTTTCTGCCAGTAAAAAACTTTTTTTTTTCTTTTAATACTGGCTTTTCCCTCTTATCCACATCTGATTATTTTTCTTACTGGACAAGTGGAAACATGATATCTACAAAGTGAATTTCCTGGGAATAAGGCAGATATATAAGTGGGAATTCTGCAGAGCTAGAAAGAAAAATGATATTCCCATCAGGGGATTCTGAATGGACATTGAAGTAGGAACCTTCTAAGCGCTTCAGAATGTGTTCAACGGTGTTTTCCAACAAAGACAAGCCTGAACTCTTCAGAAGGGCACCCTGAGGGGAAATACTATTGCACTGGTTAGAAGTCAGGTGAAAGTCGCTCAGTTGTGTCCAACTCTTTGCTACCCCTTGGGCTATACAGTCCATGGAATTCTCCAGGCCAGAATACTGGAGTGGGTTGCCTTTCCCTTCTCCAGGGGATCTTCCCTACCTAGGGATCCAGCCCGGGTCTCCCACTTTGCAGGCAATTCTTTACCAGCTGAGCCACAGGGAAGGCCAGGAGTCAGGAGACCTGGGTATTAATTCCAGCATAATAAGTGATCATGTGATATTTGTCATAGCAGCTTCTTTAGGCCATTTGCCCTTTAGGTGGGGAAGGTGGGGGTGGGGCTGAGGGGATGTACCCTGTTGGACACAGCAGAAGTCAGGATGAGGGGGCCCTGTGTGTATGGAGGTGCCTGTTCTAGATTCTGAATGACATCAGTGTTTCCAAAGTGTCCTCCAAGACTCTGTTAGATGTAGATATTTCAAATAAAAGATGTCTCCTATCAGTTTGAAAAAGTTCTGGGTAAAAAAAGCTAAATGATCCTTGTTTTTTCGTTTCTTACAATGAGACCTGTAAGGATTCTTACTATGATAATGTGCTCTCTGTATTTCCAAACTGGGTGATACGTGGTATTGTGTAAGCTTACTTGAACATGAAATGTCTTTGGAATATAATATCTCAAAAGGCCAGTGCTCTTTGAAAGTCTTTGTGAAATGTTGAACTCTATGATCTCCAGAAGTTCTTAAATTCTATTGTCATCAGAATGACTGGCACTTCCAAGCCTTTGCCCTTCATCTGTAGAATGTTGACTCCGCTGCCTCACAGACTTTGCCTTTTAGCTTCTTTTTCTCTGAAGAAGGAACCTGGTTGCCCTGTCAGTACCCCTGAAAAATGGGAATTTTTTTCCCTTCTTTTAACCCTGGAATCTATGTGTAATTCATCATCCTAAGTCAAAAAGAAATTCTTTATTTAAGTGCCCCCCAATTTTTTTCCTGTCAATTTTTGTAAGATAATTCCACAACATCTAGATCAACAAACAGTTACAAAATAGCAGGTGTAAAATAATCTTCCAGGTTCTTATTATAGCCTATAATGCCATCAATGAATGATGTATCATTACATGAGACGTGAAGAAAATTATAAAAGAATTAGATAGGACATTAGGTAAGCTGTCCATGATGATTTGGGGTTTACATTTCACTTCCAAGTATCAAACAGTTTATAGTCTCAAATTTTATCCTTCAGAAACCCTCTAAATTATCCTCTTAATATGTATTAATAAGCCTTTGTATTCTAAAATAGATGTCTAGTATTTATTCAACAGTGTTTAGGCAAGATTAATGGGTTATAATCTTGGCTTCGCTACACTTTGAAGTGTGACTTCTCTGTCTCAGTTTCCTCCTCTGCAAAATAGGATAATAAAAGTTATTTCACTGAATTATTATGAGAATTAAATGAGAGAATCACACAGAACATCTCGGTACATAGTACAGCCTAACGAAGTGTTGCCTACTGTTATTATCATATATAGAATATCTTTGAAAGGATATATGAGGTAAAGGTAGGTGTTATTGCTTCTGCAAAAAGATACAGTGAAACTGCCTGGGAAGACAGGTCGGGGTAAACTTGTTTTTCGCTGCGTATGGTTTTATACTGTTGAATATTTTAAAATCATATATGTGTCTCGTGTGCATGCTTAGTTGCTTCAGTCCTGTCCGATTCTTTGTGACCCTATGAACTGTAGCCCTCCAGTCTCCTCTGTCCATAGGATTCTCCAAGCAAGAATACTGGAGTGGGTTGCCATTTCCTTCTCCAGGGGTTCTTGCTGACCCAGGGATCGAACCCCAGGTCTCCTGCATTGCAGGTGGATTCTTTCCCATCTGAGCTACCTTAAAAAAATAAAATAAAATCAGCATCAATAGTTCTGCTTTATAAGTGAGGAATTGAGGTTCTAACTTTATAATTGACTTTTCCTATTCCCTATGTATAAGAAAATAGTAAAGTCAGAATTTGAACTCCAAAATCAGGGCTCGTTCTAGTATATCACTTCTAGGGAGACAAGGAAGGAAGGGGTGAGAGGTATGTATCTGTGAAGGAATGAGATTAGGTGGGTGGTGATGGTATTGGGTATTTCTGAAAAAATTTTGATAAATTTGAACTGAGTAAGTTCTATAGATTTTTGGCACTAGTCTCTTATATTTTCATTTCTACTGTAAGTAACACCCATTCCCAGCCACTCACTTCTAACTGGGACCTCAGCAGGCTAGACAGCATAGACATGCCAATATGAACCTACACAGGACGTAAGGAATATATATAATATACAGTGTATTAAATGATATATAATATAGACTGGCACTGCAAAAGTTAGCCTATGTTTGCTTGGTATCCAGCCTTCTATGCCTTTCATTTACTCTGAACATTAAGCCTCCCATTTTTATCTGTCCTCTTTTTGATGAAATGGACATGCAAATTTTCAGAACCCACTCAGCCTTCTCTCTCTTGAACAAAAGGAGTAATTGTACTACGAATCCATCATGAGTCCCAAGGAGGCGAACTCAATATTTGCCTCCAAAAAGCCTTTCATTCATCCCTTTTCATGTAAGAAACAAAATTGGCAACTTTTTTCCCCCACAGCTTGTAAATTCCAAGAAATGCTGTATCTTTTCTTTCATTTGCTCTGTGGCCAAAAATGCAAATGTGTCTGTATTGTTCAGCAGTGCAAGTGCCCCAAACACATAGCTCTTCGATTCTGGTTTGAGCATGATTTCAAAAAGTTCATGCAGGGACCATCTGAGTAATAAACCACGGAAAGAAGGAGTTGCTCAACCCGTCACCCCTCAACTACTGCCTGAATGGATTCCATGCTTATCATCTCAGAATGACGCTGCTTCGAATGCTTGCTTCCTTTTTTTTTTTTACCCAGTGCAACCCATCTAGGTAAATTTAACTTTTTATAGATTTACTTCCTCTTAGTATTCATATCTTCCCCAGACTTTTCATTAATATTATGATACTTGGATAGGAGTATTCCCCTCCCTTTGCTTTATAATGTAATAGTTTTAAATTGGCACTTGGAGAGTTTATCATCATTGCTGTTCAAACTGGGCCAGTTTTTTTTTTTTTTTAACTTCATTATGTTGGCCATCCTCTTAGCTCCAAAATCAAGCTTGACGTCTTTTACCTGAAGCAGGGATTCTGGCAAATGTTTCTTAGAGATTTTTGCAAACTAGGGATTGCTAGGCACTTTTCCTCCCCCGCCTCTTGTTTCCATTTGGTTCAGTTCATATAGCCACTTAACATGTTTTATTAAGAGGTAGTCAAAAGGGGTGTCGGAGAAGGCAATGGCAAGCCACTCCAGTACTCTTGCCTAGAAAATCCCATGGACTGGGAAGCCTGGTGGGTTGCAGTCCATGGGGTCGCTACGAGTCTGACGTGGCTGAGCGACTTCACTTTCACTTTTCACTTTTACACATTGGAGAAGGAAATGGCAACCCACTCCAGTGTTCTTGCCTGGAGAATCCCAGGGACGGGGGAGCCTGGTGGGCTTCCGTCTATGGGGTCACGCAGAGTCGGACACGACTGAAGTGACTTAGCAGCAGCAGCAAAAGGGGTGTTAAAACAGGAAAAGATTAGTGATCTGCCTGGAAGCTTTCAGTCCACTATGTGGGTGTCGGAGTTGAGGGAGGAACAAAAGGGAAGAGCAGGTGGGTATTTGAACAAAACCCACGCTGTGCCATGTGTCTTGCTGCCCTGAGTTCTGCCTAAGGTGTAGTGGGGTCATGGAAGAGGAGACTCTTCACATTTGCTGAAGCTTCAGAACGAGTTTTCTTAATCATGTACAAAGTGAAGTTCAACTCCCTGATGCCTTTGGATGGAAGATTTAGCTCTATCCTTTTGAATGAGAAAATACAGCAAGAAAAGAAGCTGAATTTGGTTTAAGAATGAGGAGCTACCCATACCTAGTCAGCCATGTTACCCCAGCAAAGATACAAAGATATTTGCACCTTACTGGTTTGTTAAGCTGGAGTTTGGTCCTTGCTTTTCAATGTGATGCTACATCTTTTAGACCAGGAGTCCCCAACCCCTGGCCCACATACCAGTCTCCCCTGTCAGAGCAGTAGTGGCATTAGGTTAGAAATAAAGTGCACAATAAATGTAATGCCCTTGAATCATCCTGAAACTATCCCCCCACCCCAACCCGTAGTCCATAGGAAAATTGTCTTCCATGAAACCAATCCCTGGTGCAAAAATGGTAGGGGCCAGCTGTTTCAGGTTAGACTACAGACATTATTTCCCTTCTTCAATTTGTAATTATGAAGCTATTTAGGATCTCAGAGTTTTTTTTTTTAATATATTTCACAGCCTGACACCCTTGGGTTTAAATTCTCACCTAAACAAAATATAATCTTTAGCAAATTATTTAATCTTACTGAGTCCACTTTCTTACCTATAAAGTGAGGCTAATCATAGTGCAACTTCATAGGATTGTTAGGATGATTAAATAAAATAATACAAGTAAAGTTTATAAGCAACTGACCCTTCTACAAAATACTGGAATGCCACTAAAATAAATCTTCAAATCAAGGTAATGATTATATTTGAGACAATGACAACTTTGAGGGATATTACGTAGTGTTTATTAAGTCAGTATGTTTGCAGGAATTTATTTTTAATCACCCTGTAATTATATGAGTAAGTATAATACACTGGGATTGTTGTTCAGTCACTAAGTCATGGCTGACTCTGCAACCCCATGGACTGCAGCATGCCAGGCTTCCCTGTCCTTCACTATCTCCCCTTGAAACTCACTAACTCCCATGAGTTTGCTCAAACTCATGTTCATTGTCAGGGATGTCATCCAACCATCTCATCTTCTGTCACCCACTTCTCCTCCTACCCTCAATCTTTCCCAACATCAGAGTCTTTTCCAATGAGCTGGCTCTTCATATCAGGTGGCCAAAATATTGGAGCTTTAGCATCAGTCCTCCCAGTGGATATTCAGGGTTGATTTCCATTAGGATTGACTATTTTGATCACCTTGCTGACCAGGGTGCATGATGCTTGCTAATTCACTTCAATCATGTCTGACTCTTTGTGACCCTCTAGACTGTAGTCCCCCAGGCTCCTCTGTCCATGGGATTTTCCAGCAAGAATACTGGAGGGGGTTGCTGTACCCTCCTCCAGGGAATCTTCCCCACAGGAATTGAATCTGGGTCTCTTACGTCACCTACATTGCCAGGTGGGTTCTTTACCACTAGCTCCACCTGACACGGAGAAGGCAATGGCAAGCCACTCCAGTGCTCTTGCCTGGAAGGTCCCATGGACGGGGGAGCCTGGTGGGCTGCAGTCCATGGGGTCGCTATGGGTCGGACATGACTGAGCGACTTCACTTTCCCTTTTCACTTTCACACATTGGAGAAGGAAATGGCAACCCACTCCAGTGTTCTTGCCTGGAGAATACCAGGGACGGGGGAGCCTGATGGGCTGCCATCTATGAGGTCACACAGAGTCAGACACGACTGAAGTGACTTAGCAGCAGCAGCAACACAATATAGAAATAGATAGTGTCTTTCAGGGATGTCATGAGAATCATAAAACCAAAATATGTGCTGTGTCACAACTTGGAAGAGATTGGGATGGCAGTCAAACAATCTCTAATTGAATGTTCAACTACCCAACTGCCAGAATGTAGGTAGTCTCAGATTTTCTTTTTTTTAGAGGAAACCATTAGGACTTGGCTGTAGAAAAAAATGATGAGAATTACAGAGATTCACACCTTTCCCATTACCCCATCGGTCATGTCTAATAATTTGCCATGAAATTGCATTGGTTTCTACAAAGTGATTGCATATGCAGGGTCCCCTTTTCAACAAAGCATATCATAATACATCTGTCTCAGCATTCTGGATTTAGGAAAAGGTGGATGCTGGCTTTTTTTTCCCACAAGATATAGTCTAAAAACCTATGTCCTATATTGCCTCTTAGAGAAGAGGGGTTTTCTTCAATACTCAGCAAGTAATCTTTTTATTCTAGGTATAAGGAACCTGAATGATAATTGTTATTCTAGGTAGTATAAGAATAGAGGCTTGCTCACAAGATGCTGGTGTATCCAAATGCACGTAATTACTGCAGAGAAAATTACCATACTGTGAAACAGAATAACACAGAGAGCAGAGAACACAGATAAAGAAGGCTCTGCCCCAGAAAAGAAGAGGAGGGCAAGAAAGCAAAGCAGAATATTCTGGTTACCATTTACAGGAAGAAATAGGGCAGCAAAATAGAAAGTCTTTCATCGAAGTGTAGGATAAAGAAATGGGAGAGATGAAATATACTCCCTTCTAAATAAAGGTTTTATGTGTGTAATGGATTCAGTGAGATTGACTGCTCTTTAAAAAGTCTGTTACCAAGAAGAACAAATTTAGTAGGCAATTAAGAGGAAAAGGACATTAAAAAGCACATATTGATTAAAACAAAAGTTAAAATTTAGGATATTTATTGTCTAAAAATCAGCAAACAAAGTTGACCTAGATACAGTGATATTACTGGAATTTGTTAGAACATTCATTGACTGGTTTTTGCTATTTTTGCATAATATTTATGTTCCGATTTTTGTATAGTAATTATGACTAGGATCAGTTCAGTTCAGTTCAGTCGCTCAGTCACGTCCTACTCTTTGTGACCCCATGGACTGCAGCATGCAGGCCTCCCTGTCCATCACCAGCTCCCGGAGTTCACTCAAACTCATGCCCATTGAGTTGGTGATGCCATCCAACCATCTCATCCTCTGTCATCCCCTTCTCCTCCTGCCTTCAATCTTTCCCAGCATCAGGGTCTTTTCCAATCAGTCAGTTCTTTGCATCAGGAGGCCAAAGTATTGGAGTTTCAGCTTCAACATCAGTCCTTCCAATGCATTTTTAGACTGATTTCCTTTAGGATGGACTGGTTGGATATCCTTGCTGTCCAAGGGACTCTCAAGAGTCTTCTCCAGTACCACAGTTCAAAAGCATCAATTCTTCGGTGCTCAGCTTTCTTTATAGTCCAATTCTCACATCCATACATGACTACTGGAAAAACCATAGCTTTGACTAGATGGACATTTGCTGGCAGAGTAATGTCTCTGCTTTTTAATATGCTGTCATATTAAAAAGGTTGGTCATAACTTTTCTTCTAAGGAGAAAGCATCTTTTAATTTCATGGCTTGCAGTCACCATCTGCAGTGATTTTGGAGTCCCCCAAAGTAAAGTCTGTCACTGTTTCCCCATCTATTTGCCATGAAGTGATGGGACTGGATGCCATGGACTTAGTTTTCTGAATGCTGAGCTTTAAGCCAACTTTTTCACTCTCCTCTTTCACTTTTATCAAGAGGCTCTTTAGTTCTTCGCTTTCTGCCATAAGGGTGGTGTCATCTGCATATCTGAGGTTATTGATACTTCTCCTGGCAATCCTGAGTCCAGCTTGTGCTTCATCCAGCCCAGCATTTAGCATAATGTACTCTGCATATAAGTTAAATAAGCAGGGTGACAATTTACAAGCTTGATATACTCCTTTCCCTATTTGGAACCAATCTGTTGTTCCACGTCCAGTTCTAACTGTTGCTTCCTGACCTGCATACAGGTTTCTCAAGAGGCAGGTTAGGTTGTCTGATATTCCCATCTCTTTAAGAATTTTCCAGAGTTTGTTAGTCATCAGAAATTTTGACTTAAAAATTAGTTGATGGAATTAGTTTCTTCATATTATCATGATACAGTTTGGATAAAAATATTTTGTAAGAACAAATACCAGTATTAGGCAAAATTTATATTTTGAGGCACATAGGAAAATCAAAAGAAAAAAATATATTGAAATGCTTTTCCATATTGCATTGAAAGGCCTTATCATTTACATTACTACTAATGTATTATTCAATTAAGATGTGTAAAGAGCATACAAAGGACTGAGATTAGTTCTGGGGTCAGAAGGAGGTGGAGATGATGATAATAATAATAAAAATAACAGCCACAATCCAATTTCATGTATTGCATCTGCCACCATGTTATGAAATATGTGTAAAATATCTTTTATTTCTCACAGCAGAATAATAAGTAGACACACTTATTTATTACCTTAGTTTTTCAGTTATAGATATCGAAGTGCTGATAATTGAAAGAACCTGCTGCAAGTTGCAGTCTGGTAAAACCTAGAATAGGGTTTTCACCCAGGCAGCCTCAAGATAATATTTGTTGAAGGCCTATTAATAATAAAGCATTGAGATGGTATTTACCTACATTAGTTATCTCAGTGGTTCTTAACCTGGGTTGCCTATCATACTCACCTAGGAAGCATTTTAAAACCCTGATACCCAGGACCCACACCAGGCTAATTATATCAGAATCTCTAAAGCCATGAGGAGGACTTGGCATCAGCATTTCTTAAACATCAACTTGTGTAAATATAATATAAATACCAGTATTTTTAAAAGCTCCCCGGGATCACTTCTTAACCTTTTGGCTGAGATCAGGTGTAAAAGCATCCCAGGAGATTTTACCATGCAGGCAGGTTTTTTAAAATCACTGTGCATTTACTATTCAATGCAAAATCTATCCATTTGTATTATTCCTCCTTTATTTATGAGGATTCTAAGAATCTGTGGTGATAACTGACTTGCTCCATCAAGGTCACTTACTTGGTAAACGGCTGGGATGAGATGTAAATGCTGTGCTGTCTGGCTCAAGAGCCCACATTCTTCCCGATGCCTCTGTGTCTAGCCATTTTAACTGGGGCAATAAATTCACTTGTTCCTGTTATTTAGTGTTTATTATAGACTTTAGCTTTAGCCACCATCTCATCTTATAATATTCACCATTCAATGCACAACAGAAGGAGCCAGTTAATAGCATCTCTGAGCAGAGCATCTTGCTAATTGCTGTGGGAAAGCACAGGGAGACCTCTACACAGGCTCACTCTGTAGAGATGGGTCTCTTTCTGCAAGAATTCAAACCCTGTGCTCCAGGACCTGACCTACAGAGTCCCACACATCATTTGGGAATATTTATAATTTTCATCTATTAGCAGAGGGTTGTGAACCTGAAAACTTGGAAACCTACTGCCTTGTTTGGTATATAAAGGATGTGACTCCAGAAGCATTGGTACTTTCTCTTGACTTATTTCTGTGAAAGCAAAGTCGTACCCTTTCATGAGTGTTTCTGAGATTCATAAACCGTCAAAAACCATTTACAGATAATTCTAGGGAAAGCTGGTGTGTGTGTGTGTTTCTGTGTGTACACATTTAATGAAATGCAGGATGTGAATATAAAACAATAAAACAAATTTTATTAGTGGTTCAGAAACCAGATCTGTACAAGGGTTTTCTTGTTCTTAGCAATAAAACATTACTGAGAAAAATGACTGATAGGACAATTTTGAAGAACTGTATCTATTTGCATATATATAAATTCATACATATATATATATGTGTTACATTTATTTGCCATGTATATGTGCATACCATATTGACATATTTTATAGAAAATTGATTTTATTTTTCTATAACAGTTCTTCTGACAGAATCCATGATTTTAAAATACACTAACAATTTTTATATGGATATCAACTTAAATGAGATAAAGCTCTATAATGTTGCATATATTCATATGTAACACAATATGGATAATATTTGCATAATTATAGATCTATATGTATATTTTATGATATATTTATATATGAAATTTGCAAATATATCTGAAAGGTATATTTGCACATTATTGGTGTGATATGCATTTATATATATAAACATGTGCTTCACAGACTCTGAAATTTGGGTAGGACAGATGTGTTCTCATCTCTGATTGATGATCAGAATCACTTATAGAGCTTTTTTAATGACCTGAGTCTTACCGGCCCTGACCGTGGTTCACTAAGTCCAGAGTGACCCCAGCATCTGTGTTTTCAGAAGGCTCCATGAAATAATCAGCCTGCTTTGCTTGAGAACTGCTCATGAAGCCTGAGCACAGACAAAGATGAGAAAGGAAGGAAGGGCGTCCAGACAATAAGCGTCTGTAGATTCTAGGAGACTCCTCCCAGGAGTGTGCTTGTTTATGTTGAACCTGGTGAGCCCAGCCTGTGTGAATCCTTTTACTTCATTTCACACAAACAAGTCATCAATAGTAATAATTCATGTCAGAAAAGGGCATCTTTTAAGTGCTTGTTTTGAAACTCACATATCTGGCCTAATAGAGTATATCTTGGAGAGAGAAGAGCTACTTTCATGTTACTATCCGTTAGTCAATGCACTATTTATAAAACCTCATTTTCCCACTGAAGAAAGAAAATCCACCTTCAAGGAATGAAATAGAGATCCATTTTCTAACCCCTGGTGTAACGTAAAGGGAAGAGACAGCTGATCTCCTTGGGGAGGGAGGTGTTAGGAAGGCCAGAGGCAGTTGTCTCCGAAATATAACAGAAAGGTGCTCTAGGGACAGAACATAATTTAAAATAGGTGAATTTAAAGAGAGGGATTTCTCTTTCCCTCTTCAATTTTTTTCTTCTCTTGAGCATATGTAGTTCTTCAGCTAAGTGGTACCTTGTCATTAAATATAAAGCTCATGAAGCCCCTCCCAGAATTCATCCCAGAACCTGAATGGACTATTTCCTCCTTTATGCCCTTACACTGACTTCCATCTATGCTTATCTTGCATATAATTCTTTGTCAATTATGTCTTCTTTTAAACTGTAAGTTTATTGGTAACAACATATGTTAATCGTTTTTGCAGGTGCTCAATAAAATCTGTTAATGAATGAATGAATATGTGAATGAGCAAATGAACTAGAAACCCTTTGAGACCTGCACATTGCTCCGTCAGTCAATGGAGTTTTCCATCTCTTTTTCTCCTGAACTTTGTGATTTGGTATCTACATCACAGATAAGCCTGAAAAATAGCCTCCAAATTAAAAAGCAGAAATCTTAAGGCATGTTTAGTACCTGAGTATAATCACAAAACAATGGTCTTCTTTAGTTTGGGGGAAAGAATAAGACCTGAAACTTCAGAGACCATGAAATTGACCTAGATGCTATTGTGCCTTCCTAGTGTGAAATGAAGTGATGGGAAGAGTGTGGGCAGTGGCCCTGTGGCCACATTGGCAGTCTATGAGTGATCAGGGTCTGGACTTTCATATCTTCTAGGAAAGCACATTGACAATAGGCAGAAAATTCTTAGCTGAAACTCACCAGCTGACAGCGTGGTCAGTCAAATTGTGAATTTCCATTGAATCCCAATGAAGTATGAAGACAACATCTGCAACATCTCTTGCATAATGAGATTCTGTACTTGACTAGTAGGTCAGCCGTCTGATTTACCACTCAGATTTCAGTTTACACATTCAGTCTTCAATAAGGACCCTGGGCTCATCTATGACACTTCCCTTTCTTCCTTTGTGCTAACTACATCCATCAGCTTTCATCAGGGATCCAAACAGTGAAATTAAATTGATGGGAAGCTACAACTTTAAAGCACTCTGTGAACTGGACTCATGTCTTTCTTTCCCTCCTCCCAATTTTACATGAATGGATACAAGTTTAATTTCTGGATAAGAAACCATGCCTCACGCAGTGTTATGTGTGTGCTTCTGTACAATTGTTAGTGTTTTGTGCAATTTTCAAGGCCAACCTACAAACTAATCAGCCCCCTCTTCCTCATTTAAATCACTCATGTAGTACTAGGATTCTCTTAGAATGCCATGTTGGGAAGTTGCTCTAAGATACTTTAACTGAGCAACAAATCTATAGAGAAGGATCTGAATGAATAGGTTTAAAAAATGAAACCCTTTGAACTCGAATTGTACTTTTTATCTCACAATCACTGAGCCCCAGACAAACTCACTCACTTATTCTTCACATGGCTCAGAGAGGTAAGCATACAGAAGACGGAAAAGCTGCAATGAAAAAGCTTCTACCAATGGAAAAGCTACAACAGAAAATGTAAAAACCATCTGAGGTTCCTAGAGGCTTGGAAATCATGTTTCTAGTAAAACTCTTGACTTTCTGCCTGCTCCCAATCTCTGCCCATTTAAATAATTCTGCTATTAAAAAAATTATTTTATATTGGAGTCTAGTTGATTAACAGTGTGTTAGTTTCAGGCGTACAGCGAAGTGTTTCAGTTATACATCCATATGTATCTAGTTTTTGAATTCTATCCCCATTTAGGTTATTATAGAAATTGATTAGAGTTCCCTGTACTATACAGTAGGTCCTTGTTGGTTATCTGTTTCAGATATAGCAGTGCGTGCATGTCAATCCCAAACTCCCAGTCTCTCCCAGTAGAAGAGAAACATGACAGGAGACTTTTAAGCTGTTCCAGTTTGGACAGAAAGCTGAGGTTTCAGCAGTGCTCAAAGAAGATAGTTTTGACATAGTTCCTTAGAACAGGCCTCCAAAGAGCCCACCCTCCTCAGAATTCTGGAAGCATCTGGCTTCTTCCAAGTCAGTAGAAGCAGTTGTGCATTTCCCGATCTCACACTCTAATAATTTCTCTATATTCAAGTGTGTGGTCCACATGCTGGGTCTTTGCAGCTCCAAGGATTGATCTCATTAACTTATCTAGTTTTAGCCCAAGCAAATACCTTGACTCTTAGCTACTAATATGTCACCCTTATACTGTTCATTCTCATGGAAATCTGAGCTCCCCAGTCCTCTACACAGCTCCCAAAGACAACTTGTTTTGCTGCTGAAAAATAATCTCAATACATTTTCATTGTGTGGGCTTCCTAGGTGGCTCCACAGCAAAGAGTATGCCTGCCAATGAAGGAGATAAAGGAGATGTAGGTTCTATCCCTGGGTTTGGAAGATCCCCAGGAGAAGGGAAAGGCAACCCACTACAGTATTCTTGCCTGGGAAATTCCACAGACAGAGAAGCCCTGTGGGCTACAGTCCATGCAGTCACAAAGAGTCGGGCACGACTGAGTGACTGAGCATGCACGCACACTTTCATTGCTCACATTGGCTTCTCCACAGTTCCCCCAGGAATGGTCACGTTATACATAAACCCTTCCTCAAGGTAGGTACCTTTGTCCTACCTGGAAGTAACAAAAAAAAGGAAAAAAAAAAGCAAGCAAAAATGTCCAAAGCATTGTAACATCTTTCATGGAATGAATATAATGGAGTCAGTGATCATTTTGGGAAGTGACTACATATTCATCCCTGAGCCTCACATGAGCGTACAAGAGAGCAATGAGTGTGGCTCGGCCTCCAGAGGTCCACGGAGGATATGTGAGGGGCCAAGGGACCAGCTTATAGATGAGAAAATAGTGTAGATCAGTTTCAGCTCAAGAACTAAAAAGCAATGCAATGATTCATGAAACAAATATGTACTGAGCATCTATTCTTTGAAAAGTGTTGTATTCAGTGCTATGACAGATGCAGATACCTTTATCATATATGACCACTTACTTTAGCTTTCTAGGGCCAGGGTAGCAAATTAAAACAGTGGCTTAAAACGACAGATTTATTTCCTCCCTGTTTTGGAGATCAGATGTCCAAAATTCGAAGTAGTGGCAAGGTCACCATCTCTCTGAAACCTGTAGAGGAGAATCCCTCCTTGCCTCTTCCTAGTTTCTGGTGGCTGCTGGAATTGCTTGTGTTTCTTGGCTCGCAGATGCATCTCTCCAGTGTATGCCTGTGTCATCACGTGTCCTGTTTTGTGTGTGTGTGCACACGTGTGTATGTGTGTATGTGCTTACAAAACCCTATAGGAAGGCCAGTTGTTGTATTTAGGGCCCACCCTAATCCAGTATGACTTCATCCTAACTACATCTGCAAAGACCTTGTTTGCAAATAAAGTTGCATTCTGAGATCCCGGTTGGACATGGATTTTAGGGAGATACTATTTAGCCCAGTATACCCCTTAAAGATATCTTTAGGGGGCTTACTTTATGAGATTCACACATGGTATGTCATGGTTGTTCAGAGAAGGAGGGACAGTGTCCATGTACAGATTCTAGAATGGCTACGTGGGCACAGGTCTGACCACTGCTATATTTTCTTTTTTTTTTTAATTTTTATTGGAGGCTAATTATTTTACAATATTATATTGGTTGGTTTTGCCATACACTGACATGAATCCACCCCAGGTATACATGAGTTCCCCTTCCTGAACCCCCTCCCACCTCCCTCCTCCCCTTATCCTCCCTCTGGGTCATCCCCGCATACCAGCCCCAAGCATCCTGTAACATGCATCGACCCTGAACTGGCGATTCGTTTCACATATGATAATATACATGTTTCAATGCCATTCTCCAAAACCATCCCACCCTCACCCTCTCCCACAGAGTCCCAAAGACTGTTTTATACATCTGTGTCTCTTTTGCTGTCTCGTATACAGGGTTATCATTTGCATCTTTCTAAATTCCATATATATGCGTTAGTATATTGTATTGGTGTTTTTCTTTCTGGCTTACTTCACTCTGTGTAATAGGCTCTAGTTTTATCCACCTCATTAGAACTGGTTCAAATGCATTCTTTTTAATGGCTGAGTAATACTCCATTGTGTATATGTACCAAAGCTTTCTTATCCATTCGTCTGCAGATGGACATCTAGGTTGCTTCCATGTCCTGGCTATTATAAACAATGCTGCAATGAACATTGGAGTACATGTGTCTCTTTCAATTCTGGTTTCCTCGGTGTGTATGCCCAGGAGTGTGATTGCTGGATCGTATGGCAGTTCTATTTCCAGTTTTTTAAGGAATCTCCACACTGTTCTCCATAGTGGATGTACTAGTTTGCATTCCCACCAACAGTGTAAGAGGGTTTCCTTCTCTCCCCACCCTCTCCAGCATTTATTGCATGTAGACTTTTGGATAGCAGCCATTCTGACTGGTGTGAAATGGTATCTCATTGTGGTTTTGATTTGCATTTCTCTGATTATGAGGGATGTTGAGCATTTTTTCATGTGTTTGTTAGCCATCTTTATGTCTTCTTTGGAGAAATGTCTGTTTAGTTCTTTGGCCCATTTTTTGATTGGGTCACTTATTTTTCTGGAATTGAGCTGCAGGAGCTGCTTGTATATTTTGGAGATTAATCCTTTATCAGTTGCTTCATTTGCTATTATTTTCTCCCATTCTGAAGGCTGTCTTTTCACCTTGCTTAGAGTTTCCTTTGCTGTGCAGAAGCTTTTGATTTTAATTAGGTCCCATTTGTTTATTTTTGCTTTTATTTCCAATATTCTGGGAGGTGGGTCATGGAGGATCCTGCTGTGATTTATGTCAGAGAGTGTTTTGCCTATGTTCTCCTCTTGGAGTTTTATAGTTTCTGGTCTTACATTTAGCTCTCTAATCCATTTTGAGTTTATTTTGGTATATGGTGTTAGGAAGTGTTCTAGTTTCATTCTTTTACAAGTGGCTGACCAGTTTTCCCAGCACCACTTGTTAAAGAGACTGTCTTTTCTCCATTTTATATTCTTGCCTCCTTTGTCAAAGATAAGGTGTCCATATTTGCGTGGATTTATCTCTGGGCTTTCTATTTTGTTCCATTGATCTATATTTCTGTCTTTATGCCAGTACCATACTGTCTTGATGACTGTGGCTTTGTAGTAGAGCCTGAAGTCCGGCAGGTTAATTCCCCCAGTTCCATTTTTCTTCCTCAAGATTGCTTTGGCTATTCGAGGTTTTTTGTATTTCCATACAAATTGTGAGATTATTTGTTCTAGTTCTGTGAAAAATATCATTGGTAGCTTGATAGGGATTGTATTGAATATATAAATTACTTTGGGTAGTATACTCATTTTTACAATATTTATTCTTCCAATCCACGAACACGGTATATTTCTCCATCTATGAGTGTCCTCTTTGACTACTTTCACTAGTGTTTTATAGTTTTCTATGTACAAGTCTTTTGTTTCCTTAGGTAAATATATTCCTAAGTATTTAATTCTTTTCGTTGCAACAGTGAATGGAATAGTTTCCTTAATTTCTCTTTCTATTTTCTCATTATTAGTGTATAGGAATGCAAGTGATTTCTGTGTGTTGATTTTATATCCTGCAACTTTACTGTATTCATTGATTAACTCTAGTAGTTTTCTGGTAGAGTCTTTAGGGTTTTCTGTGTAGAGGATCATGTCATCAGCAAACAATGAAAGTTTTACCTCTTCTTTTCCAATTTGTATTCCTTTTATGTCTTTTTCTGCTCTGATTGCTGTAGCCAAAACTTCCAGCACTATGTTGAATAGTAGTGGTGAGAGTGGGCACCCTTGTCTTATTTTCTTAGAACTATGATATCCAAAATAGCATTTTAGATTACAGTCTACAATGTGCCATGTCCTATCCTAGGCCCTTTTTTCCTTTTAATCTTATCCTTCCAATAGCCTTTGTAGAGAATATTCTTTCCATTTTATAGATGAGAAACTAGTTCAGAAAGTTCAAATAACTTACAGGAGATAAGTTAGGAGCTGGGACTCAACCCAAAATCTCCAAAGTCTGTTCTTCAGGCTGAACTTACACATTTCTTGTGGAAAAGGCACCACTTGCATCTCAGTCAACTTTAGATTTAGACCTCAGTCAACACATTTGTCATGACCGTCTTTGAAGCTAGGACACTGGCCATTCCGGGTGTGTACATGGTATCTCGTCTTGTCAGGTCCATTCATTCTCATTTGGTATCTCTCAGGGAGAAGAAAACCACAGAAATATCAGAGTTTATTCTTTTCATTAAGCCTCCAGGCCCTTTGACAATTGAAGTGTCTGTTTTGAACTTCCCCGTGTTTATGTAACCGCATCCCTGTATTCTCCTTGTGCTTTTTTGTGTCTCATTTATGAACAGGACAGAGATTCTTCCTGAACACAATGTCAGGGTAAACATGAAACTCTCAAGTCACCCATTGGATTATATAGGTTGCAGTGTTTGTGATGTCCTGCTAGCAATTCTCAGGCATCAGTCAGATGCAGGAGTTCACAGGCAGCGCCAATAGGCACCAGTGTCCCGTGTAACCTCTTTGCAGTCTTACTCCATGATTTAAGAAGCGGCTCTTGCAAGGCCAGATCCTACCCGTAGACCTGTTTTGTTCAATCCAGTGTTCTAAAATGCATTTGGGGTTTGAGCAGCTCTAAGGAGGACAGGCACTCTCCAGGTTCTCGCGAGCCTCATGCCTCCTCCTTATCTTCCCCTGGCCTGAACTGTAGGTTTACGTTAGTCCCCTGATTCCTGAAAGCAGTCTGTTTGCCATTCTTAGTACAGTGGTAGTCACAGTGTCATCTCTGGACAGGGAGCATTAGTAGCAAAGTCGCGGGGGAACTTGTTAGAATTGCAAATTCTCTCATCCTCCAGAGTTACTGACTCTGAAATTTGGCAGCGAGTTGGGAGGAGGAGAAGGACCGATTTGTTTTAACAAACCTTCTGGACTGTTCTGCCGTGTGCTGTACTTTGAGAAACACTGACTTTGAGATAAACTACAATTTCTCCCAGGAAATCTTCCTTTCTTGGTAAAGAATGGCCTCTGCTCCCTCTTTAACGATGGACTTTTCGGTAATGCTTCACAGCCCATAGAAGTTCCTCATCCTGCTGTTTTCTCATGTGGCCCTTACGACAGTGGTTCCAGGGAGGTGTTGATCTTTCAGCTCTCTTCAGAGAGGTACCGGCTTGTTCAAGAGGGTTCCTACCAGCACCCTGGATCTCAAAACCAGGGCGTGTTTTCCTCCATACTGCCCCACTTAAAAGAGACCGTTCTGTATATTTGTGAATAAGTACAAACAAATGATTTTTGTTTTCTTAATGGGATTGAGGGGGAAACTATAAATATTATTACTCTTGTGATAATCACACCACTTAAAATTTTTTTTCATTCATGTATTTCTCACTTAGTCAACAGTTAAAAATACCAACTCTACAGCAAGCACTTTGCTAGGTGATTTTTAAACTCAACAATGTGCAAAGTACATGCATATTCATGAAAAGAATCTATCTTTCTAACTCTAAGAGATAAGCAACAATTTATTTTACAGCTGTAAAAAGCACAAAATTGGGGTCAAAAAATGCATATCATGTCTCAGACAGTACTAACTTAAAGAGAGGTTATATTTAATGGTATGAATGAGCAAAAGTAATCATATTTTGGGTCTTAACTGTACATACTATCTTATACCAGGCCCAGAAAGGAAGTCCCCTCACCCTCCTCAACTGGTCAGATGAAAGTACTTGGCAGAAATGCCTTATTCACTTTTCAAAAATGTATTTATTAGCTGTTTGCCTCTGTTTTAAACTTAGAAGTCAAACTAACAGATTTTCAGAGTGAACTTAAATGGTCTTTTTATTCATTCATTATTTATTCATGCACTCCCTTGTATAGTAGTGACCTGTTGATGCCAGTATGTGTCATGTGCTATGCTAGGCATTGATGATGCGGTTATGAACAAGATAGATTCAGAGCCACATAAAGTTTTCTGTACAGAAAAATAGCCAGCAGTTAATTCAATACATTAATTAAATGTAATAATTACTAGTTATATAAATATCAACTTAAATAAATGTTTATAATGTGAGAGAAAAATGTAGTAGGTGCCAAGAATCACTAATTTGGATCCCTCACCTACTTTGGAGATTAGGGAGGATTTAGATACTAGAAAACAAGTAAATCATTTTAGATGCTTTATTTTATGTGTTTGGGGAATAGAGACCATGCTCCATAATATTGGAGTTGTAAAACCACTGACAGGAAGAATCAGGAGACACACTGGAGGCTATGTTATTTATCCCACTTTTCTCCAATGTAGTTAGGGGCTTCCCTTGTGGCTCAGCTGATAAAGAATCTGCCTGCAATGCAGGAGACCTGGGTTTGATCCCTGGGTTGGGAAGATCCCCTGGAGAAGGGAAAAGCTACCCACTCCAGTACCCTGGCTTGGAGAATTCCATGGACTGTACAGTCCATGGGGTCGCAAAGAATCAGACATGACTGAACGACTTTCACTTTCACTTTCTTGAATTTAGAAATGAGGAGCCTCAGGACCTTGAAAATGTGAAATGAATTATCCAAAGTCATAGTCAATGATTAGAAGATATGTGAGTGGACACGAGCCCAGGCCTCCTTACTTCCAGGCCAGTGATGAGGACATGCCTCTCCAGCAGACGAGTGAAATTGTCATGTGATGAATGGTATCTCCAACGACTGAGGGTCAAATGGAATGCAAGCCTTGGGAATAGTGAAATGAGGCAGTTCAGTGGTAGAAAAAGAAGAGAGGACTGGAAGAGAGCAGGAGACCCAGTGGAACAAGAGTTTTTGAACCCTGTCACCCCTGCCACTCTGATTTAGCAATTCACATGTCTTGTTCATTCTGCCTCTGTCTCAAAAGCAGCTGCTGTAACTGGGGTGCAGTGCAATAAAGCACACCGTAAGCCATGTTCTCCTGTTTGCATGGAAAATGGGCTCAGGGCTTCCTACCTGGGCAATCATCTCACGTTCCATGCATAATCATCTGAAGCTATGGGATAGAACTTGCTGCTTTGTATGCCAGGCTCTGTTCCAGTATAACTTTGATCCCTGCATGTGGGAAATGGTGAGGGCAGCTCTGAGAATTGTCCTGGGTACAACATGTGTGTTATTCAGTGTGTCTGCCACATGCTGGAAAGACCTCCTTGTGGACCAAAGGCAAGACCAGGTGCAAGCTGGATGCACTGTGGCTGGAGGAAAGTGTAGATAGGTAGAAAATAGAAAATGGACACAAAAACCTTCCTTTTCTGTCATCTCCTCAATTTTATTCAGACCTTCACTCAGATAGCTAGACTGCGTGACTGGACTCTTAAAACTTTTGTGGAGAATTGCAGCTAAAGAATAGGACTTCATGGTTTTAATTATACCAATTAGTATAAATTAGCCACAATGCACAGAGAAGGCAATGCAAGCCACTCCAGTACTCTTGCCTAGAAAATCGCATGGACAGAGGAGCCTGGGGGGCTGCAGTCCATGGGGCAGCTACTAGTCGGACCCAACTGAGGCTCTTCACTTTCATTTTTACACATTGGAGAAGGAAATGGCAACCCACTCCAGTGTTCTTGCCTGGAGAATCCCAGGGATGGCGGAGCCTGGTCGGCTGCCATCTATGGGGTCACAATGGAGTCGGACACGACTGAAGCGACTTAACAGCAACAGCAGCCATAATGCATCCAGTTTGCATCTGGTCTCTAGGCGCTGCTTTTCAATATTTCTTCATAACTATCATTTTCATTTGACGTAGCTATACAGAGACCTTTTGGAACGGGTACTGTTGTTTCTAGACTTAAGAAAACGAGCCACAGAGATGTTACACGGTGTACGCATAGCTCCTGGTTACTAGTTATATGTTTCCCCCACTCAGTTCAGTTCAGTCGCTCAGTCGTGTCCGACTCTTTGCGACCCCATGAATCACAGCACGCCAGGCCTCCCTGTCCATCACCAACTTCCGGAGTTCACTCAAACCCACCTCCATCGAGTCAGTGATGCCATCCAACCATCCCATCATCTGTCGTCCCCTTCTCCTCCTACCTTCAATCTTTCCCAGCATCAGGGGCTTTTCCAAATGAGTCAGCTCTTCACATCAGGTGGCCAAAGTACTGGAGTTTCGACTTCAGCATCAGTCCTTCCAATGAACATTCAGGACTGATCTCCTTTAGGATGGACTGGTTGGATCTCCTTGCAGTCCAAGGGATTCTCAAGAGTAAGGAAAGCTGTAAGACTAGGAGGTAAAGGTAAAGAGAACTTAGGAAGAAAAAACAATACTACTGGAAATGAAAGACAAGTAGGTTTTGAGTATCTTCAATGAAAGGTAGGGGGCAATGGATTTAAGCTAGGAGCACACAGTATGATTAAATTTTGAAAGAAATGTACTGAGATTTTAAAATGTATGAAGGGCTTATGGCAACGAAGCACTAGAAAGAAACGAGGCAAGAACAAAGGGTGAAGATAGAGCAAAGCTATGAGACGTGTGCATGGTTTGTTTAGGCTTTAAAACTGTCCAAGTTTACCGACTTTCTAAGCTTCCTCTTTCATGAGGGATGAAAGAGAGGCTGCAACTTCTGTTAGTTTGTTTGCTTTCTTTCCTCTGGTATCTGCCCTGGAAAATCTACGTGCATGTGCTTGTGTGTGTTCCCACGGGCGCGCGCGCACACACACACACACACACACAACGTGGGAGCTGGGAGAAGTCGGTGGGTGGTAGAGAGAGATGGGGCAGAATTGGTGCATCAGGGGGCCTAAGTCCATGTGATGATCAAGTTCATAGCAATTTCCCCAGGAGACTGTATCACATTCCAGTGAACAGGAGTACCGCAGAAGGTTACCATGGCAACAAAAGGCCTGAAATATTGACTCTGACTAGCAACAGGCCAGTGAAACAGCCTAACTAGGATTTATGGCACATTATAGTGTGAAAAGCAGGAGAAAATTACTGTAAAGGCAGAAATTATAGCACAACAGAACATATAAACTCCCAAATCCGTCTTCCTAATTAAAACAGCCTGCTCAGGGGTAGAGCGCATAGTAAGGCTGTTAGCTTAAATGGGGATGTGCTATCAGCACTTCGTTACGAAGTTTATTGTTCTCAAGACTGACTCTGTATGTATTTAGAGAGTAAGCGGAAGGAATAGATAGTCAGGTGAGGGAACAAAGCAAGAATCCTGGTCAGTGGCATCTCTTCAGCCTCCTCCTCATTACGGTAAGATTGTTTTAGATACTAGTCTCTGAACCCAGAAGAGATTCCAGAATATACCCAGAGCTCTCTGCATATAAATAAGTCATCACTTTCAGGCACAAAAGCTGGGATAAGGATATATACTTAATCTCATTGAAATCCACCAGAAAGGGAGAAGAGAAAGGGGGAAACCAATCAATGAGGTTTATTATTGAGAAAAAAGGATCTTGGATTTCCTGACCCCCAATGACTCGAATATCTTAATATCTATGACAGAAATAATTCAAAGTAACTTAGAAATATTATATTAACTTCATAAGAATATTCTGCTTTCTAAATTTCTGATTGAAAGAAGCAGTATTCCATCTGGACACAGGGTATGCCCAGTTGGCCAAATGCTTCTCTTTATTATGAAAAGAAGGACATCTAGGCAGGTTTCACGTTGGTAAGTGGCGGATTTAAAGACGCAGAGGAACAAGGCCAAATTCCGAAGTCATTAGTCAATAGACAGTTCAGTTCAGTTCAGTTCAGTCGCTCAGTCGTGTCCGACTCTCCGCGACCCCATGAATCACAGCACGCCAGGCCTCCCTGTCCATCACCAACTCCCGGAGTTCACTCAAACTCATGTCCACAGAGTCGGTGATGCCATCCAGCCATCTCATTCTCCGTCGTCCCCTTCTCCTCCCGCCCCCAACCTTTCCCAGCATCACAGTCTTTTCCAGTGAGTCAACTCGTCGCATGAGGTGGCCAAAGTATTGCAGTTTCAGCTTTAGCATCAGTCCCTCCAATGAACATCCAGGATTGATCTCCTTTAGAATGGACTGGTTGGATCTCCTTGCAGTATAAGGGACTCTCCAGAGTCTTCTCCAGCACCACAGTTCAAAAGCATCGATTCTTCGGCGATCAGCCTTCTTCACAGTCCAACTCTCACATCCATACATGACCACGGGAAAAACCATTGCCTTGACTAGACGGACCTTGGTTGGCAAAGTAATGTCTCTGCTTTTTAATATACTATCAAGGTTGGTCATAACTTTCCTTCCAAGGAGCAAGCGTCTTTTAATTTCATGGCTGCAATCAGCATCTGCAGTGATTTAGACAAGTGGCTACTAATTCACCACACCATTTAGCCACACCACTAATAGAATAAACCTATGGATACCAAGGAGGAAAGGGTGTGTGGGAGGGACTGGGAGATTGGGATTGACGCATAGACACTATGGATACTATGTACAAAATAGATAGCTGGGGAGAACACACTGGATAGCACAGGGAGCTCTGTCTAATGCTCTGTGGTGGCCTGAATGGGAAGGAAGTCCAAAAGGAAGGGAATGCATGTGTCTGTATGGCTGATTCATTCTGCTCTGCAGCAGAAACTAACACAACATTGTAAAACACATATCCTCTGATCAAAATTAACTTAGAAAAGAAACACTCGAGAGAAATCCAACAATGCAAGTTCAGCATAATTCAGATTTACCTTTGTGTAAAATATGATGCAGACCAGGTCCCAGAGACCTGGGAGGGGCCCTCTCTGGGGTACAAATTGCTATTCAGTAGATAAGGATCAAAAATCATTTCTCTTAGATTCTAAGGGGATCTAGAAAGGAATTAAGGATAATGGGAAAGGAAAAGTAAAGGAGAATAAGTTAGAAGTTGCCCAGAGCTAACGAGTACTAAGCAAGGGAATTCTAAGAAACTGCAAACAGCTTGGCCAAATTCAGCCCGTGAATGTGTTTTGTTTGACCATCTGCTCCCAAGCATTAGGGTATGCAATGCTGAAAAGTCTTCTTAATTATTCATATTTTATGTGGAATCCTTTGTCTTCTTGTAACTCTTTTTTTGTTTGTTTTATATAGACCATTTTTAAAGTCTTTATTGCATTCATTACAATATTGCTTCAGTTTTATGTTTTTGGTTATTTGGCCATGAGACATGAAGAATTTTAGCTTCCCAGCCAGGAATCGAACCCCCACCCTCTGCATTGGAAGGTGAAGTCTTAACCACTGGACTGCCAAGGAAGTCCCACCCTCTTACAATTCTTAGTAAAAGCTCTGGATCTCTCAGTCTCTAATTCAGAACCTTGTTTCTCAACCTGGAGCCCAGTCTAGGAAAGGTAGGACACCGTTACAATGTAGTGTTCATCATTTATTTAGTAGTCATCACTTATTCGGTCAGCCATTCAACAAGCATCTATTGAATAAAAGCTGGAAAGATACTCATGAGCATGATCAATGCAATCCTTGCCAAGTGGGGGAAGACAGGCACTAAACTGTCATGGATAATTAGTTAACAAATATGTTAAATATACAAAAGAAGGTACAGAATGTTTTGAAAATGAAAATAAGTATTCATTTAACCCTATCTCTATTTTCCTATTACCACAGTTGCCAGAGTAGCCCTACCTGACATTATAGGCTTATGAGGTTATAGAACCCACATTTTCATAGCTTATGTCAATGTTATACTCAAGATTATAAGAGTCAGACTTTTTTTTTTTCTATTTTAAATACACAGCCTGGAAGATATTTAGAATATATATAAATAAATGTTCATATCTGTGCATTTTCATGTTATTCACTTATTTATCCTAAAGGTGTTTAGGAAGGAATTATTATAGAGGATTCTTAGCAGTTCTGATGAGGTAGTACAAGGATTTGGGTAGCAAAGTAAACATACGCAGTGAAGCCATATGTTATTAAAGCATTATTTATACTTTATTTATAAGTATTTGCTATTGATAACAGCTCCCCAAAGCAAGATTCACTGGTATAGCTGTAGCATATGGGATTTTGCCATAGATTAATGCCATGATATTTTCTTTAATGAAGGTAGAAATGATTGCTTTATTTTAACAAAGGGGCCTTTATATTCCCCTTGAGTTTGAGCCTTGAATGTAGACGATCGAGGATGCTATATCACAGCTGTCTCTATTCTAATAATGACCCACCCTGGGATTTCTTAATTTCTGCCTGAAATCCATTGTTTCCTCCCAGGAGGTACTGAGCAAATTTGTAGGGAGATACTTCAATCTCAAAAGAGAGCTTTGATTATTGTTGTTATTTTTTTTTTCTTTCTCATTTGACTATTTGACTTTCTATCTCCCACTCTTCAAATTTCTTTGCTTTCAGATTAATGATTTCTTAACCGTTCAGGACGCTCAATAAATGTCAGTATTAGGTATTAGAAGATATTATATGAGTATTATGTATGATTTACTCTCTCTACCCCCTCCTTTAAAAAAATAACCCCTTGTTCTGCTTCCTCTGCCCTCACGCAGTTTTCATTGGTTGGCAGAAAAGACACAGTGATGGTGGAAGCAGTAATGAGTGATGTCTTTAAAGCTAATAATAAAAGCACAGAACTAACTGTGGGAGTTCAAATCCCAGTGCTGTCACTTTGTAGCCATGCCTTGGGCAAGTTGTTCAACTCTGTGCCCCAGAGAGTGCCTAGAAACTGGAAATGTGTGCCTTCCTCGGAACAGTGCCCTGCTCCAGCGTCTCTGTGTGTGTGTTAGTCGCTCAGTTGTGTCCAACTCTTTGCAACCCCATGGACGGCAGCTCACCAGGCTCTTCCGTCCGTGGAATTCTCTAGGCAAGAACCCTGAAGTGAATTGCCGTTCCCTTCCCAACCTCCCGCATTGCAGACAGATTCTTGACTGAGCCACCAGTGTGTGGAATGTCAGTATTAGCCGCTGTTAGTATTATTATTATTGTAGGCATACACATTTTTATCCATGTTCCTGCCATTCGTTGGAAGGAAATCATATTTAGAGAGTTGTTATCTTCTTTTACATGAACTAGATATAGAATTCAAGATTTGCCACTGGTAAGCTGACATTAAGCCAGGCCTCGGGCTCTTTGTGTCGTCAGGAATGTATGAAGTATCATGTAAGAATGTATCATCTCTTTCTCAGCATCTTTCCAGAGACCCTGTGTGGACGCTCCTGGGTCTGGGACTGCAATATTGTGGGTCCAGTGAGGAATATGTGCCTGGCACACAGGGGCTACCTACAGAACGTTTGCTGAGCTGCGCTGCACGCTGTTGCTCTGTGGACGTGATGCAGTCTAACATGTTCAGAGGAGCAGTGCTAATTTCTCTCTTGTTGCTTACTGCCACACTCATCCAATTTTACAGTAATGACCCTTATTCAGTCACATTGGATGCTTCAGAGTCCAACCTAAGTTTTCTAGGATGCAGCAAAACCAGCTGAATTCTTACATAACTTGAAGGATGACATCACTCTGGTTAGTTCTGGTAATAACACAGTTTCCCTAATTCCTAACTTCTTGCGATTTATTTAATATTTCTGCTGCCCTGTGAGTTTGTAGCCAGGTGAACACATTTGAAAACAGGAAGTGATGTATAATATTTTGAATTATTATCCTATATTCTTTATTTGAACTTAACCTAAAGCACCTGCCGTCACTCAGTTACATATTCTTAAAATTAATCTATACTAGTGGGTTCATCAAAGACAGGAGACGATGTTCGCCTTAAAGTCGCTGTGAACACAGACGTAGAAACCCATTTTCCTTCTTACCCCATCCCTCCTTTCTCTGACATCCTCCTCCATCTCCCTAGCCTGCAACTTCCTTTTTACTTTCTTTCCTCTCAAGAGCATGTCTGTCATCTGTCTGCCTCCTCTTTGTTGTCCATCTTGATATTTGCTCATCCCCCACTCCCTTTTTCATCATTTGTTCTGTTCCTCGGACTTCTTCTCTTTCCCATTAGCTACAGTCTTGATGAAAACTTCCTTTGATCTTATATGTGTCTGTGCATCATGACGTCGTTGTATGATTAAGAATGTGTGTGCTCAATTGTGTCTGACTCTTTGCAGCCCCAAGGACTGTAGCCTGCCAGGCTCCTCTATCCAGGTAATTTTCCAGGTAAGAACACTCGAGTGGGCTGCCATTTCCTTCTCCAAGGGATCTTTCTGACCCAGGGAAGGAACCTGCATTCTCTTGCATCTTCTGCATTGGCAGGTGGATTCTTCACCACTGCACCACCTGGGAAACCCCATGACATTATTAAATTAAAATAAATCCACCGTTTTGCCCTTTTATTGAAAAACACCCCTAACTCCCACTGAATTGCCAGAAATCTGTGTCTGGATTGCAAATTCTGTACACCTTTCCAGCCAAGTAATTAGATAATATCATGCGGACACAGGTGCCCCCTTTTCTTATGAATCTGAGTAGGAGTATAGATTGTTAACACCTTCAATTGAGTAAACTGTTTGCAGTCTTCTCAAAGTTAATTAATATGTAAATACTTGCTAAGTGAAGGTAACACATTTTCCAATTAACATATCAAGAAGAGTTCAGGGCAACAGACTATATATATATATATATATTTAAATACACACACACACACATCTTCAAAAGCTCCTCTCTATTTGCCTGGAGTAAATTTGAAGTAAAAAATGCAAACTCTAAATTATGTAAAGACTTGTATGACAGCATTAATGCTGTGAACTGGAGTGTATCCATCCCAACCCGGTTTCCCATTCCCCAGACCTTTATAATGAGTTCGTTGTCAGCTTCAACTCCACATTTGGTATTATGGCCCTTTTGCTGCTTTGCTGGCTTTTAACATTTTGAAGTCAGAAGGGTCTTGTGTTAATCATGGACATTTTCTATCTTTTCTTTTAAGTTAGTTGTAACCATAGGGCTTCTGCCTTTCCCCTTTTTTTAAATTCTGTCTTCAAATGAAGAGAGATAGATTACCTGTATATGAGTCATGGATTTTAATCCTACAAAATGGCCATTTTCATGCTGTCTTTAGATTTATCTGAGTTTTTTTTTAGCTTTTCTGCTCTCATTGGCTCTTTATTCTGTTGCTACAATGAAAATGGTTAAGGAAAGGGTACTTTCAATATTGAATGTCCAACATAATTTTCATAATTATTCCTTATTGGCATAAAATATAATGCTTATTTGAATTATACACACACATACATACACATACACACTTGGCCTGAATCACTCACACATGTTCGTTTATTTTATCTTCTCATTAATTGGACCCTCCAGCCTCCTAATGGTGCTTTCTTTTTAACATCAATGTTCTTTCTTGCATCAAAGTTCCCCATATTACATGAAGAACTCAATCTTTTATGAATCTTGTATGTATCATCATGTCTCATGCATTATTATGTAGGGGCTTCTTTAGTATGTTTAAAAATGTAGTCAGTTGATTAGTCAATAAACCATCCCAATAGGTCTTTTTTTTTTCCCCAGAGCTACTAGAAATCTTAAAGCTTGGTCTCTTCCAGGAATGGTAAAAACTATTCAGAGGGAGAGTATCAGGCAATACCTAAAATCATAGGCTTCTAGTTTGGATTCTAGAATTACTTGCTGTGTCGGACACAACACACAACACAACACAACACAGAACTTTGGACAAAGTTCCTAACCTCTCTGATCTTCACCTTTGTCATTTGTAAAGTGGAGGGTAAATGGTCCTTATATCTCAGGTAAGAATTGAAACACTTGATTCACAAACAGCTTGATTCATTAGGGTAGATATGCTGTTGAAGTTGTCATTCATGTCCTCACTCACTGATTCTCTCATTCACTTAGTCACCCCACGTCGATTGACTAGTAGACAGTAGAGGAAGAATCAGGATCCACACAGTTGGCTCTAAGTCTAGGTCTCTTTTCTAGTTTGTTCTCCTGCTGTTCCCTCGTTTGTTCATTTGTCCACAAATCCACTCAGCAAATTAGTAATTGTTGGGCAGCACCAAATGTGCTCCAAACGCTGTACTAGATGCTGGAGATAGAAATGTGAGTAAGACACAGTCCAGGCCTTAGGAAGTTCCTGGTCTGTTTAGGAGCAACAGCTGAACTGGTTGTTTTGCATGTGTTGTGAAGAGTGTATCAGAAGAATGAACCAGGTGCCATGGTGATATCAGAGAGCAAGTGATTCATTTTGTCTGTGGCTTAAACATTCTGCTGCCATTATAAGGAGAAGCCTGATGATATGGAGATTTTCTTTGTGGTGAAATGATTAATCTGTAAGTCCTGGAAGAGCCTGGTTTTCACAGAAGCAGAAAATGAGTGAAATATAAAGAGTGCTGGATTGAAAATCAGGGCACCACATGTCTAGTTGTAGCTCTGATGCTTTCTAGCTGCTTCCTGAGAAAAATCATCACCTTTGTATGTTCCTAAAAATTTCTTCACCAGAAGATAAAGGGCTTACTAGATCTTAGGTAATAAGCAGGTTTCACTCACCAATACTTAGGGATTTGTGGAGACCCTTTGCCAAACCGTGAAATATTTGAGGCCATGTCTGTGCTTAGTAGTGTAGAGTACTGTGGTCAAAGGAGCTATGTCTGGCATAGGCATCAGAAGAAGGTTCTGAGATATAAGGGAAAATGTGATTTTTGAGAGTGAAAGTGAATAGAAAAGCTAGAACCATGTTTCTTCTGCAAAGGCCATTGCTATTAATTAAAGTAAGAGGAAAGAAAGTGAAAGTGAAGTCATTCAGTCATATCCAACTCTTTGGGATCCCATGGACTGTAGCCCACCAGGCTCCTCGGTCCATGGGATTTTCCAGGCATGAATACTGGAGGGGGTTGCTGTTTCCTTCTCCAGGGGATCTTCCCAACCCAGGGATTGAACCCAGGTCTCCCAAATTGTAGGTAGATGCTTTACCATCTGAGCTACCAGGGAAGCGTAAAGTAAGAGGAGGTTTGTACAAACAGAGTGCACAGCAAGCTGACTATTCAAACCAAAAGAACTCTGGTTGAAGGTGTGTTTTTAAGCAGTGGTTCAGTTCAGTTCAGTTCAGTTCAGTCGCTCAGTCGTGTCTGACTCTCTGCGACCCCATGAATCACAGCACGCCAGGCCTCCCTGTCCATCACCAACTCCCGGAGTTCACTCAAACTCATGTCCACAGAGTCGGTGATGCCATCCAGCCATCTCATTCTCCGTCGTCCCCTTCTCCTCCCGCCCCCAACCTTTCCCAGCATCAGAGTCTTTTCCAGTGAGTCAACTCGTCACATGAGATGGCCAAAGTATTGCAGCTTCAGCTTTAGCATCAGTCCCTCCAATGAACATCCAGGATTGATCTCCTCTAGAATGGACTGGTTGGATCTCCTTGCAGTATAAGGGACTCTCAAGAGTCTTCTCCAACACCACCATTCAAAAGCATCGATTCTTCGGCGATCAGCTTTCTTCACAGTCCAACTCTCACATCCATACATGACCACGGGAAAAACCATTGTCTTGACTAGACAGACCTTGGTTGGCAAAGTAATGTCTCTGCTTTTTAATATACTATCAAGATTGGTCATAACTTTCCTTCCAAGGAGCAAGCGTCTTTTAATTTCCTGGCTGCAATCAGCATCTGCAGTGATTTTGGAGCCCAAAAAAATAAAGTCTGACACTGTTTCCACTGTTTTTCCATCTATTTCCCATGAAGTGTTGGGACCAGATGCCATGATCTTTGTTTTCTGAATGTTGAGCTTCAAGCCAACCTTTTCACTCTCCTCTTTCACTTTCCTCAAGAGGCTTTTGAGTTCCTCTTCACTTTCTGCTATAAGGGTGGTGTCATCTGCATATCTGAGGTTATTGATATTTCTCCCAGCAATCTTGATTCCAACTTGTGCTTCTTCCAGCCCAGCGTTCCTCATGATGTACTCTGCATATAAGTTAAATAAGCAGGGTGACAATATACAACCTTGACATACACCTTTTCCTATTTGGAACCAGTCTGTTGTTCCATGTCCAGTTCTAACTGTTGCTTCCTGACCTGCATACAGGTTTCTCAAGAGGCAGGTCAGGTGGTCTGGGATTCCTATCTCTTTCAGAATGTTCCACAGTTTATTGTGATTGACACAGTCAAAGGCTTTGGCATAGTCAATGGTAGGGCCAAGTAAATCAAGTGTTAGGAGATTTTTTAAGTAATCTGGTCATTTTATAAGCTATCAAATTCACTTGGCTGCCCTTGACCATAATGCTTCAGTTCTTCCTATTTGGCAAAGTAGTCATTATAATGTGAGTGTGTGTCTGCTATTGGGTAGATTTATTTATCATATCACTTCCACCATGACTACTTTCCGCTAGTCTCTCTTTGGCTTGTTTTCCATATGATAAATGGCATCACTGATTCAATGGACATGAGTTTGAGCAAGCTCCAGAAGATGGTGAAGGACAGGGAAGCCTGGCGTGCTGTAGTCCACGGGGCCCCTAAGAGTCGGACACAACTGAACGATTGAACAATGAAAAACAACCACATAAAATCTTTATAACTTCTCTGGAAGTCACATCCCTCGAAATCTGGGAAGTGACTTTCCGTGTTGGATAATGGATGCCTCCCATGATTGGAGGCTGCAGAAGGAAATCACCTGGTCTTAGAAGCGCTCCTCCTCCCTCCCATTCAGACTCTTTGGTTATGTCCTTTATCAGATGTGGGATGACATGACTTTTCTCGCAGTTGCTGCCATCACAGTTTTAGATTGTCTGCTGCCTGGCATAGGTAATGATGCTACAATGTATATGGTAGGAGAGAACCCCGTGGACAGAGGAGCCTGGTGGGCTGCTGTCCATGGGGTTGCACAGAGTCAGACATGACTGAAGTGACTTAGCATGCATGCATGCATTGGAGAAGGAAATAGCAACCCTCTCCAGTATTCTTGCCTTGAGAATCCCAGGGACAGAGGAGCCTGGTGGGCTGCCGTCTATGGGGTTGCACAGAGGTGGACATGACTGAAGCGACTTAGCAGCAGCAGCTACAATGAGACCCTGAAATGTCTGGACTCAGAGGCCCCAAAACAAGATCCAGGTTCAGGTTATATTCTATTGCAGAAGGATAGAGATATGTCTGTAGAGGAGGTACAACGGATCTGGTCTAGTTGGCTTCAGGGAATCTACTTACAAATTTCCTTTTTTCTAGATCTTATCAGTAAAGCAATGAGTTATATGGATAAACTCAATGACCCTTATGGAATGTATAGGGTTGATAATGCCAGTATTGGGGTTTCTGGTCTTGGACTCCCATCATGAGGGTAAGGTTTATCATACAATATCAAGTTGACCTACAGCCATGTGGTTCTCAAGTAGAGGCACCATATTACCTAATAGCACCTTCTATTGCCATTTACTGTTTCTCCCTGTCTTTTCAACATCCACAAAATATTTAAGGAAGAAAGTGAAGATGATAGTGAGATGCCATTCTCAAGACCTGTCTTTTATCCCTTCTGCTAGAAGGCCTCTCCCACTTCTGTCTCCACCATTATCTATGTTTTAGGGATGCCATTTAGATTTTCCAGACCAACACATGAAATACATAATCTAATTGTACTTCCTCAAGAGAGCTATGTGAGACATCTTGAGTAAGGGTTGACTCTCTGTTCTTATAAATAAAGTTTTATAAAACTCACTGTTTTATAAAGTTGTTTTGATAAAACCATGCAGATTTCTTTACAGACTGTCTATGGCCTATATCACACTACAGTGCCAGAGTTGAGTACAGATACCTTATAGACTGTGAAGCCTAAGATATTAAAATTTGGGCTTCTAAAAAAATTGTTTGTCACCTCCATGTTCTTTAGGGTAGAGTGTGCATGCTGAACTGACATATGTGTAACATACCAAAAGTTTATTTCTGGCAGAAAGGTAACACATTTGAAATAGCCTTTGGTAGAAAATACAGATTTTCTGCTCACCATGCTGTGGGCGGCAAGGGTCCTGCTTGTTTCTTTTCTTGGCCATGTTCTCCATGGAGGTTAAAGGATTGAAGTTTGAGTAAGAAATGCAGAATAAGACCATATGTTAGGCGGGGTAGTGGAGGGCAGAGCAGGTAAGTTCCTACGGCTTGATGACTTCATCATCATAGCATTATGCCATCTGGGCTCTTAATGTTCTTCACCTTAATATTTTCCAACAGGAACCCACTTCCTTTTCTTAACATTTCCTAAAGTTTGACTGTGTTTCAAAAGGAATGCCCCGTTTTTCAGTTTACCTGCATGTCTTTTTCCTGTTTTCTTTTAGATCTTAGGTCTTGTAGCCCCAAATGTGGGATTCGTTTTATAACTTTAAATTCTGAATATTTATGTGAAAGTCCAACTTCCCTTTCTCCCTCAGTAAAGAAACTGTAACACATCTGTCAGTAAAAAAAGACTTTTAGATTATTTTATTTTACACATGTGTGCATTGACACGTGTGTGCATGTACCTATGTGTACCATCCTTTGACATGTTGTCACATGTATACATTCATGTAAACATCACACTCAAGATACACAACCGTGGGCTTATGTTTTAACTGGTTTGTCCATTTTCTATCTACTCTGAAGTGGCCACCACCCTATCTCCTGAGATGTGGCCACTAAAAATGTGGTTCATGGGACACCTGGGAGTGTGTTAGAGAACAAGAGGGCTGATCCCAGACATGATGAATCAGAATCTGCATTTAACAGATCTGTGGATCCATGTGCATGCCAACGTCTGAGAGCACTGTTCTAAGAAATTTCTACATTTCTTAGTCCATTGGCTTGATATGATTGGTTGCCTAAAAAGGGGGGCATATCGAACTATTATGAAACTTAGGAGGAAAGCAGGCATGGTCCTTAAGACTACAAAATTAAATCTGAAGTAAAATTAGAGTATCTGTATTTTTAAATGATTCCAGAGGCAAGTCTAATGTATACGATATATGAAAAGGGCATATGTTGCAAGGGTTCTCAGTATCATTTTCTTTTTTTTTTTTTTATCCCCCTGGCTACCACCTCTTGCTTCAAGGCCAACAAAGATTGTTTAATGTTGTTGATCAGCTTTTCACCATCCTGTCCTTTCTTGAGGCAGTTTATTCATGTGACTAAAGTGAGGACCCTTTTTAAGGACTCATACATATAATCATGCATCCTGATGATTGACTCAAAATATTTATTATAATGTTTCCTAAATATGTACAAACGGAAGATCAAGCACAACTGCTGGAAGCTCCTAATTATTCTAAGACTGGAAGATCATTGGAAATGTACAAATGAAATGTAAACAATACAATTGAAGTTAAAAACATTACTTTAATGTGGCAGATAACATTTTCTTGATAATAAATCTCTGCTTGCAATATGAACATAGCATGATTGCTATTTGTGTAGATTCTTTGGAATTTGGTACATCTGTACGGCTGCATGGCTTGTGATATCTCATTTTCCTTACCCTTTTTCTCTGTTTGAATCTCTATAAAACCTTCACCTCCATCCCAGTGTGCCATTTGGTCTTCTCCTTCGACAAATGCATTCAATACTCCTCCATTTAGCCTACCTCTCTTCCATGTAAATTCATCAATTAAAGTAGTAATTCTTATTGTCAGTGTAATTACAAGCATGAACACAAAGGATAACATTACATGACAGCCCTTGGTTGGCAATTATGTGACAGTACACAGTTGGAAGATGGTCATGCAAAATATGTGTTACATTTTTAAAAAGAAAACAACAAATTAGAAAAAAAATATTGAGGACACTTTGGACATCTAAGCATAGTGACTAAATATTTTCAGTTCATTCTGCAGTGGGAGGCAGGAAGAGTGGAACTCACAAATGTGGCCTTGGAGGGAGAAAAGTCTAGGATCTACTTTTGGCAGTTCCATTTACTAGATGCATCTCCTGGGATAGGTTTCTTAGATCTGTGTATCTTGGCTTCCTTATGTATATAATGAGGATGATCATTACCTAGTTCATAAGCCAAGGAATAGGTAGGATATTCAAGGAAAGCCCTTAGCCTGGTCTTACCACATGAGAAGGACTCGATTATCATTAGTTATTTTAAATAGAATAAATAATTACTGCTGCTTTATTAGAGATCTAGACATTTATTAATCTGACACATATCTCTTTATGCTATGTGCTTCATTGTATTCTCAAGATATGGTCTCTCCTTTCTCCAGTGGCTTCTTGTTTAAATAACCTGATTGTGGCAGAGGTGAAAGGCTCATTAAAATGCTGGAGCATTGAGTTGGCCAAAAAGTTTGTCTGGGTTTTTCCATAACATCTCACAGAAAAACCTGCACAAACTTTTTGGCCAGCCCAACATTTAGCACTGGACTCAAAGCACCACTGTTGCTCCTGTTGTTCCTGCTCTACTATTCTAGCTGTAGCTGCCTCCTGAATCTTTCTGCTTTACAGCTTCATTTATTTTCCACTGGAGCCAATCTAGTGGGGGATCCTCTCCCAACGGTGATGTCCTAGGGCAGGACACTGCTAAGATATTATTGCTTTCGTTAATTGTCCTTTTAATTTTCATTAATGAAGCCTGAATAAATTGAATGAAGGTAAAAAGATATCTCAAAACAGAGAAGTACAGTATCTTATTTTGCCATCACATCTTCCTTGTTTCACGCATTAGGAATTGAAAAATTGAATCCCCACACTTGAAAATGCATGCTTTTGGTTCTCTGAAGAGATATATAGGATTTTTTGATTGGCAACCCCATTTTTGTGTGTGAGCTTATTTCTAGTTTCTATCAGCGTAGAGATTGTACTAATACAAGTAGATTCAGAATGTCTAATAGAGGTGTGTGTGTTAGTTGCCTAGTCAGGTCTGACTCTTTGTGACCCCATGGACTATAGCCCACCAGGCTCCCCTGTCCATGGGATTTTCCAGGCAAGAATAATGGAGTGGGTTGCCATTTGAGAAAGTAAATGGAGGAAAGGAAGAAGTAGGGAAGGGAAAGAAGAAGAATCTAAACAAAACAGGTTTATAACTGTTTTACTAATAAAAAGAGGTCAACCATGAGCTAAACCAAGACTTAAACCCTAAAAACCTTCATTTAGTTTATATCTGTACATCTTTGACGTATGCATGCAATAATATCCTGGGATGTACACCAATGTACTGGCGGTTATAGCTGTTAGACTGTCTAGCACTGTCTTGCAGTATAGAAGTGCTGACCTCAGCATTTCCAGCTAATTATAGGTCTGCAATTACCTTTCACATTCCTTGAGTGTTCTTTGTTATTTTAGATTAGATATGCAACAGCAGAAACAGTTTGACCTGGACGTGTTGGTTTGCTGTATGAGGCAGCTATTAAACAACCATCTGAGGTGGTTTTATTCTTTTGAAGGGTTAAGTAATTTGAGGGGCTAAAACTATGAGCAATAAACAACCATCCACCCTCACCAAAGGAAGTACTCCTTAGATAAGAGAATAGAGCTGGAATTGATGTGGACATTAGTCTGGTAAAAAGTCACGTCAACTGAGATTTATCTCCAGATGATTTAGTTGGTGAAGTGTCTGCACCAAATCCTGCCCTTGAGCATAGAGGTCAATGAGAATGAGCTCACAGAAACCAGCTCTTCTGAAAATGCAATCAGAAGCCTGTGCTCTTAAGACAATAGTTCAAAAGCCATTACAAAAGTACCAGGGTGAGAGTAGAAGAAAATGGCCAACCACGCTCAAGATTGAACTGCAAGTCCTTGTAAATGCAGATTCCAAAGTTCAGTTCAGTCACTCAGTCGTGTCTGACTCTGCAACTCCATGGACTACAAAACACCAGGCCTCCCTGTCCATCACCAACTCCCAGAGCTTGCTCAAACTCATGTCCATTGAGCCGGTGATGCCATCCAACCATCTCATCCTCTGTTGTCCCCTTCTCCTCCTGCCCTCAATCTTTCCCAGCATCAAGGTCTTTTCCAATGAGTCAGTTCTTCACATCAAGTGGTCAAAGTATTGGAGTTTCAGCTTCAGCATCAGTCCTTCCAATGAGTATTCAGGACTGATTTCCTTTAGGATTGGCTGGTTGGATCTCCTTACAGTCCAGGGGACTCTCTCAAGAGTCTTCACCATCCAGTTCAAAAGCATCAATTCTTCGATGTTCAGCTTTCTCTATAGTACAACTCTCACATCCACACATGACTACTGGAAAAACCATAGCTTTGACTAGATGGACCTTTGCTGGCAACGTAATGTCTCTGCTTTTTAATATGCTGTCTAGGTTGGTCATAAATTTTCTTCCAAGGAGCAAGCATCTCTTAAATTTCATGGCTGCAGTCACCACCTGCAGTGATTTTTGAGCCCAAGAAAATAAAGTCTGTCACTGTTTCCCCATCTATTTGCCATGAAGTGATGGGACCAGATGCCATGATCTTAGTTTTTTGAATGTTGAATTTTAAGCCAACTTTTTCACTCTCCTCTTTCACATTCATCAAGAGGCTCTTTAGTTCTTTGCTTTCTGGCCATAAGGGTGGTGTCATCTGCATATCTGAGGTTATTGATATTTCTCCCAGCAATGTTGATTCTTGCTTGTGCTTCATCCAGCCCAGCGTTTCTCATGATGTACCCTGCATATAAATTAAATAAGCAGGGTGGCAATATACAGCCTTAACATACTCCTTTCCCAATTTGGAACTAGTGTGTTGTTCCATGTCCATTTCTAACTGTTGCATCTTGACCTGCAAGAGGGTAAATAGCATGTGACATCAAACAGACGTCAAGCGACCCAGGATCTGCCACTGTGAGATCAGTTGCTGAAGATTCATACCTGGCCTATTTCACACTGCCTCGGGGCAGGTAGGCCTCTCAGTCCACAGGTATGAACTGTGGATAAGAAGATGGAAGTGTGAAGTATTTCAGGAGACTGTCACCAGTAGAGTGGGCACAGTAGACATCTGATTTCTTTGCCTTTATATAATGTGTGAAGAATGGCGTTATGGAAAACTTTGAAGATGAATACACTCAGGTTAAAATTCTAGTCTACCCGTTCTGTGGGTAAGCTATTTAGCTTTCTGGGCTACTGTGTTATCTGTAAAGTAGATATAAGAATACACAGGGTTGGAATTTCCCTGCTGGTCCAGCTGTTAAGACTCAGAACTTCCACTTCAGGGCACATGGGATCAATTCTTGGTTAGGAAACTAAGATTCTGCATGCTGCATGGTGTGACCAAAAAATAAAAATTTTTAAAAATCATAAAAAAGAATGCACAGGATTAATTTGTGAGGATTAAATGAATATATTTGAAGTACCAGTACAGTATGAGACAGTCTGAAATCTTTATTAATATCTTGGAAAAGAGTCTTTAGTTGTGTGTCTTGGGTCTTTGCCCCTCTCTATTTATCATTGTCTTGAAGATACATGGTCAAGGTAAAGAGCTGGTCCAATAGCTCATTTGGTCAATAACAGACTTAAGATTCAAAAGAATCTCAACAAGAAGGGAGAATGATCTTAAAATGAAATGCATAAATTATAGAAGGATTTTATAAAACCCTGACCTTAGATTTTAAAAACGTCATTGCCTCAATTCTGAGTGAAAGAGACCTCATTCAAATAGACGGCTATGTGTTAGCAATGTAAAATCTTAGAAAAATTCTCTTAAAGTTGCCTATGTCCTTGTGCCTTCTGGTGCCACATTTTAGAGAATGTTGATGAATGAGGCATGTCCATGGTGGCACACTGTGCTGGGCATCAGATCCCAACTCTACCACTGGGAGTTCTTGAAGGAGTCTGTGACCTCAGTGATAAACGGGTATGAAGGGCTTCCACTTGGTGTGAGCTAAGGATTAAGTCGCATCATGCAAGTAAAGGCTTTAATACAAGTGCCTGGCTCGTAACTGGGAGCTATTCACAGGAAAGAATGGTAAGAATGGTGGCAGTCAAAAAAAAAAAAAAAAGGAATTAAGGGAAGTTGGAGAAATACTCTGCCTGTAAAAGAAAAGCTTAAGTAGGGTTATGATGGTTGTCATCAACCATTTGAATAATGTTAGGTAGAAAAGTGGAGAAGGCAATGGCACCCACTCCAGTGCTCTTGCCTGGAAAATCCCGTAGATGGAGGAGCCTGGTGGGCTGCAGTCCATGGGGTCACTAGGAGTCGGACACGACTGAGCGACTTCACTTTCCTTTCATGCATTGGAGAAGGAAATGGCAACCCACTCCAGTGTTCTTGCCTGGAGAATCCCAGGGACGGGGGAGCCTGGTGGGCTGCCATCTATGGGGTCACACAGAGTCAGACATGACTGAAGCGACTTGGCAGCAGCAGCAGCAGGTAGAAAAGAGGCTCTTGTTAATCAACCTAATACTAAAAGGCAGCACCAGGACCCATAGGTAGGAGTTATGGAAAGCTCTGTTTGGTCTCCATAACAGAAATGAGTTTCCATTTGGGAGTGTCTTAATCATTAGAATAAACTTCTTGAGGAGGGAGCAAGCTCTCTATTATTAGCGAAAGCAGTTGTAGTAACAGGAGTAATTGAGACTAAAATAGCCCTTAAAGTGTTCCAGTTACTGTTTTAAGGATTCTGTGCTCTTTTTTTATCCTCATAATATCCATGTGAGTAGGTAGAATTATTATCCTTCCCATTTTATGGATGCAGAAGCTGAAGCACAGAATTTCAATACATTTCCAATAAAATGTAACTTAGATACGGCAGAGCTGAGCTTGGGGCCCAGGCTGCCCAACTCTTGAATTCATTCTCTTCACTGCTCTAGAAAGAGAAGCACATGGAGAAGGGCCAAGTGATTGCACGTTCCTTGAAGGCTGGAAAGGGCACTGCCACTCTGAATTCAAGATTTGTCCCTGTGGCCTCTGCAGTCCGCATTGTGAATAAAGTCGCTCAGTTGTGTCCAGCTCTTTGCGACCCCGTGGACTGTAGCCCACCAGGCTCCTCCATCCATGGGATTCTCCAGCAAGAATACTGGAGTGGGTTACCATTTCCTCCTCCAGGGGATCTTCCCAACTCAGGGCTCGAACCCAGGTCTTCCACATTGGAGGCAGATGCTTTAACCTCTGAGCCACCAGGGAAGCCTAGGTGTCTGTATTTTACAAGATCGAAAAGCAAGCAAAAAAGACACAGGAGCTGTACAATATGTTCTTATTAATTATGTTTCATACACAGTATCAGTACTGTACAGTCTCCCAAGTGTACAGCACAGGGAACTCTATTTAATGCACTGTGGTGACCTAAATGGGAAGGAAGGCCAAAAGGGAGAGGGTATATGTATGTGTATGGCTAATCCATTTTGCTGTACGATGAAAACTAACACAGCATCACAAAGCAACTATACTCCAATAAAAATGCATTAAAAGAAAAAGACAGTGGCAAAAGATGATACAAAATGTAAGCTCTGATTGTCATGGGTTGATCTCAACACAGAAAGCTCAAGATATCCAATGACAACTTATTGACTTCTACTTTACACTTGAAAATAAAAGAATGAACATCTCATTGTCTTGTTCTAGGCAAAACAGAATAGATTTGAATTAGGGATTGGTAGTTGACTAGAATCAGCAAAAAAGAAAAAAGAAAGAAACTAGTGAAACTCTGTAGGAGAGAAAGGAAATATTAGTTCATTGAGCAAATATTAACTGAGCACCTACTCTGTGCTGAGATCAGAACATCTACACAGAAGAAAATAAAAACCAAACAATCACTGCAGACTCCATGCATTTAACTCTTGTAGGCTTTAGGCTTTTCTTACACTTTCATATGCAGGGAGATTTTTTTCAAGTCTTTAGGGAAATCATAAATTATACTGTTTTGGAAAGGGGGCACACATGATATTTTTAAATGATTTTAGTATGAACTGAGTCATTTTACTCTCAGTTCAGGTGCTAAAAGCATATGCTTCAGTTCATCTTAGACCAGCTCACTCCTCAGTAAAGACAGATTTTTAGGTCTTACTACATTAAATGATCTTAGTGTACTGCAGTGGGAAAATCTTTAGTCTACAACTTTGGAGTTCTGCTATGCATGGAATTTATGGCAAACTTTCTATCCTGGACCTCCGCTTTCACATCTATAAAGTGTGGGTGGTTGACCAAACTATCTGTATTTCACTTAGGCTTAAAAGTTTCTTGGATTTTTATAATTATGCTTATTTCCACCATGAAGATGCCAGATGGCAAACAGCCCTGGCAGTGTGCACAGGACCAAATTGATTCTGAGAATATGGGGCACCAGTGATTCCTAAGGTCGAAGGAGCTGAAGTGAGTAGAGGCCTCTAGGATCTAATTCTATTTCTGTAGGCTATAAAAGGCAGGCCTACCTCCATATTAGGAGACATCTCTTAGCTTTTCATATTAGATTTTAAAATTGCCTAACAAAACCTACTGAGGCTAGGTTGTGCTTATAGTACTTTCATGTTATGAGGATGGGGCAGGTACAGTATGGCATACAGGGCTTAATGGGCCCCTCTCACCTTTAATTTCTCTCAATCTTCCAAAGCATTAAAGAGAAATATCTTTGGATATATTGTTTTAAAATAGAGTTTATCCTCTGTGTGAGTTTAGATGGCGTGAATGAATGAGAAGGATAGTCATCGTATTCAGCTAAGTTTCTAGAACAGCCCTGCATTAGAAATAAGTTTCCTGGGTATTACTGCTTTGTCATCAGACTTCACCATGTAGACCTCATATGCCTCTCTGTGTTGATCTTGCTATCGTTGTTTTAAAGTTACATATGCAGTGAGCTTGCAGTTTTCATGTTTTAGTAGAGCCAATCCAAGGACTTCCCTGGCAGCCCAGTGGTTAAGAATCTGAGCTTCTGCTGCAGGGGGAACAGGTTCCATCCCTGGTCAGGGAACTAAGATTCTATATACCGTGTGGTGTGGCAAAAATAAATAAATAAATAAAACCATTCCATCTATTGCTCTTAATTTGATTAGTGATAGCATTTTTATGGTCACTATCTTGGCTTGCTTTTAGTTTCAAATGTCTTTTTAAAAAACCTCCTTTTAAGAGTTAGAAGGCTAAAGATAATTTAAAGGGGATTGAGGGAGATTCCTCATTCACATTTAGAACCAAATAAGGATCTGGTCTATGGTGGGAATAGATTAAGGAAATCTCAGAGGAGAGTTTGGTTCAAAAGATTAAACTTTAAAAAAGAGAAAGTTATCCAAACCTGAGTAAGAAACCCAGAGGGATGACTTTCTAGATAGAGTGTAAACTGTTTTACAGACTAAATGTTTGTGTCTGCTCAAAACTCATGTGTTGAAATCTAACACCTAAGGAAAGTTATGACCAACCTACATAGTGTATTAAAAAGCAGAGACATTACTTTGCCAACCAAGGTCCATCTAGTCAAGGCTATGGTTTTTCCCGTGGTCATGTATGGATGTGAGAGTTGGACTGTGAAGAAAGCTGATCGCTGAAGAATTGATGCTTTTGAACTGTGGTGTTGGAGAAGACTCTTGAGAGTCCCTTGTACCGCAAGGAGATCCAACCAGTCCATTCTAAAGGAGATCAATCCTGGGTGTTCATTGGAAGGACTGATGCTAAAGCTGAAACTGCAATACTTTGACCACCTCATGCGACAGGTTGACTCACTGGAAAAGACTCTGATGCTGGGAGGGATTGGGGGTGGGAGGAGACGGGGACGACAGAGAATGAGATGGCGGGATGGCATCACCGACTCGATGGACATGAGTTTGAGTGAACTGCGGGAGTTGGTGATGGACAGGGAGGCCTGGCGTGCTGTGATTCATTGGGTCGCAAAGAGTCGGACACGACTGAGCGACTGAACTGAACTGAACTGAAGGTGATGGCTTTAGGTATTGGAGCATTTAGAGGTAATTAGATCTTGAGGGTGGAGCCGTCGTGAATGGGATTAGTGCCCTTATAAAAGAGGCTCTAGAGAGCTCCTTCCCCCGTTCTGCCATGTGAGGACACAGCTAGAAGATGGCCATTCGTGAGCCAGGAGACCGTCTCTTACGGACACTAAATCTGTTGGTGTCTTGTTCTTGTACCTTCCAGCCTTCAGATCTGTGAAAGATAAGTTTGTTGCTTAAGCCACCTAGTCTACGGTGTTTTTTAAAGTTAGTTGGTTAATTGATTGATGGCTGTGTTGGGCCTTGGTGCTGCGCGTGGGCTTTCTCTAGTTGTGGAGAGTGTGGGCTGCCCTTCGTTGCAGTGATTAGGCTTCTCGCCACGGCGACTTCTCCTGTTGCAGAGCACAGGCTCTAGAGCACACAGTACTTGATCAGTAGTTGTGGTACGCAGGGTTAGTTGCTCCGCAGAATGTGGGGTTTTCCTGGATGAGGAATCAGATCCATGTTCCCTGCATTGGCAGGTGGACTCTTAACCCCTGGAATACCAGGCAAGTCCCAAGTGTGTTATTTTTTGTTGTGGAATCCCCAAATGGACAAAGTTACAGTATTTCAGTTATATATTCTAATTCTTAAAAAGTGTTTTAGCTTTCCTTTTGCAAACAAGATGGCATGGAAAAGGACCTTCACATGAGTTCCTTCTGTCAGTTAATTCTAACTCTTTAAAGAAAGAGATAACACTAACGTTATCTTGGCTTTCTTGAAGACTTGTGCTGTGGCTTCTTGGTCATGACCAGGGATAAGATGCCCTTCATCCAACGTAATGCCCTGCTATGTGCAGCAAACAGCCTATCTTAGGCTGGGAGATGGGACTTGTTGGTGAAACAGTGTATAAGGAATTTGCCATAGATGTAAAAATAGTCTCTTTTCTTTCCTTTTTGATACCTGGTTCTTCGCTGATTATTGTGTGCTTGTCACTCTCAGTCGTCTCTAGCTCTCTGTGACCCTGTGAACTGTAGCCCACCAGGAGTCTCTTCCAGGAAAGATACTGGAGTGGGTTGCTTTCTTCTTCTCCAGCAGATCTTTCTGACCCAGGGTTCAAACCTCTGTCTCCTGCATCTGCTGCATCGGCAGGGGTAATCGTTACAACTGAGCCATCTGGAAAGCCCATTATGTGCCCCTTTGTTTGTTTCCCATCACACTCACCATCTTTATCCCAATCTAGTGGGAGTACCTGTGAGCACTGCTTTGCCATCATGGTACTTGGCACTAATTAACAATCCCTTAATGAGACTGCATCCCTAAAAAGGAAAATTTCAAGTAATGAGAAGATTAGTAATGCCTAGGGCCACTCCTGGAATGGTTAAGTTACTAATTGTGAATCTTAAAGGGGGATTGCATTAGAAACTCCATCCGCTTTTCCATCTCAAATCCTTGTGTAGTGAAGAATAGCGTAGGAACACCTGTTTTCATAGCCTTACGATCATGCCCGTTGAGCACAACTGCTTTTCTGGTAGGCTGCATCTCACAATAAATTGCATTCATAGGAGGTGGTTAGTGTGCGGGAAACACGGTGTAGACAGACCAATATTCTGGGTGGACAGAATACTTGCTCAGAGAAGACACAAACAAATTTCCTTCCTGCTGGCTCTGAAACATCTTCTTTCAACATAATTAAAGTTGGAATGAAACTAACTAAAGCTTAATCCAAAAAACCTGTTCATTGCTTGACTTCTGAAGGGAAGGCTATAAGTAACAATTTGTTTTAATGGTTGATTCTACTGAGTCACAATTGGACTCCTCTCAAAATTGCTATATCTATACAAGGAAGATGAATTCATTAGAGTGAAAGTTATGTTATTAAAAAACTCAATTGGAATTATCCACATATTCAAAGAAACGAATAACTCTTAATACTTATACTTATTAATATTTGAAACACACTCCCACACATACAGAGATGATCATATGGGGTTATGGAAGATCACTAAATAATGCACATTAATTTATATTCAAACTAAAGAAAATACTCATTAAAACAGATGTTAATACCTCAAAGTCATGACTTAAACACTACATGTAGGTGGATACAAGGCTTCCCTGGTGGCTCAGATGGTAAAGAATCTGCTTGTAGTGCAGGAGAGCAAAGTTTGATCTCTGGGTTGGGAAGATCCCATGGAGAACGGAATGGCCACCCATTCCACTATTTTGGCCTGGAAAATTCCATGGACAGAGGAGCCTGGTGGGCTACAATCCACTGGGTCGCAAACAGTCAGACATGACTGAGTGACTAACACTTTCAAGTGGATATAGCTTTATGACTCTCTTTCTAATCTATATATTAATAGGCTGTAAGGATTAGAGAAAGAAGAAAGAAAAGTAAAATAATACATCAGTTCAGTTCAGTCGCTCAGTCATGTCCAGCTCTTTGTGACCCCGTGGACTGCAGGACGCCAGGCATTCCTATCCATGCATTCTTGTCCATCACCAACTCCCGGAGATTACTCAAACTTATGCCCATTGAGTCAGTGATGCCATCCAGCCATCTCATCCTCTGTCGTCCCCTTCTCCTCCTGCCTTCAATCTTTCCCAGCATCAGGATCTTTTCTAATGAGTCAGCTCTTCACATCAGGTGGCCGAAGTATTGGAGTTTCAGCTTCAGCATCAGTCCTTCCAATGAATATTCAGGACTGATTTCCTTTAGGATTGGATGGTTAGAGCTCCTTGCAGTCCAAGGGACTCTCAAGGGTCTTCTCCAACACTACAGTTCAAAAGCATCAATTCTTCGGCGCTCAGCTTTCTGTATAGTCCGACTGTCACATCCATACATGACCACTGGAAAAACCATAGCCTTGACTAGACGGACTTTTGTTGGCTTTTGTTGCTTTTTAATATGCTAAGTTGGTCATAACTTTTCTTCCAAGGAGTAAGCCTCTTTTAATTTCATGGCTGCAGTCACCATCTATAGTGATTTTGAAGCCCCCCCAAATAAAGTCTGTCACCATTTCCACTGTTTCCCCATCTATTTGCAATGAAGTGATGCGACCAGATGCCATGATCTTAGTTTTCTGAATGTTGAGTTTTAAGCCAAGTTTTCACTCTCCTCTTTCACTTTCATCAAGAAACACTTTAGTTCTTCACTTTCTGCCATAAGGGTGGTGTCATCTGCATATCTGAGGTTATTGATATTTCTCCCAACAATCTTGATTTCAGCTTGTGCTTCATCCAGTCCAGCATTTCATATGATGTATTCTGCATATAAATTAAATAAGCTGGGTGAAAATAATATATAAAGATAATAAAAATAATGGATAACATTTACTAAGCATCTATTATGTGCCAGACATTGTGCTAAACAAGCTAATACTTCACATATATTTTTATTTAAAGCTCATTTTAATATTCTGAATAATTGGTCTATTATTTTATCCCTCATAGAGTTTTATATAATTTGTATAAGGTCCAAAACTATTAAAAGGAAAATTGGGAATTGAACTTACGTTTCTCTAATTCTTGAGCTAAGAGCTTAATTGCTAAATTCTTAACACATCCCAGAGCCTTTGGTAACATCTTTGAATTCATGGTCCAGATTATTCTTGCAGCATCTCTGTCAACAAATGGGTATGCCAAAATACAAGTCCCCTATTATTTTTGTGATTACTTAGCTGGCAATTTGTTTTTGAAAAGAGGCATATAGGCAGCTGTCAGAAGCAGAGTCCCTGGCTTTAGATTATTTTTCTTCTTAAAATTTGTTTCGTGATGAATATAATCATGGGAATAATTAAGCTTTAAGAGCTGAATGACTGATTGCTAGAAAGTGACTAACTGTTGTTTATTTATAAGGATACAGCTTTCATGGGAAAATGCAGTGTGATTTTTAAAACATCCCAAGTCTTATATGAGACTGTAAATAATGGAGGCTGCATAGCTTAATGGTTAAGCTCACAAACACTTATTACATTACTTGGGTACAAGTCCAAGTTGCTGGAATTTTGTGATTTTTGAAAACCCCTCTATGATTGATTTCTATAAAGTAGAACCAAATTTTTAACCTACTTTTTATGGTTGCTGAAAGCATTCAGAAAACTAAATTATACAAAGTGCTGGCTCAATGCCTGGTATATGAAAATTATTCAATAAAACTAGTTTGTAATATTTTATTTTACAAGGGACCTCAAACCCCTTATTTGTGTATATTTTAGCTATTAGGAGACAGGTTAGGTTCTTGGAAAATTTCCAGTTTCTGAGTCAGACCCTTGCAGTGATTGCCTGGGGTGTGTCTCTGTTGATAATCTCTTCCATGTATATATTTTTGTCAGTCTTCGATTCATCATAAGAATCAACTCTTCTTTCTAAAGTGCTTTAGTCCTTTTTCATTACCTCTTTTAATTGTCTTAATAATTCTATGAGCTCAAGATTATTATCCTTGCTTTTTACAAATGAGGAGACTAGAGATCAGAAAAGTAAGTAGAAAACCATCCAACTAGTAAACAGCTGAGCTTCACACAAATCCAGGTCTTCTGTACTTACACTCCAATTTAATTTTCAAACAGAAGATTTTGAGATCATATGGATCATGCCTCAATCCGTTTTATATATCAGAATATGTAGGCTCTCAGATAGGCACATGGAAGTCTAGGGTCACATGGCAAGTTAGAGGCAAGGCTGTCTCTAGACCAGGGATCCATCACACGCCAGTCATGGACTGGGACCAGTCTATGGCCTATTAGGAATCAGATCACACAGCAGGAGGTGAGCGGTGGGTAAGCAAGTGAAGCTTCATCTGCATTTACAGTCACTCCCCACTGCTCCAAGTACCACCTGAGCTCAGGAAAACAAGCTCAGGTTCCCACTGATTCTACATTGTGGTGAGCTATATAATTGTGTTCATCTCATACCACAGTGTAATAATAATAGAAATAAAGTGCACAATAAATGTAATGTACTTGAGTCATCCCCAAATCATCGTGCCTCCCAATCCATGGAAAAATCACCTTCCCTGAAACTAGTCCCTGGTGCCAAAAAGATTGGGAACCACTGTTCTCTCTATTCAAACTCTAGAGCCCTTTCACCATTCCTAGGCTGCATGTGTCTTTGCAGCAATTTCTGTGCTCTGTAGAGAAATGAAAAGATGAGGCAGAAAGGAGAGTGAAGGGTTAGGGGAGAGGGAGGGAAGGACAGAACAGAACAGACTCACATAGGAAGGTTAGATGAAAAGCAGATACGGAGGGGCAGTCTGTGTTGAATACCAGCTCTTTCCACTGTGGAATCCCATCTCTACCTGGCGGAAGAGACAGAAATGACCATCATCTGTTATATATGCATCCTTGTTCCCATTCCATCACTAAAATGAGCACGGTGATTGCAGTAGACACAGTTGACAGTAGCGATGACAACCCCCCTGTAACATCCTCACAGCCATATGGTGCCACCATCATGTGTCTAGCAGCCCTCTCACTGGAGATTTGGGCTCTTCCATTGGTCTGCATGGCCGGATAGCAGAGCTTGGCCAATTCGGTTCCTCAGGAAGTTGCAATAGAATTCACTCCCATAGAAACCTTTTCTTGACATTTTGACATTCACTCAGAGAAAGACAAGAGGCTGGCTAAGGGCCCAATCATTGGGCCCAACAGAATCAAACTATATTTTCTGAGCAGCTGTCGATAGAGTGTGCATGAGATTATTATTGTTTGCCAACGCTCTATTGATCTTGGCTTCGTGAAGCTCAGAGTCTGTTTACAGCCACCGATAAAAATGAACAGCCACTTCTTGTACTGAAGGTTAACATAGTGTGTTTATTTAATTGAGTAGAAATGGCTTTGTGCTTTCCAAATGTCATTGTTAATAAATTTCCAAAGGAATCTGAGTGACTAATATGCTGGGGTTGAGGATACGATGGTGGCTGTTGGGGTGGGGAGTTTGCTGCTGTTTGGACTTGCTGGAGGCAAAAGAGATAAAAGGCAAGACATGAATAAGATATTGGAGTAACTTTCCTACCCGGAGAAGTGCTATAAAAAATCTTTGTTCTGTATTGTGTTGTTTGGTTCGAATCATCAGCTGATAGTAAGGATTCTTCCCTAGATGGTTTATTCTTTTGCCTGCTTTTGTTTTTGTTCTTTTGAATTTCCCCCAAAATGTTTAAGGTGACATTGAGCATTTTAATTGATTGTGAATTGTGCAGTTTGGCGTTTTCTGCTCTCATTTGATTATTTTTCCCCCTTCAAAAGATTTGACAAAAATAGCAAGAACTAGGAATTATGTCATATAGAGGCAGACACTGGCAATCCCATTGACCTGCTTTTAAAGAGATGTGTTTCCTTTGACTGGAGGGGACATGCAAACAATCTTTGCCAAAATAACCGGAAGGGCTGAGGAAAAACTGTGAAAGTCTATGTGGGTCTCCAGGATACTAGGTGAAAAGCAGAAACTTCAGCCAGCCAGTAGAATGTTTCAAAGGGAAATATCAAAATAGTTCACTGGGATTTAAAAATAAAGAAACTTTTCTCAGGCGGCTTGTCTTTTATATAAGATGAACCTCATTGGCAGTATCTTTTTTTTTAAGATTAAAAAAGCATGTCTTTATTTGACTGTGCCAGATCTTAGTTGAGTCACATGGAATCTTTAGTTGTGGCATGTGAGCTTTTAGTTTCACATATGGAATCTAATTCCCTGACCAGTGATCGAACCCAGGACCCCCGGCACAGAATCAACCACTGGACAACCAGGGAAGTCTCCAGAAATTTCTGTTTGAAGTTTCACTCTGCCCATTCTGTCTCAGTCTCCTTAGAGGAGAAACAAACAGGTAAAGCATACCTAACTTGGTATTCTTGAAGCATACGTGTGTATCATGTGATTAAATAGCAACAGCAAAAATTGTTGCAGTTTCAAAGCAGCCAGTCTATTCAGGGAATTTCTGAGCTCCTCCAAGGAGCCAGCCACTGTGCTGAGTGCTGGAGCTGGACAGAAAAGTGAGATAAGGCTATCTACTCAAGGATCCTATGCCTCTGTGTGTGTGTGTGTGTGTGTGTGTGTATGTGTTGGTGTGATGGATGTCTGTGTAAATACTTACCAGTGTAATAAATATTATGATAGATGTCCTTTAAAAAGTATACTAGGAGTGCCTGACTCTGGTTATGGGGCATTTCTTTCACAGCTTGTGATGGGAATATATCTTTCCTACTTTTCTCTCTTTTACCTCCACATGTAACCTTGATTAAAGTTGATTTCAAATAATCAATCCAGTTTTTGAATATTTGAGCAAGCTCCTTTAAGAGTCAGACAGAAAATGTAAAGTCATCTAGCATTTTGCGGAATTCTACTTCTAACCCTCATTTGGGTAACTCAGATTTTTTTTTTTAATCTCTTTTCAGTCTGCACACAAAATCAACTTGGACACAAGCGTTAGAAGCTTGCTGTTCCTTTTCTCATAGTGACAGAATATATGGGAAATGGGAAGTAAGCAAGACTGAGGATTAGAATCACAAGATAGATTTCCTTAGTATGAATTCAATACCTGAAAATCTTCTTAGTTCTGAGTTTGAAGCAGATCTATAAAATTCTGTATTAAAAGAAATGCAGAGGGAATTAACAAGGAGGGGGTAATGGGAGTGGGCAGATGTGTTCTTGAAGAGAACACTTTAAATGAAGAACATTCTCTTTGTCAATTAATTTTACTTTTTATAGATGGTTGGACTATTAAAGTCTTATGAGAAAAGTGGGTTTTAGTGATCTCTAGGAAGATGTTCCTGGTATTAAATTAAATTAGGGCTGTGCATTGTGGAGTCCCCACCAGTTGTACTCCCTCTGGCAAGTGTTTTAAATACTATATGCAACCTAGTTAGGGGTGACATGAAATCACAGAATTTTATTCTTTTTCTCCTTTAAATTTAGGCAAATAGAGATGATCTCTTTTAGTGATCTGAAATGCCAGATGCTGGGTTTTTTTGTTTTGGAGAATTTTATTTGAGGATAGTACAGATCTATCCCTCATGGGTTTGATCCCTCGGTTGGTAAGACAATCTCTCTTTTCCACTTAACAGTAGGGCTCCCTTGTCTGCCTCATAATATCTGACAAAGCAACAGAATGGAGTCATGACTTAGGTGTCGCCTCTGAAGTGAGATTTTTCTCTGAATCCTTTGCTCAGTGATCTTGGACGAATTATTTAACTTTTTTAAGTATTAGATTCCTCATCTATAAAATTTGAGTAACAGGATTTCTTCATAGAAACTATGTAGAGATAAAATAGAAACTACCCAGCATAGTCCCTGGCACATAATACATTTCTATAAATCTTTATCATTACTAAACCGAGTAGTTCAATAGATACTACTCCAGAAACCCCTGGGCACGAGGTTGGTATTATAAGAGTCATAGATGAAACTCTGGCCTGTATGCAGATGCACGGGCCTCTTCACAACAGGTTCTGGTCATTGACTTACAGGTTGATCAGTGCGGATCCATCATCCTCTCTTGAAGAAATATCCAGAAAATACTTACCTTACTTAGAGTGGAAGAACTGAGTGTCTTTCCTTAAAAGAACAGATAGTTCTTGATCCAAGAACTCCAATGCCACATAAAAAAAAAAAAAAAGTCTTGTTTTCAGTATCCTTGGAGAGAGTTTTAAAATCTTGATATTAGAAATTAAGACTATAATGATTGATTTGATCTCCTTGCTGTCCAAGGGACTCTCAAGAGTCTTCTCCAACACCACAGTTCAAAAGGATCAATTCTTCAGTGCTCAGCTTTCTTTATAGTCCAACTCTCACATCCATCCATGACCACTGGAAAAACCATAGCCTTTACTAGATGGACCTTTGTTGGCAAAGTAATGTCTCTGCTTTTTAATATGCCATCTAAGTGGGTCACAGCTTTTCTTCCAAGGAGCAAGTGTCTTTTTATTTCATGGCTGCAGTCACCATCTGCAGTGATTTTGGAGCCCCCCAAATAAAGGAACTGAGGCACCAGTTGATAAATATCTGCTTAAGAGCAGCAGTCTGAGAAGAGAATGCCTGACTCTCGCCTTCCGACATTAATTTGCAAATATATATAGTCCTTTGTCAGAAAATTGGTTATAGAATTATTCTTAAGCAAAGACCTGGCCTCTATGATGGTCCATAGATTTTTTCTTATGGTTCTATAGTTGGTGTTCATTAAAATTAAAAATGTATAACATAATATAGAGAGGATATTGATCATTGGCTCTATGTTGACCCCAAATGAAACCATTTAAAAGACTATATAAATACAACTGTTCTACATTTAACCAGTGTCACATAACAATAAAAATTAAAATTTTCGCCAATAACAATATGTGATAGATCAGATTAAAACTGATATTGACAACCTAGATAAAGTAATAAAAGCCATTGAAATAAACTTGAAAAGAAATTATATATAAAATTCTATATTTGAGTTAAATCAATTTTGCACGTACTGGGTGTAGGAGATCTGGCTTGACAGAACTTTGTAAAACAAGATCTGAAGGTTAAAATAAACCAGCGATGCTAAGTGAAAAGAAAAAGGGAAGAATGAATTTTAAAAAGTTACACAGTTTTGGATTCTGTTAATAGACTTATAATTGATTTCTAGATTATGTTGATTCTGCATCTGAAATGTGTCTATCTTATTCCGCCACTTAATTTGTCTGCATTGATCTACTGACAGACTTCATCAACATTTACCTGTCAGTGGTTTCTTTAAAAAAAAAAAAGGGGGTATAGTTGCTTTACAATGTTATATTAGTTTCTGCTGTACAATGAAGTGAATCTGCTATATGTCTACGTACATCCCCTCCCTCTATGGGTCTTCCTCCCCCCAGCACCCCCAATCCAGCCCATCTAGGTCACCACGGGGCCCCAAGCTGAGTTCCCTGTGGTATACAGCAGCTTCCCACTAGCTCTCTGTTTTATACATGGTGGAATACATACGTCATTCCCAGTCTCCCAGTCCATCCCACCCCCCAGCTAACCCCTGCCTCGCGTCCACATGTCTTTTCTCTAGGTCTGCTTCTCTATTCCTGCACTGCGAATAGGTTCATCTGTACCATTTTTCTATGTTCCACAAACAACCTTTAATATTTGACATTCATTTTTCTCTTTCCGACTTACTTCACTCTGTATCACAGTATCTAGGTCCATCCGTGTCTACAAATGACTGCACCTCGTTCCTTTTCATGACTGAACAGTATTCCATTGTATATATGTACTACATCTTCTTTATCCATTCATCTGTCAGTTGGCATTTAGGTTGCTTCCATGTCCTGACAGTGCCTTCTTAATGGTATCCGTTCTTCTCTCCTCCCCACTCCAATCTGTTCTTTGCATGAAGCTGATGTTACCATTGATGAAATAGGTCTGGTCATATCATTCCCAGACAAGTAAGCCACCAGTGGTTCTCAGTGATTACAAGATTGACTATTCCCTGAGCAATGGGACCGTTTCTTATTGATATAATTTCTAATCACTATCAACTTTATTTTTGCAGATAGCACCTACCATTTCTGAAGATATGTCTTTAACTCATTTAATCATTTTGGATCACAGTATCCTGAAATTGCATTGTATGTCATATTTCTATACATTTGCTCTGGGTCTTTTTATTTTACGTATATTTTCCTATTTAATCTTTTACCAGCCACTGCCACTGATCCAGGGATTTCCCTGGTGGCTCAGATGGTAAAAAAAATCTGCCTGCCATTCAGGAGACCCAGGCTCGATCCAAATGTCTTCTCTTCTGTGAAGATGTTCTCATGGCTCTTGGCCCCAGCTCTCGGAGAGACCAGTGCCTCTCTCTGTGCTACACTCATATCTTCATCACAGAATGTAAAATGTTCTCTGTTGTGTCTCAGTTGATGAGGAGTGTCTGTGCTTAATCCCATCTTATGTTATGGATTAGATTTCCTAAATTGCCGTGTTGAATTGTTTGCGTACTTATCCTAGTGTTAGTCATTGAGTCCTGTGCGACTGTTTGTGACCCCATGGGCTGTAGCTTGCCAGGCTTATCTGTCCATGGACTTCCCCAGGCAAGAATACTGGAGTGGATAGTCATTCCCTTCTCCAGGGGATCTTCCCAAGCCAGGGATCGAACCTGAGTCTTCTGAATTGCAGGCACATTTTTACCATCTGAGTCACTGAAGAACCTCCCTGCCAATGCAGGAGACATAAGAGACTCGGGTTCAATCTCTGGGTTGGGAGGATCCCCTCGAGTAGGAAATGGCAACCCACTCCAGTATTCTTGCCTGGAGAATCTCCATGGACAGAGGAACCTGGTGGGCTATACCGTCTCCAGGGTCACAAAGAGTAGGACACAACTGGAGAAATTTCGCATGTGCTAATCCTCAGAAAATCCCAAATCCAAAAGACTCTGACCTGAACATAACTGAATCCTAAGAAAATCCCAATTCTAAAAGACTAATGTAGAAGGATATTTCATCTCTTCCACCTCACTTTCCAGTGACACACATTATTTAATAGTTCGGGTTAATATTATTAGGGGCTTCCCTGGTGGCTCAGAGGTTAAAGCGTCTGCCTCCAATGTGGGAGACCCGGGTTCGATCCCTGGGTCGGGAAGATCCCCTGGAGAAGGAAACAGTAACCCACTCCAGTATTCTTGCCTGGAGAATCCCATGGACGGAGAAGCCTGGTAGGCTACAGTCCACGGGGTCGCAAAGAGTCGGACACGACTGAGCGACGGAACAGAAAGAGTGTTGGAAGATTTGCTTGTCTGTTCTCAGAAGCAAGGTTTGCATGATGAGACAGAAAACTCTGCTGTGAACTTCAAGCCCACAGATTTAAAGATCATCAGGTCCTTCTGTCACGGTTTTGAATGTCAGTCTGCTTTGTCCAGTGTGTTTCTGAAGCCTTCGTGTTTAGCACTTTTTACTGAGAGGCAGAAGCATGCACCCCTGGTGAATGGGTTTTCAAACTATAAGATACTGAAAAGCAATTGTGAGCTGAAGCTGAGAGGACTGCCAGAAGATACGTTCGTGGATGCCTGAATAATTCTGCTTCAGCCATTCACTTTTATCTTAATTTAGAGGCATATATTTCTTGTAACCATTGGCTATTCCCCTGGCACCGAAGAATGCAATCTCCACAATGCAGTGCTGTGTTCCAAATTTATAGTGCAGCAAACGCAGGGGCTGGATCTTCTGTCCTTCATAATTCAGAGGAAACAAAGTCAAAGCGAAGAGATGTTGGTATTCTTTGGAATGCCAAGTGTTTAATAATTGAAACATTTTGAGAACTTTCCTTGTAAGGAAATTTCAGATTTCTGGATTCTTTCAGTAAAGAAACTGACCATTATAGAGTTGAAAAATGAAATGTTGGTCAGTCAATCTTGTCCAACACTTGTGACCCCATGGACGCCCACCAGGCTCCTCTGTCCATGGAGTTCTCCAGGCAAGAACACTGGAGTGTGTGGCCATTCCCTTCTCCAGGGGATCTTCCCTACCTCGGAATCAAACCCGGGTCACCTGCACTGCAAGCAGATTCTTTACCAACTGAACTATGAGGGAAGCCCTTGGAGTTCTTGAGAAAATTCCAAATGTCTCATCCTGACCCCAGACCTATGGAAACAGGATTGCTGAGGAGTCACATGCAGAAATCTACATTTTACAGTTTTTCCAATTCATATGTATGCACCCTGGAGGATAAGTATTATCAAACATGACTCAATCCTGGCCAGATTTGTAGTCAGCAGTACCTAGAAATGATAACATTTTCTGCAACAAAACAAGTGGCATATGATACTGTGAAATTCCTGGCACTGGTCGTCCAGGCTCCCCATGTGTCCCACTTGGTTCTAGATTAGAAAATAAAGGATGGGATTCTGCCCAGTGGCGGCCATGAGCACAGGTGCACAATTTGGAAAAATGAGACCAAGTCTATTAAAACAAAAAAAAAAATCAAACTGAAGTCAAAGAAGTTTAATAAAAATGTAAATCCCCTTACAACTGGCTGCATGGTTGCCATCTCTTAATGAGCACCCGTCACCTGGTGACTAATGACTAGGCCTCAGGGAGTGAGCCAGGCAAGCAGAAGGGCCCGTGGCCGGAGACCCTGTTAGGCATCTCAAGATGAACGATCCATCTAACAAATAAAAAGTCATGTCAATGATGCAGGTATAATAGTACAATCTCTTTGAGAGAAACAACATGCAAATGAATCACCAAGCAGGAAATGGCAGAGCTTTTCGCCTCTGCCTTGGGTCCAGTTTCCCAGAAACTCACTGTGGGCAGAAGGTTTGCTGGGGAGCGTGCTGTGAAATAATTCCTGAATGCGAGTGGGGGAAGCAGGTGTGGGGAGACGGATAATTTGGACTGAGATGCAGGTACAAATAAAGCCTTGGCAGTCCCACAGCTGGGGCTTCCCTGGTGGCTCAGTGGGAAAGAATCCCCTGCCAATTCAGGAGATGTGGGTTTGATCCCTGGGTCAGGAAGATCCCCTGGAGAATGGCCACCCACTGCAATATCCTTGCCTGGGAAATCCCATGAACAGAGGAACCTGATGGGCTACAGTCCATGGGGTCGCAAAAGAGGACTTAGCGACTAAACAAGTCCCACAGCTAACTCTGGAGTTAGGTTGGTCCTTGTCAGATGTCCCAAGTTGAGCAGAGGGAGCTGAATCTCTGCATCCTGCATCCTCATCTAGCCAACCAATCCTTCACGGGACTGAGGATAGTCCCCAGAGGGACTCAACTATGAGCTCTCAGCAGGTGATGCTCCCAGCAGCTGGTGGAAGGGGTACATAGGCTTGGAGGAGAAATCTAGGAGCACACCCAGTACAACTCTGACTGGTTCAAGGCCAAAAATGATGGGGCTCAGAGCCACGACAGGCTTCTGATCTTCCACAGTCTGTTGAATGCCCCTGACAGTCCAGTGAAGTGATAATGTTAAGGAAGGAAATGATTAGACGTAATTTGCTGAGGGACCAGGTTTGCATTTGGAGCTGTCAGCAAGTAATGAAGCAAGAATGTCAATCGACAGGTGAATCAAAGTCGGGGCAGAAGGAAGGGAGGAGGAAATTTGCTTCCAAAAAAGCAATTGCTTTAATTGAAGCTTGTGATGAGATAAGTGGAGAAAGTTTGCAGCAGCCCAAGATTGCTAGGAAGGGGAAAAAGAAAAAAAAAACAGAACTTTTTTCTGTGTGGCTGGTGGATTGGGACATGAGCGATGTTTGGGACAGAATCTCACTTGAAAAGTCAAGAGATCAGGCATTAAAGCTACATTCAAATAACCTCTTAACCTTCAAATAAATGATTCCTTGTTTTTATATTAGCCCTATCAGTGAATATTTCTTGTTTCTCTTAATAACTGATTGAGCAGTATATAAGATGCTGAGATATATATATATATAAAATTATCCTATTAAAAAGGAAGAGAGACTGTCCTTGATGGTGGCAGTAGGCTGTGGATGTTTCTGCTTAATACTCAGAATGACCTCTGTCCACTACCTCTGTGTGTCCAAAGTGACCTATGACATCACTCAGAGGAGTGCTGCTTTTCTATTGCAGCAACTGCTCCAAAAGGGGCCTGTAACCAGGTCAAAGTATGGAGAGTATAAGCACATATGGTGTGAAACGGCTTTTATAATAAAAGGCCATTTCTGCGACTGTGTTTTACACTGCAAAAAACTACTTCTCTTTGTCTTTGCTGTTTTCTTGGATAGTTCTCCTCTCTCTATCCCCCTCTCTCCTTTTCATCTCTCTTTCGTTGGCAAAAGACACTTTTTCTTCCTGCTCTTTGAATGCATCCCCGTCTCACTGCAGCAGTCCACAGTGACATCCTGAAAAGAGCAAGAGAATTCTGGCCTTACAGTGTGGTGGTCCAGGGATCTGTGTTCTAATGATGAGCACTCCTGAGCTGTTCGTAAATGCGTCAGACGCTTCTCCTAGCTTCACATCCCCGGTTTGTCTCTCTTTGGGGAAGGATTTCTTTTTCCTCCCCACCTCTCCCCCATCTTACAGAGCCCCACATCTTGAAGGGCCAAGATCTTTTCAAGCGGGCTCCGTCTCCTAGGAAAAGGCACATATACAGTTTTTTTTGATGAGTGACATTTTAGAGCAAAGAGAATTGGAAGCCAGTATAATTTGGTTACAATGTACTCTGTTTCACAACAGTGATGATGGCAGGTACCACTCTAACCTTTGCTGTTAAGCACTGATTGGATTGAGTCCTCTCTATTCTACTGACTAACTGCTGGAAAATGTATTCTCTGCTTCCCCTTCAGAAATGGACTCAGCCTGATCTTTTATCCGCCTCACAGGAGTTACTGTAATACCTTTTAACTAATCCCCTAGCTTCTCTCTTGCACCTCTTTTGAGCATCCTACACACAGTTGCCCAACTAAAGTTGCTAAGTAGCAGCCCTGATTGTGCCTCCCTGTTTGTAAAATCTTTCAGTATTTCTCCTCACCATTAAGACAGAATCTGTATTGTTTATCAGTAAACTAGGCCAAGCCCTTCGGAATCCGTCTCCAGCCTGCCCCGTCGGCTTTCTCGCTTGCCTCCTCATCCTGCCCTCACTCACGTCTCCATTCCACGTCCTTTGCCTTTCTTGCTCTAACAGTTCCGAGTAGGTTATAGGTTCTTCCCATTCACCACGGGGTTTCACACCTCAGTGCTTCTGAGCATGTGGTTCTCCTGGCCTGGAACGATCTTCTAGATGGATTGTGACACTTCAAGATGTATCTTTGTCCCAGCTTCAGACACTGAATTTTCACTCTGATGAATAGCTCTCACAGAATTTCCCCAGGCTCTTTTAGGAATACTGAGCATTCACTTGTTAATTCTGAAACGTGGTTTCTAAAATAAAGCTTTATCTGAGAACCCATTAAGCCTCTAGTTTTAAACACACAGAGACTCTCAAAATTGAATTTGCATCGCCTCCACTGCGGTGTCTCCTCAGACAACCAACGCGGACATGGCAGCCTGACACAGCCTTGTGTTGTTCCCACCCCAACCGTCTCTAGGGCCGGGGGAAGGGAAAGGCACAGTTACTGAGAAAAGGGTGTCAGAAGATTCACTTCAGAGAACAAAACTGGACTCTGAATGGCTGCTGCTTCACTCACAGAATCCTGAAGTAGGGGAGTCTCTGTAGACTTCAGGGCTGATTTTAGTACACGTAGCTTTTGCGGGCAGCCAAGGGAAAGACCCGGAAACTCAGAGAACTGGATCCTTGCCCAGTCTGCCACGTGTAATGTGTGGGGTCTTGGGGAGGTCATTTGACTTTACTGAATCATACTGTTCTCATGTGGAAAATGAGGTTTGGGGATTAATCATCTTTTGACCGTGTTTTGATTAAATATCTATGAATCCCTTTGGATTTTTGTGGATCCTTCAGCTTCAACGTGCTTCCCCTGGTAATAGTATGTTTGTTTGTTTGTTTGTTTCCTTTTGGGAAGATGATCCTCCATCTATTTCTTTCCTCGGAAAGCCACTCAGTTGCATTATGCATGCCAGATTTCTCTTGCAGGATGACTCTGGAGCTACCTCTGTGACTGTTTGACTTCCACTTTCCTGCCCTGCTTCCCCTCCTATCTTACTGGTTCCTGTGGGAGTGCATTCTTGTTTATTTTTATTTATTGGGCTGCATTGGAGAAGGAAATGGCAGCCCACTCCAGTATTCTTGCCTGGCAAATCCCATGGACAGAAGAGCTTGGCAGGGTACAGTCCATGGAGTCACATAGAGTTGGACACAACTGAAGTGACTTAGCACCGCACGTATTGGGCTGCATTGGGTCTTAGCTGAGGCTCTAGGGGTCTTTCGTTGCAGCATACTCTTTGTCATGGCGTGAGGGCTCAGGGGTTGAGGCCGCCGGACTTAGTTGCCCAGAGGTACACGGGGTCTTATTTCCCCAACCAGGGATTGAATCTACACCCCCTTTGCAAGGAGGATTTTTCTTAACCACTGGGTCACCAGGGAAGTCCCAGTGTCTCTTAGTAAGTTATTTACATATGAATCATTGTCTCAAGATCTCTTTCTTCTTTGGACTCAAATTAAGATTCTGTCTATCTATCTAGCTGCCTTTTTTGAGTTCATTAGTAAACATTTGGCTTGGGTTTGTGAGGGCCATTCAGGTTGAAGTAAAGAGTCAAAGAATGTGCTTTACCTATTGAATTGTGCTTGATAATGATGGTTTCTGAAGCGGTCCCATTTAAAGGAATAACTAGCAAAAAGCTCTCGGTATTAATATGGATTTTCTGTCACTGATGTTTGTCTCCATAAGAATAGTGTGGACTAGGTTTTTCAAGCAAGCATTTTAAAACATCTGCTACTGTTTCTAGGAGTTTCACAACCAACCAACTAGGTAGAAAAATAACAGGGGAGAGCTCAGTTTTCTGCCAGGATCTTCTAGTTTTTACTTCAGAAAACTATTTAGAAAGTGTATTTCTAATTAAATCTCAATGGAATGTGAAATGAAAACTGGAATTTGAGCCAAGAGTACCTGAAAAGGCATTTCTGGAAAAGACTTTGTGCCAACTGTGTATGTGTAGCGAGAACCAACATGGGTAAGATAATGAAGATGGATGTAATTGAGCCTCAAAGTGGAAGCCTGAGGCTGTACTTCACTAGTGCCCAGCTGATCACCCCGGAAGTGCAGTTTCTTGCAATTTGATATCTATTGTAGACTTGGTCTGTCACACAATTTCTACCTTGATGTTTGGCATGAGTCATGTACAATGTATTGAACCAAGGTATTGAAATAAATAGAATGGCATTTCCCAACTCACTTTCATGCTGTTATTTTCTCTGCAAGATGCATTCTAGTTCCTTTTGTGAATCCTCAAATTTTATTCTACTAGCTGCTAAGAAATGCAGCACCCTTATGCCACCCACAAACAAGAGTTTTTATACAGTCTATTATATAGAAAGCCTGTGGGTGTGGGTGTGCATGTGTCCGCATGTGTGCAGGGGTGGTTGAGCTGATACTGTACTTACAAACTATGCTTATCAGCAATTTTATGACCACTCTATTCACAGATCATTAGATTATAGGTTTCAAGTAGAAATTAAATATCACTAATTGAATATACATTTAATAAAATTTATATATATATATACTTAGTTGCCCTGGGCATTAAAAGTGGAGGATGGAATCATTCATTTCCAAATGGCCAATTGTGGTGCCCTACACTTACAGATCTGATGAACTGCATCCCAGTGACATTGCTTCAGAACCAGACATCAAGCCTTTTTTTTTGTTTGTTTGTATTGAGCTAAGTATTACTCTCAGAAAATCAAAACCAAAAACCTATGTTTAGCTTTCTAGCATATAGTCTCTAGAGACTCTGCCAGCCAGGTATGCATTTGTATGTTTTATTTAAAGAAAAAAAAAAACAACTCAATAAAGAAGTTGAAATCTCTCTCTAAGTCAACCTTATATTTCAAAAAATTATCTTCTCATTCTATCCAGTCATGCCAGAAGTTGAAAGTTCTTTTCATTTCTGTTTTTTTCCTACTTTGTCTTAATTTTCTTAACACAGGTTTAGATATGATAAGCCATTTAACAATATATGTGTGAATAGGTATCACTCTGTAATCAATATACCATTGATTATACCAATATACCATATTCTTTCAAGTCTATTCTGTTCTTTATAAGCCCGCATGCTGGTTCAAGAGTGATATATTCCATTTTCATAAGGTATGAAAAGAAACCCATATAAATTGTACAAAGCAAGAATTGAGCACCGAAAAGTTCACTGTTCCTTAGAGAAATGAGCTGTGCATTTACTGCTCAAAACAGAGCTATCAAAAATATTATTTGGGTACCAGACTAGCGGAGGAGTAAGGGTCGTTGAGAAAAGTGGATGGTTTAAAGCTTGGCTTTTTTTGAAGTTTACAGTGTGGTTAGCAAGATGAAATTGACACAAGGAAGCAGTTTGGTATGATAATTAATAGCCTGAGGATTAAGTTTGGGCAGAATTTTTATGCAGTTCTAAGTCTGCCCTTTTTTGGATGACTTTGTGAAAGCCATTTACTTTCTGTGCCTCAGTTTCCTCAGCTGAAAATATAGATGATACCTGCCTTACTGTTTTTGTAAAGACTGGATAAGAGGATATGTAAAAGGCATACCTGGCAAATATCCACGCTTCTAAATTGCTAGTTGTTTTTTGTCGTTGTTGTTTGTTTAAATCAGTATTAGTGGTACAAATGAAACAGTGATTTTCTACCACGGTGCACTTACACATAACATTGATATTTTTATGTTTGCAGTATTCTAATAGCCCAATGATTCAAGTTGCCCCTAGATGTTTTTTTTTAAAGCCGTGGCATTCAGATTTTATAATTCTATATAACCCCAGAATTTAACACAATAACCAGTACACAAAAGATCCTTAATAAGCATTTATTATAGTTTAACTAACAAAGGGAAAATATGCTTCAAAACAAAGATCCCGATTTTAAAAATGACTGCTTTCGAAGATTTTTCTTTTCTATAAACCAGTATGACTAGTAGGAGTACTAATTATGAGTATTTACAGTAATATATTTATTGAATAAATTAGGCACCATATGGTGTGCTGGCTTAAAGGGCTCTAATTCTTTATTAATAGTTATATGGGGCTCTGGGGTAATGTGTTGCTGGATCCATATGCTATCCAGGAGACAAATTTAATGTATGGTGACCTTGCTACAGGATCAAGTAGCATAAAAGAAGTGAACTGAAGTGGAAGAAATGCTTAGGTTAACGCAACAGATCCGATAATGACCAGTGTGGCAAGGACAGTTCTGTTCCAAAAATAATCAACAGTATGATCAGCACTGAATTAATGTTGTTATGGGCTATCAGTTTCAAAATTTTCCTTGTTAGTAAAATCACCTTTTAGGTAACCTCAGTGGAGGGGGGAGGGTGTGGGGGGGCGTACTGAGCAAACAGCAAAGCCCTTTTATAGAAACCCCCATACCTGAGAAGCAAAGAAAAAATGGATCTCTCTGTGATAGGTTCTTGTCCTGGGCTTCTGTGTCCACTTCCAAAAATCCTGAGGGAAATGAACAGCTGTCCAGATGAAATGCTGAAAGGATATCCCTGGGCTACTGGGAGATCTTAGAAGGGCATCAAAGGAAACCCTATAGACGGAGACTGTGAATATTGTAGAAGGGCATATGGAAATCTTCAGCTAAGTCAAAACTTGAAATGACCTGTTAAATAGTACTTGAGATGGATGCAGTGTTTAAGGAAAGGTGGCCTCCTTCTCTTCCAAAACCAGGATACATGTTTTACCAGCCCCTGTGCTATTAGTCTATTTGCTGTTATTTCTCTCTCATATTTTCTCCCATACTTTCCTCTTCTCGTTTTGGGTGGTTACATTTTGGGTGAGTATAACCAGTGTCAGGGCTGGGGTCAGAGAAGGCATGTGGTCAAGGGCATTGCAGTGAGGGAGACAGTGATTTGTACATACTCCATTAATTAGTTTTCCCACCAATTTAAAGAGTCCCTGTATAACAGCTAAGAACAAGAAAAAGGCAGCAGCAAGAATGCTAATGCTAATCAAAATAGCTATCACTTTAGGAGCACTCATGAGGATCTAATCATTAGGCTGTTTGCTTAGATGGTCCCCTCTAGTCTTCTTAACAGCCTGTACACTGGACATCATGAGGAGGGTCTTAGGAAAATGGAATAAAGGTTGCTTTAATTTGGAGACACAAAACGAAGCTAAGATTCCTTAAGCAATGTTCATGAGTTTGTGGACTTAATTTATCAGAAAGAACTGCTTCCATCAGGGCTCATGATACTAATGACTACTGTGCAGGGTGCTGAATCTATCACCTGGCTATTCTGGGCTCTTCTTGACACTAAGTCTAGGGGAAAAAAATGGAGTTTTGCTGTAACCTTGATTATTCAGAGAAACTATGATTGCTGCAACAGAGCAGGGACAGGGCAAGGATGGCAACTGGAGAGGATGCTCACCAGATGCTACAGGTAGGAAAAAATGGGGATTAAATCTTAATTAACTTTGTAATTTTATTCCTCAAAATTGGGCATTTGGGATTTTCTACCCAACATCAACTGAAGGAAAAAAAAAAAAAAAGACACTAACGTTGGATCTACACACAAAGTCTGATTTGCTGATTTATTTTCTTCTTTATTTTTTTTTTCGTCCAGTTATTTCAGTGTCTTGTAAACACAGACGTACCATTTTGTTTCATCATTGTATCTCTTGTTTGATCACTGAAAGTTAACAGAGGTGTCCTAGACCTTCAGCTGCTCCTTGTGATCAGTTTCTGCAGACTCGCCCTGAAAGATCTGAATGCCTGCCCTGCACTTCCCAGTAAAGTTTAGTGCTTATGGCAATCCTCCCGGTGGGGACAGAAGTGAGCAGGTGAAGCCAAAAGCAGCATCTGCGACTTGCCAGGCTCCTCTGGTGTTGTATGCATAATTTCCACTTCAAAGAGTTCAGAGACAGCTTGGGGATAGTCAGTTCATTACAGCCTGGGTTTATCAACTAGTCAGTGTTACCTCTGGTACAACTGCAGTTGATGTAGGATCACTGACTGTCTCTCTTATGACACCAGAACAGTAGAGACTCTCAGATTATATGCTTTCATTCCTTCATGACCAAATGTGTAAATTATGAAATGCCCCTTCATAATATTAATTGAGCTCTTTTTATACACCAGAAGGATAAAATCATGCACAGTTGGTGGACTGGAGAGGCTAACTTTTTTTCCTGTTTTTTCTATGTCCTCAGTACCTATTTTAAGTTTGATCAATAGTAGGTCTAAATATATATGTGTTGAAAAATTGACTTTTAATTGTAAATAACTGTAATTAACCAGTGTTAACCAAATGGAAGGACTGATGCTGAAGCTGAAACTCCAATACTTTGGTCACCTGATGCGAAGAACCAACTCGTCAGAAAAGACCCTGATGCTGGGAAAGATTGAAGGCGGGAGGAGAAGAGGTCGACAGAGGATGAGATGGTTGGATGGCATCACCGACTCAATGGACATGAGTTTGAGCAAGCTCCAGGAGTTGGTGATGGACAGGGAGGCCTGGTGTGCTGCAGTCCATGGGGTCGCAGAGTGGGACACGACTGAGCAACTAAACTGAACCAAATGGCTGACTGAATGGATGAAAAGAACTTTACAGAGAAGATGATCTTATCTGCATCTTAGGGAATGAGCAGGAATGGCAAGAGTAGCCTCCATGAGAAATTAAAGAAATTAACCAGTGTTACAGTCCAGAACTAAAACACTTGGAGTCTAGAAGTCTTTCTATTTGAATAGGCTCACTTTCCAAAGTTCTAAAGCACTTTAAATTGCTTAATTAAAAAAAAAACCATAATTTTCTCATGGTATACTGATGGAGGAATCTATCAGGGCAAGAACAATTCTGAACCATTATCCTTAAAAAATTCCTAGCAATTTTCAATTGTCAACGTCAACTGCTTCTCATTATGAGGTAAACATTTGGGCTAACTACCCTTCACTCATCCTAGTTCATCCTGTCTCATACCAGGAAATTTATTCCTTAGAATGTCTCCCCATTGATCTTGGAGAAGTGAAAAAGATTAACATAAATGAAAATAGAGTGTTTTATGTGAGAGTCCTTTTGTTCACCCCATTATCCAACTGTCAGGATACCAGGACTAGAAGGAAAGCGGAGGAGGAGACTGAAGGAGTTGTTCACGTGGGGTTGTGTTGAGAGCAACCTCAGCTCCTTGAGATGGAGAGATGGAAATGAATCCTCTGTGTTACTGGAGCATGCAAATGCTGTGAAATAGTGGAACCTGAATCAATATACTGCATTTACATACAGCAGGGAAAAGGAAGAAAAGGATTTTCAGAGTTTATTCATCCAACTCCTCTGAAAAATACCTGTGCGAACCACTCTGTGAACTGAGAGTGTCACTTCCTTTGGATTTGACTTTCTGCTGTCACACCTTGGGAGGCAGTGTTGCCCTAAAGTTCAGTTCAGTTCAATTCAGTCGCTCAGTCATATCCGACTCTTGTGACCCCACGGACTGCAGCACGCCAGGCCTTCTTGTCCATCACCAGCTCCTAGAGTCTGCTCAAATTCATGTCCACTGAGTCAGTGATGCCATCCAACCACCTCATCCTCTGTCATCCCCTTCTCCTCCTGCCTTCAATCTTTCCCAGCATCAGGGTCTTTTCAAATGAGTCAGTTCTTCACATCAGGTGGCCAAAGTATTGGAGCTTCAGCTTCAGCATCAGTCCTTCCAATGAATATTCAGGACTGATTTCCTTTAGGATGGACTGGGTTGCCCTAAAGAGTCCTATCCAAGAGGAAATGTCTCTCCCTCTCCTTTTGAGTGACCCACTATTGGCACTCCATTCGGTGAAGAATAAACTGATAAAAACTTCTGTTACAGGAGCCACAGACTAACAATGGTCATTCCACTGCTTTGGATTTGTGGTGCACCTCCCTTTGGATAAGTTCAATATGACTTTGTGTATTTATTTTATTTTTATTCTTTTTAAAAAACATTACACATATTTAATTCCCTTTCACTTTGAAGGAACACAAATGTGCAGTTAATCAAAAAATTGAGCCATCTCTATTTGTTGATCACTGTATTCTTTAAATTTATTTTTTTATTGAAGGATATTTGCTTTACAGTATTGTGCTGGTTTCTGCCATGCATCATCAATCAGCCAGAGGTATACATATGTCCCCTCCCTCCCAAACCCCCTTCCCATCTCCCTCCCAAACCACCCTACCAGTGTCTCAGACCACTGGGTTAAGCTCCCTGTATCACACAGCAGATTTCCATTTGCTATCTATTTTACATATGAATTTGTATATATTAACGAATTATTCTAGTAACATATAATACAAAGTAGAGAGAAGTCACTATCACTTTTTCTATTTAAAAAATGGATCAAATAAAGATTTACATATGATGGGGATTGTGAAAATAAGCATGACATTATGCGTTCTGGATTTAATAGAAGTAGCATGGATATATAGCAGTGATAACTCTAAGTGATAGCTTAGTAGGATTTTTTTTTTTTAATTACCATCTTATTTTTTAAGAATAGGTTCTTTTTTAAAAAGATTTTATTTATTTATTTATTTTTGATGTTGACCATTTTTTAAGTCTTTATTGAATCTGTAACAATATTGTTTCTGTTTTAGGTTTCCGGGTTTTTGGCCTCAAGGCATGGGGGATCTTATTTAATTCCCTCATCATGAATCAAACCCACACTACCTATATTGGAAGGAGAAGTCTTAGCTACTGGACCACCAGGAAAGTCCCAGGTTTTCTTAAAAATGTAGTCATTTGTTGAGTTGTTACCTTTTGCTGTAAGGTCAAAAAAGTGTCTCTCAAGAGGCGACCCTTGACTTGAAAGAGAAGGAGCCACCCAGTGCAGATCTGGGGAAAGAGGAGAAAGCACATGAAGAGGTCTCCAAAGCCATGATGCCGTTTGCCTTTTGGAAGGAAAACTAGAATAAGCCCCAGTGTCTGGGGTATATAAAGGGGAATATGATCCCAGGTGAAGTAGGAGAAGATGGCAAAAGCCAGATGATGGAGGGCCTTTGGAACCATTTTATGAGTTTGATTTTATTCTAAGGCAATTGGAATCTATTTAAGAATTTTAATGGTAGAGCTTGCTCATGAAATTGCTCAGTCGTGTCTGACTCTTTGTGACCCCACAGATTATACAGTCCATGGAATTCTCTAGGCCAGGATACTGGAGTGGGTTGCCATTCCCTTCTCTAGGGGATCTTCCCATCCCAGGGGTCAAACCCAGGTCTCTCACATTGCAGGCAGATTCTTTCCCAGCTGAGCCACAAGGGGTAGAGACTGAAGGCCAATGCCCAATGGTGAATAATCCCACTGATGTCCCTATTATTAGGAACTAGAAATCTTAAAGCTCTATTTGTTGATTCAGCATTATTAAAGAAAGTTTACTATGTGCTTTGAAATGTTCTAGAGTTTTAGCAAGAAAAGACAAGTTTCTGCCTTTTTTGAGCTTTGGAAGAGATAGATAAAAACTAATAAGGACCATGAATAAAATACAAGGGTTTTATATGATGAAAGATAGGGGGCTCCTTCAGTAACTATGAGTTTTTCTTGTTATTGCTGATGTGAATATATATATATATATATATATATTTTAGCCCCTGATGGGTCAAAAATGTCTTCCTTATTTTACCTGTCTTTATTTCCATCTGTGGCTTTTTATCCTGTTATCTCTATATGTAGTTTTTTTTTTAATTTATTTAGCTGTGTTGTATCTTCGTTGCAACATACAAATTCTTAGTTGTAGCATGTGGGATCTAAGTTCCTGACCAGCAATCAAGCCCAAGCCCCGCTACCTTGAGAGCACAGAATCTTGGCCACTAGACTACCAGGGAAGTCCCCACATCCATTTTTTTGAAAGCCTTGTTTCACGAAAACTCTTTATCTCCTCCAACAGTAATTGATTTACTCTTATGCTTTCTTTTCTAGAAATTCTCTTTTTCCAAACCTTCCACATTTGTTCTATTTATCCATCCCTGTCATTATTTTTGCTCCTTTTCCTTAACCACGTAAATATAGAAGCGTATCCTGGAAAGAGAGTAGTAACTGACATATTTCAGGCAGACCGTGGCAGAGGGATTATTCTGTAGTTCTTGCGCGGCACCCACTCATCTCCCCTCTTTCTTCTCTTCTTCCCCCTCCCTCCTTTCTTCCCTCCCCCGTCTTCCCTTCCTTCCTTCTTCCTTTTCCTGCCCTTCTCTTCCCTTGACTTCTTTTTCCTTTTCTTTCCTCATTCCAAAATACGAAGTAAATATTTTTCTCTGCTTTTCTCTAATTTAAAACACTCTAAAAGGCAACTTCGTCATAGTGAATTCTTTTCTTGTCAAGAAACAATGAGGCAATACCAACATCTTTTTGAAGATTCAACAAAGATGTCTTAACCCTAGCTTTCCCTACCTGTGAAGTCTAACCCTGGGTCTTATCTGCTGCATCAGGATTAACTTCCACTGAGTAAGACAGTCTTAGCCATCGTGGAAAATTGATAGTGAGGAAATGGTTTTGCTTGTCCACCAGAGCACGGAAGAAACATTTTTAGCCTGCCTCCTTCCCCTCACTTCTGGGATTCGTGGTAAGAAGAAAGGAGTTGTGTTTGTCTATTTCAGTGATTGAAGGAATATTTTTAAATGGATGATTTTTGTTAGTAGGATTTTCCTAGAAGATGGGCTCTAGACCAAAAATATCCTTGAGAATATAGCCCTCAAGGATATTTCTGCCAAATGTGTTAAAGTATTCTCAGGGAAAATTTTTCCTGGTTCCCAAAATGGCTACTGATTTTCTCAATGAAGAGGTAGCAGCAATTTTGCTGCAAAGGAATATGACTTTTTTTTTTTAATTAAGAAGAAGATGGTGATTAATTTAGATGAATGTATTTGTTCTCCCAGAGTCCAGCATTTCTGTTTAAATAGACTTTTCCTTTCTTAGATAGTTCCCTTTTATAACCACCTGGAAAGGACCTACATGCATTCTGAAAAGTGACTATTCAGCCACTGCTGACACATATCTGGGGGTGAAATTTATATCATATTTTTTGCAGCGTCCATTTCGGATAACTCAAGAAAATGCTTATACTCATTATGACCTGGGATCTTGAACCCAGGTATTTTCACAATCATTCTTGGTTCGATTTTCCAAGGGACCATGATCTTTCTTCTATATGGCATCCTACAGATTTGAAGATGGCCACCCTGTCCAGCTCCCAAAGGTTTAATATCCTGAGTTCATTTAGTTGTTCTTTATATGACAGCACCTTGAAGTCTTCTCTTTCATACTTGGTTACTTTCCTTTTAAGTCTGATTTTCAATTTGTTGTTGTTTTTGTTGTCGTTCAGTTGCTAAGTCATGTCCAGCTCTTTCCGACCTCATGAACTGCAGGGCACCAGGCTTCCCTGTCCTTCACTATTTCTTGGAGTCTGCTCAAAAATATGTCCATTGAGTCAGGGATGCTATCCAACTATCTTATCCTCACTGACTGCTGCCCGCCAGGTTCATGGAATTCTCCAGGCAAGAATACTGCAGTGGGTAGCCATTCCCTTCTCCAGGAGATCTTCCCAATACAGGGATCAAACCCAGGTCTCCTACATTACAGGCAGTTTATTTATCCATTTGCGCAACCAGGAGAGCACCTGATTTTCAATATCCTGCTTAAAATGTTATCAACAGACCTACTTGGAAAGCTGTACAATCTTCTTAGAGTAGTATCAGATAAGATTGTCTCTCACACGAGATACTTTCTGTGGTTCAGTTCAGTTCAGCCGCTCAGTCGTGTCCGACTCTTTGCGACTCCATGAACTGCAGCACGCCAGGCCTCCCTGTCCATCACCAACTCCCAGAGTTCACTCAAACTCATGTCCATCGAATAGGTAATGCCATCCAACCATCTCATCCTCTGTCGTCCCCTTCTCCTCCTGCCCTCAATTTTTCCCAGCATCAGGGTCTTTACCAATGAGTCAACTCTTGGCATCATTTGGCCAAAGGATTGGAGTTTCAGCTTCAATACCAGTCCTCCAATGAACATTCAGGACTGATGTCCTTTAGGATGGACTGGTTGGATCTCCTTGCCATCTAAGGGACTCTCGAGAGTCTTCTCCAACACCACAGTTCAAAAGCATCAATTCTTTGGTGCTCAGCTTTCCTTATATACCAAATCTCACATCCATACATGACTACTGGGAAACCATAGCCTTGACTAGATGGACATTTGTTGGCAAAGTAATGTCTCTGCTTTTTAATATGCTGTCTAGGTTGGTCACAACTTTCCTTCCAAGGAGTAAGCATCTTTTAATTTCATGGCTGCAGTCACCATCTGCAGTGATTTTGGAGCCCCCAAAATAAAGTCTGTCACTGTTTCCACTGTTTCCCCATCTTTTTGCTGTGAAACTTCCTGTGAGTCCCTCTACAATTTGGTCTCTATTTCTCCAAATACATTTTTCTCTCACTGTGTCCCTTGTGTCTCCAGCCATACTAGTTCCCTGGCTGCATCTTAAGCAAACCCAACACATTTCTAATTTTATCCCTCGTCCTTGTTTCCCCTGTCTTGAACCTTCTTTCCTTTATAGGCATATGGTGACACTCTTCTTGTTCTCAGGCCCCTATTGCCTTCACCTCAGAGGGACCTGCTCTGTCCATCTCTTTTAAAATAGGCACCATCCCAAGCCTAACCTCTTGTCATGCTTTATTAGCACTTAGAACTCCCAGACATTATATTATAGGTCCATGTGTGTGTGTGTGTTTACCTGCCATCATTATAAGCAGAGCATCTCTACTAAGGCAAGTATATTCACTGCTATTTTTCCAGCACTCAAAAAGGTACCTAACATATAATAGGAGATCAATAAATATCGGTGAGTGTATCAACTAATTTGCTATTTACATGCAGATTACTTTTGGGCAGAAATACAGACTGAGATTTTTATTACATATTTAACAGTGCATATAGCCACATGCTAAAGAATTACCTGACTCACAGGTAAACCCAAACAACATTCGAGCTTTTAGATATTAAAGAGTTGCATATGTGTGTGTTTGTGTGTGAACACACACACATTTTCTTAATACACACACACATATATGCATATGTGTGTGTGTGTGTGTGTGTGTATAACCAAAAAGGTGAACATGTGATTTGAAGACCTGGATCCAAGCCCTCTAAATTTTAGAATGTGAAAAAATAACAGAAGTGCACGAAGGGAAGGAAAGTGAGCCTAACCAGTCTGCTCACTGCACATGAATTTCCAAGGATACAGTTGTTCTTGAACAATCACAGTCAGTATATCAAAATAAGCGCTTTATTGAGTAGGGTAAAAGGAGTTGCTAGCGAGACTGTAAATTCTCTCTCAGAACAAATGATAACTGAGCCCGGGAGCCCTTTTGTCCTGGGGGGAGGGGGCATAAATTCCCTGGAAGTATCTGTCGTGGGGAATTGCTCTGTATTCATCATGTCCGCCTCCTGCATCATTTATGAATGTCATAAGAGTCTAAAGAATTGGTACTTCATAGTGAAGATGATTAAATAGCCATTATACGTGTCTTTCCGGCTGCACCGTGCTTTGAAAGAGATCCCACTGAGATTGTAGCATACCCCTGCCAGGCCCTCTCATTTCTTGCCTCTCCAGGTCTCTGACGTTGGGCTGAAGGAGCTTCATGTGTTGTCAGCATTACACCTATTGAGACTGAACTGTGGACTAGTTCGTCCCTTAAAACAGAGATCTTAGGATTGGCAAAGATGCCATCAAGCTCCAAGTGGATCCTTTTCCAGGGAGCAGAGAAACTCTAGTTTGAGCTTCGCTTCTTCGGTGATTGAGCTCTAACACTTTCAGATATGTTCACATCTCTTCGCTTGCCCTCACTTTCTTGTGGACTAAAGATAATGAATCAGAAAAGGGCTCCTTTATACAGGGTTTGTCATTTTATGTATTCATAAATGAGGTTTCAGATCACTGTGTACCCCGTGAAACATATGCATGTAGAGTAAATGCTACTGTAATGTAGTATATGTGACCTTACATCTGTCTTCTCTCTGTACTCATTTCTAGTCACATATGCATATACACATAGGTCGCATATACACATAGGTCGCATATACACATAGGTCGCATATACACATAGGTCGCATATACACATATGTCACATATACACGTAGGTGACAAATAAGCTTTCTCTCTTTCTCTCAAGCACACACACATGTTAACCCTGCTCCATAGTGATTCTTACTATTCAAACAGTATCTTATGTGATGGAGTGTAAATTAAAGTTGATTTATAAGCACATTTTTCTTAAGTGCCTACTTTAGAGACAGCAGAAAGACGTTAAGAAGGGCCCTGAACTGGAATCAGGAGAGGGGAGGTTTTTTCTTTTTTCTTTCTTTGATTGGAGTATAATTGCCTTACACTGTTGTATTAATTTTTGCTGCACAACAAAGTGAATGAGCTCTATGGAGACATATGTCCCTTCCACTGTGTGCCTCTCTGCCACTCCCAACCCACCCCACTCATCTAGGTCATCACAGAGCACTAAACTGAGTTCCCTGAGCTTTAGAGCAGGTTCCCACTAGCTGTGTATTCTACACATAGCCAGGGTATATACATCAGTGCTAACCTCCCAATGCATCCCGCCCTCCCCTTCCCCCAGTGTGTCCACACGTCCATCCCAGGAGAAAGGAGTTCTAATTTGGCGCTGCCACTCATCAATTTAATTTAGTCGCTCAGTCGTGTCCGACTCTTTGCGACCCCATGAACCGCAGCACGCCAGGCCCCCTGTCCATCACCAACTCCTGGAGTTCACCCAAACCCATGTCCATTGAGTCAGTGATGCCATCCAACCATCTCATCCTCTGTCATCCCCTTCTCCTGCCCTCAAACCCTCCCAGCATCAGGGTCTTTTCAAATGAGTCAGCTCTTCGCATCAAGTGGCCAAAGTATTAGAGTTTCAGCTTCAACATCAGTCCTTCCAATGAACACCCAGGATTGATCTCCTTTAGGATGGACTGGTTGGATCTCCTTGCAGTCCAAGGGACTCTCCAGAGTCTTCTCCAACACCACAGTTCAAAAGCATCAATTCTTCAGCGCTTAGCTTTCTTTATAGTCCAACTCTCACATCCATACGTGACCACTGGAAAAACCGTAACCTTGACTAGAGAGACCTTAGACCGATTCTATAACCTCTTTGGGCCTCAGTATTTGCATCCATAAGTCAAGACATCAACTGGTACCTTTCGAATTCCCCTTCCAACTGTTATACCATGTGATTTTATGTGCCCAGCCTGGGACGCAGCCATCATGAGGACACAAAGAAGCACATGACATCACCACTGCCTGCAAGGAACTCATCACCTCCATGCACATCTCTGACCCCTGCTGGGCAACAAACTCCGGCATCACACGGGTGCTAGCTCACTATTGCCATCTTTGACTGTGGAATCGGAATCATTCAGAAAATAGTAGCATGATCTCTGTGACTTCCACATAGTAAACCCAAAGTGTCTTTGCCTGTTGTCTGTGGGCTTCTCCCCAGAGTTTATGACTTTTAAGAAGACAGTTCACTGTAAAATAAAACTTTGGACACATATAGGGATGGAATTGAATGAGTTAATTAGGCAAATTGGATCATCACTGGTTGTGACCAGTCAGAGGACCCCCTTCAAAGAAAGTGTTTTCCCATCTTGCTTAAGAAATCATACCAGTCCTGCCTCTAGGTCAGGAATTGCTTCAATGAAGGTAGACCCTTTGAGCTTTTAATTTGTTCACAGAAAGGAGCCTTTTCACTCCTCGTTATCCAGGCTTCCTCTGGAAGTGGGAGGGCCGACTGAAATGCCAGCCTTGGCACTTTACATTCTGCTGCTCCAGCCATGTGAGTCTGATTCGTTCTTGCTACTGGTTTAAGAGAGATTAAAAGAAGCAAAGCTGTTCTCTGAGTTTCTTGATATGTACCGTGGCAGCTAAAGTCAGAGGAAATGGGGACAATGAGGAAGGGAATAAATCCTCGAGAGTGATGTGCATGTGATCTCTGGGCAGCAGACCCAGTGTTCACACGGAGGCTGCAAATACTAGGTCATTGCTTTGGAGAATCTTCCAGTGCCCAATAAAACCTACCGCCTGTGTGACACAACGTGAGGCCAAGGCTGAGGCTCAAAGATAAGGACAGACAGGATATATGGCTGAATAAGGAACTTTCAATTTCCTTTACTTAGTAGATGGGCAAGTATCACATCATTAAAAAAAATACCCACACTGGAAAAAAAAAATCTGAGTGCGCATGAGCAATGCCTTTATCTTTTCACATGATTGACTTAATCTGGAGGCTTGATCTAACAGGGAGAAGCACTGTATTAATTTAAATATGGCAGGTGCTATCTAAGTTTATTGCAAGAGCTAAAGACCAATTATCTTGTATTTTTCCATAAAATTGCATTTTCTAAAAAGAGACTGGTATGTCTGAATATATCCATCATAACAAATCTTCAAGCTTTGATGGATGTGACTGCTGTTTATTTGCAGAATGTCATATCTGCACTATTGAATCAATGCCAAAGTTATCATATTAGAACTAAGAAGAGGGCCTGGGAAATTAGTTTCTATAGACTTGATGCCTGGCTTTGTGAATAAAAGCATGAGGCCAGAACAGGTGTGGAAGGTGCTTCACTCCAGGGCATGATGACTAAAGGGCAAAAGTTTTAAGTAGGAATAATGAAGCCACCTCCCATGAGATCCAGAGCAAAGAATAAATGCAAACATTGTTTTAATGATGAGGACCTGGGGAATAGGCACACTTACAAAGAATGGGGAGATGTTAAAGAGAGACTTAAAGGGAGAAAATGTTGAAAATGTATTTAATTTGGCAGGAGAGATGAGAGCCATTGAATAGTTGCAAACGGCAATTGTCTTGCTAAAAGTAATGAAGGGAGAAAAATAGAAGTCTAAGTTGAGGCTTTGAAGAGAGTTAAATATGTTAAAGGTTCAGTTCAGTTCAGTTCAGTCACTCAGTCATGACAGACTCTTTGCGACCCCATGAATCACAGCACGCCAGGCCTCCCTGTCCATCACCAACTCCCGGAGTTCACTCAAACTCTTGTCTATCGAGTCGGTGATGCCATCCAGCCATCTCATTCTCTGTTGTCCCCTTCTCCTCCTGCCTCCAATCCCTCCCAGCATCAGAGTCTTTTCCAGTGAGTCAACTCTTCGCATGAGGTGGCCAAAGTATTGGAGTTTCAGCTTTAGCATCAGTCTTTCCAATGAACACAGGAGCTTATATACTTGGAGAAGCAGAGTCAATTAATATATCAAATTATGTGGTCATCCTGCCCAGTTACGCCAACAGATAAATTAAAAACCTGAGCTCAACAGGAAAGGAACGCTAAGTTACATCTTATCACCTCCTGGAATATTATGCAACCATTTAACTGAAAAGCATAGTAATATAGACAGCAGTTCATGTATTATAATAGGAAAAATATGCAAATTATGTAAGCACTATGATTACAACAGTATGCAAACTGTTTTCCTATAGATGGAAACCAGACTGAAAGGCAAATAGTCATATGTGCAAGGTGGTGGTTTAAAGGTAATTTAGTGGCTAAGTCATGAACGACTTTTGTGACCCCATGGACTATAGCCCAATAGGCTCCTCTGTCCATGGGATTCTCCAGGCAAAAATACTGGAGTGGGCTGCTATTTCCTTCTCCAGAGGATCTTCCCAACCCAGGAATTGAACCTGGGTCTCCTGTATTGCAGGCAGATCTTTACCAACTGAGCTACAAGGGAAGTCCATGTTCAGTGATATCATTTATCAAATCAATTTGAATAAGCTTTCAGGCCTTCCAAATGCCAAATAATATGCATTTCAGTTCAGTTCAGTCGCTCAGTCATGTCTGACTCTTTGCGACCCCATGAATCGCAGCACGCCAGGCCTCCATGTCTGTCACCAACTCCCAAAGTTTATCCAAACTTATGTCCATCGAGTCGGTGATGCCATCCAGCCATCTCATCCTCTGTCATCCCCTTCTCCTCCTGCCCCCAATGCCTTCCAGCATCAGGGTCTTTTCCAGTGAGTCAACTCTTCGCATGAGGTGGCCAAAGTATTGGAGTTTCAGCTTCAACATCAATCCTTCCAATGAACACCCAGGCCTGATCTCCTTTAGAATGGACTGGTTGGAGCTCCTTGCAATCCAAGGGACTCCCCAGAGTCTTCTCCAACACCACAGTTCAAAAACATCAATTCTTTGGTGCTCAGCTTTCTTCACAATCCAACTCTCACATCCATACATGACCACTGGAAAAACCATAGCCTTGACTAGACGGATCTTGGTTGGCAAAGTAGTGTCTCTGCTTTTTAATATAATGTCTAGGTTGGTCATAACTTTCCTTCCAAGGAGTAAGCATCTTTTAATTTCATGGCTGAAGTCAGCATCTGCAGTGATTTTGGAGCCCCCCAAAATAAAGTCTGACACTGTTTCCACTGTTTCCCCGTATATACTTAGGAGATTGTTAAGCAGTGTCTAGGTGACAAAATAGGATAGTCTCACTTGGGGCTTAAAATTAAGGCACTGATCCTTTATAGGAGTGGAGTTCCAACAGAACAATTAAACCAATACTCAAGACTCGGTCACCCCCAAATTAAGCTTACCACTTTCATGTGCTAAAATTGTGCTTCCTTTTTTTTTTCTTTCCTATAATTTCATTTGCCCAAATTTGAGAACTCTGAATCAGCCTCCACACCTTCCTCTTTCCTTCCCCCAGTGTCCCGGGCTCACCAAGGCCTCTTGTGCTTCCTGTCTTCATTGTCCCCTCTCATTTCTCCCTCACGCCACATCTCCTGCGTCCTGCGTGTGGCAGGACCTCCTGGAGCCACGTGCACACACTTTTGTCTCTTTCCCCCTTCCACGTGGCAGCCGGTTATTTTCCTCAATCACAGATTAGATCGTGCTTCCCCACTGACCAAAACAGTCACTTCAGACTTTCCGAACACTACAATATTTAGAGACAAAGAATTTAATTAAAGAAAATTAAAGATCTAAACCTTATTTTTTTTTTTTTAAATTCTGTGTTGGAGTGACTTTAACATGTTTACTAAGTGTCTCAGAAAATGAAAACCAAATGCTTGGTGGAAAGTACTTTATTGCAGGTGTAATTCTTGAAGTATTTCTGTTACTAAAAAAGAGAAAACCAGATAAGGTAAACACCTTAGTCAACAAGCCAGTATCTCAGTAGACAGGCTAAAATATTTACCTTGGGTGTATCTGTTTTTTGTTTTGTTTCAGATTCCACATATTAGTGAGATCATCAAGTTGTACACCTGAAATTAATATAATATTATATGTCAACTGTATCTCAATAAAACTGGAAAAAATACCATCAAATAAAAATAAAATAAGAATATGTAGAAGAAGAAAAAGTCTTGAACTGAGTCTTGGGCTGCAGAACTGTTTATCTGATTTTAAAAGGGGGAAAGGACATTCTACTTGGAGGCTACAAGTAAAAATGAAAGAGCACAGTGTAGTTTGGAAACAGAAGGAAGATTGTCTCTTTGGCGGGGCATATGGGCTGAAGAGCTGAGGATAGCAGAGATAGGTCTGGAAACAGGCTAGTGAGAGCAGAGGGAAATGCTCTTCAAGCCCTTTGCCCATATTTTAACTGGGCTATTTGTTGTTGAGTTGTAGGAATGCTTTATAAATTTAGGATATTAATCCCATATCAGATATATGTTTTGCAAATATTTACTCCCATTTTGTGGGTTACCCTTTTCAATCTGTTGATAGTGTCCTTTAGCATTTAAGATTTTGAAGTCCAACTTACCTATTATTTTCTTTTGTTGCCTGTTCTTTTGGTATTCTACCCCAAAACTCCTTTATAAATTCAAGGTTATGGGTTTCTCCCTTAGTGTTTTATTATAGGAATTTTAGAATTTTAGCTCTTACTGTTAGGTCTTTGCTTTGATTTGAATTAACTTTTGTATATGGTGTAAAGTAATTACCCACTTCTTTTTTTGCATTTGGATATTTAGTTTTCCCAGCATCGTTTAATGAAAAGATTGTCATTTCTCTTTGAATGATCTTTGCACCCTTGTCAAAAATCATTTAATCACCTGTGCAAGGGTGGAAGCTATTGATATTTATGAATTATTTGTGTTGGATAAACTTATCAATTGAGCTCATAATTTTTAAGTTTTTAGAAGTGTTATTTTTGTTGTTCAGTCCGTCGTGTCTGACTTTTTCTGACCCCATGGACCGCAGCACACCAGGCTTCCCTGTCTGGCACCATCTCCCGGAGTTTGCCCAGACTCATGTCCATTGTGTTGGTGATGCCATCCAGCCATCTCATCCTCCTGCTTTCAGTCTTTCCCAGCATCAGGGTCTTCTCCACTGAGTTGGATCTTTGCATCAGGTGGCCAAAGTACTGGACTTTCAGCTTCAGCATCAGTCTTTTCAATGAATATTCAGGGTTGATTTCCTTTTGAATTGACTGGCTCGATATTTTCTAAGCATTATTTGGAATATATTAAATCAGATCTTTAAAAATTATTGCATTCTTTCCCGATATTTTACAACTTTATTTAGTGAGAACTTATACATTTTTGTTGTGATAATAAACATCACTATCTTCCTGATTTTAATGAAGAAAACTGTGTAATTTTACTATTTAGTATGATGTTACAGTCTGGTTTGATCAGTTTCAGTTCATTCGCTCAGTCATGTCCAACTCTGCAACCCCATGGACTGCAGCACACCAGGTTTCCCATCACAAATTCCCAGAGCCTACTCAAACTCATGTTCATCACGTCAGTGATGCCATCCAGCCAGCTCATCCTCTGTTGTCCCCTTCTCCTCCTGCCTTCAATCTTTCTCAGTATCAGGGTTTTTTCCAATGAGGCAGTTCTTCGCATCAGGTGGCCAAAGTATTGGAGTTTCAGGGATCATCTCTATAATATTTAGAACACCTTTTTCAATCCCTGTTTTAATTAGAATTTTTGAAGGAATGACTCCTGAAGTTTTTCAAGCCTTTTTGAAAATCAGGGATAAAATTATAATTCTACTTTAATAGGATGATGTAACGAATTTTGCTGATAGATATCTTTTTGTTGAAGTACTTTATTTCTCATATTCTTTGAATGGTATATTATTCTCAATTCACCATTGAATTTTATTCAGAAAAAAATTTAATCAATATTCATAAATGAAATTAGTCTAAAATGTTTTGTTCTGTTTTATGCTGTATATTTAGCAGATGTCAATATTAACATTTTGTTATGTTTGTAAATTGATTGATGGAGATATTTAACTTTGCTTGTGATCCGGTATCATTCAGTAATTTGGGGATTGCCTTTTCTTTGAAAGTTAGATAAAACTTACCTATAAAACCATCCAGACCTGCACCTTTTAAATAGTAGGACCTGAATCACGTTTCCAAGGGTTTCTGTGGTCATTTAGTGTACTGAGTGTTTCTAATTTTTCTTAGAAATCTTTGGCAAATAATTTTTCCTAGAAATGATTAATTTCCTCTGGTTTTCAAATCTTTCTCTAAAGTTGTTCAAAATAGTCTTTTATATTTTTAACATTTTCTAGAGCTATGATTATATTCCCTTTATAATTTATGCTATTCATCTTTTTCTCTTTGTTTTTCTTATTTCTGGTGTTTCAGGGGCTTATATACTTTCTTTGACATTTTAAAGTGCAGGCTTTGGGCTTTTTAACTGTTATTTTTAAAATACATTGGGCAAATTTCAACTTTTATTAATCATCACATCTGAGCTATTAGTTTTATTTGGTTTTATAATAGTGCCTTAAGTTAAAGGTTCAGTTAATTTCTGTTCATTTCCTTTATTATTATCTAAGACATTTTCTTCTGAGTAAAGCTTTATTTGTAGCTTATAGGACTTGATATAAAGCAGTCTCTTTTATTAATATTCTAATATTCTATTCATTGGAGTTTTTGAGTTATACAACCTAATTATGGAAATCATTAAGGATTTCTTTGTCAACAAGAATATGACCAGTTTTACAAGTGTTCCAACTTAGAATGTCTGTGAGTTACTGAATGGACTCCTTTTATAGATGATATTTAGATTCCTTGGTAATGGATCAGCTTAGCATCTTGACCGTTCTTTGCCAGTTCATTTATGAGTCTTTTATTGTGCCCAAACATGTTCCTGGCACTGAGATAGTTACCAAAAGTTCTTTACTATCCAGGACTTTTCTAGTTGTGAAAGAAGCAAAATTTGAACTGTGGTTTGTGGTTCAGTTGCTAAGTCCTATCTGACTCTTTTCGACCCCAAAGACTGTAACCTGCCAGGCTCCTCTGTCCATGGGATTTCCCAGGCAAGAATACTGGAGTGGGTTGCCATTTCCTGCTCCACCAGATATTCCCAACCCAGGGATCAAACCCGGGTCTTCTACCTTACAGGAGGTCTACTGCATTGCAGGCAGATTCTTTATGGACTGAAGCACCAAGTTTGAACTCACTTAGACTCAAGAAGCTGGCAGCTGAGAGTTTCATATAAGAAACTCCAAGGCACAGCTTCACAATATGACCATCAAAATCAAGTGCTCGAACAATGAAATTTTCTTTCTTTGTTTAATTCCCGACTCAACAATTGCCTTCACTTTTTGAGCCAGTGTTTCTTTTCTCACAGCCTCTTTCCCATTGTAGGAAATGTGGCCATGGCAGCTGTGTGCTTCTTATGGCTTAACTTTATCATCAAGGGGGGACTGAAGGGAGCTTCTCTGGATCCGGGTTCAAAAAAAAAAAAAAAATGCAGTGATATGCTCTGATTGGTCTAATTAGTGTTAATTTACCATACCTTAGCTAATCAGCTGTATCTAAAAGGCAGAACCTGTTAAGGACTTGATACTTACCATTCAAATCATATGATTGGTATGGCAGAGAATAGTTATTTCCACGTGAAGGGGCTTAATTTTTAAGATAAATGAGGAAGATGTGCTAGGTAGAAAGAAAAATGAAAGTTTCCTACAGGTACAATAATGGCGAATCCCTTCACTTTTAGATGGTTACCGTATGTGAGCAGGGATGGTATAATCACTTTCTTAATCATTGGGCAACTAGGCACAATCTTAAGTGATCATGATAGATACATGATCTTCAGTTCAGTTCAGTTCAGTCGCTCAGTCATGTCCAACTCTTTGCGACCCCATGAATCACAGCACGCCAGGCCTCCCTGTCCATCACCAACTCCCGGAGTTCACTCAAACTCATGTCCGTCGAGTCGGTGATGCCATCCAGCCATCTCATTCTCTGTCGTCCCCTTCTCCTCCCGCCCCCAATCTTCCCCAGCGTCAGAGTCTTTTCCAGTGAGTCAGCTCTTCGCATGAGATGGCCAAAGTTTGGAGTTTCAGCTTTAGCATCAGTCCTTCCAGTGAACACCCAGTGATATTAAGTAATCATGATAGATACAAAGAAGGGATTTTAATAACTGAAGTTTCTTCTTTTTGCCTAACTCCGACATTGGTTCTGTGATTAAGAGATATATCTCATAGACGCAGGAGTCATTACTTTTAAAAACATTAGCCAACTTTTTTGAGAAAACAATGTTTTATGAATTAGAACCATAAATACCCCAAAGTCATCTGTTTATAGTCCCTGACCCCTTGAAAGTACGAAGTACATATTAATCAAGAGTTTAAATCAAAGCACTGGAAACAAACAATTACTCTTCATCTGTATTTCTTTCTCACAAATATTCAGTACTTAGAAATCCCTTGGCTGTTCTTATTAGAGAACATTCAAAGCTGTGGAACAAAAGAAGGAAAAGGAGGCAGATAAATGCACTCTGAACTTCCCTTTTCTTCTAACTACATCCCATGAGATGTCGTCAGGAGGAATGAGTTTCCAAAAAACTGCTATGGAAAAGGCTCATGAGTTATTATAAATGATCATTTTTATCTTTCTTTTCATTCATTTATATTTTGCCTAAGGACAAATGTATACAAAATCTTTGTACTTAGTTAATGCTCTGTAAAATAGAATGATAACATTGCTATTCTTAGATATGTTACTTTGCTTTTCTAGGGTATATTCTTGTTAAATCCAAGAAGTATTTCCATATATATACATCAGTTCAGTTCAGTTCAGTGCAGTCACTCAGTTGTGTCCGACTCTTAGCGACCCCATGAACCACAGCACGCCAGGCCTCCCTGTCATCACCAACTCCCGGAGTTCACTCAAAACTCATGTCCATCGAGTCGGTGATGCCATCCAGCCATCTCATTCTCTGTCGTCCCCGTCTCCTCCTACCCCCAATCCCTCCCAGCATCAGACCCCTTTCCAGTGAGTCAACTCGTTACATGAGGTGGCCAAAGTATTGCAGTTTCAGCTTTAGCATCAGTCCTTCCAGTGAACACCCAGGATTGATCTCCTTTAGAATGAACTGGTTGGATCTCCTTGCAGTCCAAGGGACTCTCAAGAGTCTTCTCCAGCACCACAGTTCAAAAGCATCAATTCTTCGGTGATCAGCTTTCTTCACAGTCCAACTCTCACATACATACATGACCACAGGAAAAACCATAGCCTTGACTAGACGGACCTTGGTTGGCAAAGTAATGTCTCTGCTTTTTAATATGCTATCTAGGTTGGTCATAACTTTCCTTCCAAGGAGCAAGCGTCTTTTAATTTCCTGGCTGCAATCAGCATCTGCAGTGATTTTGGAGCCCAAAAAAATAAAGTCTGACATTGTTTCCACTGTTTCCCCATCTATTTCCCATGAAGTGATGGGACCAGATGCCATGATCTTTGTTTTCTGAATGTTGAGCTTCAAGCCAGCCTTTTCACTCTCCTCTTTCACTTTCATCAAGAGGCCTTTGAGTTCCTCTTCACTTTCTGCCATAAGGGTGGTGTCATCTGCATATCTGAGGTTATTGATATTTCTCCCGGCAATCTTGATTCCAGCTTGTGCTTCTTCTAGCCCAGCGTTCCTCATGATGTACTCTGCATATAAGTTAAATAAGCAGGGTGACAATATACAACCTTGACGTACTCAAGTATATATATGAAATATATGTACTAAAGACAGTTTTCAATGTAATTTAGGAATTGAAGGGTAACGTAAAACAGTATGACTAAAGTGGGTGTGATTTTCTTATCAGAGCCTGCCAAAAATTCACCAAAGAAAAATCATTCAAATGTCTTCACAGTTAGATTTCTTTTATAAATTGGAAGCTATTCCATCATAGGGGATGTTGTGAACCCTAATTGATGAGTATTTATAAAATATTTCTACACTGAGATGAAATGACAAAAAGCTGAGATGGATTCATGGGCAGATGCCTGAATGACAGTGTGCAGATATGAAAGTAAGGGTGAGCCAAGTTTTATTGATTAACTCAGCAGCATTTATTTCCTGAGCATTCCGTGTTGATAGAGAGAAAAATTAAACAACCCTGTCCTTCACGAGCTCATAGTACAGAGGATTCTGGATTTTCTTTTTGTTTAACAATAAAACAATATTTCTTTTCTTCAACCTAAATGCTGTGCAATTTCCTAGTACTTATTTTGTTTCGCCATATGAGATACTAGCTTGGTTATAAAGTTAAATTAAGTTGGCTATAGTTAATTTCTGAAATAAGGCTCATTATAGAGTCTACCCTTCATAATTTAGAGTTTTATGAGCATGGTGTGTAATTAATCAGGAGTAGGCTATTGTCTGACCTTTTTATATACTTGATAAAGAACAACTTCATATTAAACCATTGTTATGTAACTCATAAAATGATCAGAACAGTCAGCCCTCGACTGCCATTTCCACTGTGTGGGAATTGAGTTTCCCTCTTGCTTGCGGTTTATTTTTTGCTACGTGTCAGCAAACATCGCCTTTCTTCTCTGTCTCATTGTCTCTGTCCCCATGCAGTTACATAGGTAAACTTAAGGGAGACACATTCGTTAAGTTAGATAGATCTGGATTAAATTCCCGATTCCTTTAGATTTCGGGCTGCTGCTGCTGCTAAGTCGCTTCAGTCGTGTCCGACTCTGTGCGACCCCATGGATGGCAGCCCGCCAGGCTCCCCCGTCCCTGGGATTCTCCAGGCAAGAACACTGGAGTGGGTTGCCATTTCCTTCTCCAATGTGTGAAAGTGAAAAGTGAAAGTGAAGTCGGGCAAGTTTTGTTTTTTTTTAACCTCATTCTTTATATAGCTTTTCTCTGGAATAGTGACCCTTATGAGCTGAATTATGTCCCCTCAAAAGGTATATATTTATGTCATAACCCCCCCGTCATAACCCCTCAGAATTTAACTGTAATTGGAGATAGAGTCTCTAAAGAGGTAATTAAGTTAGAATGAGGTCATTAGGGTGGGCTATAATCTGATATAGCTGGTATCCTTATAAGAAGAAGAAATTGGGACACTTGAGTGAAGAGAGCAGACCACACGATGACACAGTGAGGGACAAGGCCATTTCCATTGTTATGGCAGCGCTAACAAACTAATACAGCAATGATTTCTAAAGTGAAAAGTATAGGAACTTGAGATATTGTACTGTATACTATAATGCATGATAAATGATTCATCCCTACAGTGAGTATAATTATTAATATTAGAATTAACATGAGTATCAGAAATAGCATTGTAAAGCACTACCAAAGGTTTGTGAAAGAAATAATTGCCCCCAAGAAAGAACAATGAGCTCATGGAAATACTTTTAAGCAAAAAGAAATTTAAGTGCATCCCTGGAAGCTTTAGTTTTAGATCAGTTTCAACATATAGAGCAGTGTAGACTTTATCTCTAATTGAGGGATATGCTCTGAAATGTTGCCCCTATGTTTTCTAGCTCCATGCCCATTGGTTTTACTCATTCTTTCTTTAAGAAAGAGAAAGAAATTGCCCATATGGAAAGGACCCTTACGTGGCCGAGCGTTAAGAAATGGGGCTTGGATCTCCCAGATGATATACTTGACTCAGGTGATATTGTCAGTTTCTCAGTTAGCTGAGCAGTAAATCTGATCATTTCTTCGCCAAAGATGAAGTATGTTCTTTAAAACAGATGAAATTTCTCAGTGTTCAGTCCCTCAGGTTTGCTTTATTTAAGGTTACTTCATCGCTGATTTAGGTGTTTATTTCAAAAATTTCAGAGTACACAAAATAGATCATAATAAACCATCTATGAAATAAATACATTGCAGGGCTATTTCTAAAATCTATATCCCTTACCTTGTATTCCCTTGTGGCTCCTTCTGTAATGCCGAGGTTTTGTTTTTCATACTTTTTTTTCCATCTGTTATTTACCCTCCCCTTCTCCTCCTGGAGCTCATGGCCTCCAGGAAATTCTTTACACAAGTTACGTCCCTTGGGTGAGCAAGATGGCCTGTGGAGGGAAGACAGGGCAGAATCAAGATAGTGAGGATCTGGCTCTGTCTCAGTCCCAACAAGTGACACCACATCAAGTTATTTCATCTCTTTGAGCCTTTGTTTACCCTTCTATTAAAGCAGTAATAAAAATATTTTCTGTTAGCACTTCAGGGGGTACTGGAGAAAGAGACATCAAATAAGATACTCCCAAAGAAAGCAATTTGAACATCATTTGAAGTTATGGAATTATAAGGCCCTATTACTATGAACACCCCCAAAAGACTGTATAAAAGAAACTGAGAAACTTTGCTTTGCAGGTCATCATTCATTATGAGATCCTTGAGCCCTGTATCTGCATTGCCTCGAAGAGATATTTGTCATTTTCAATGCCTTTTCCTTTTAGTTTTATTATCTGTGTGATAATTGATATAAATTAAAGGTAATTTTAAGTTAATATCAATAACTACATCTACTGGCATAATATATTTTGTGTCACTGATAGCCTATTTCCAAAAGGATTTACCAATTCACAATAAAGAATACAAATGTGAATAAGGTTGATGAAAGAGCAATAAAATAGAAATAAGGAATAGGAACCTGATATAATAAAGGAAGGTAGACATACCTCAGTGCCATTCTATTTTAAACTGAGTTCTCAGGCAGCATTCAAAGAGTCCCAGGCAAGGAGTCTGACACCTCGTTTCTTATCCTAGTTTACCCACCAGGCGGTTTCTATGCTAAGGATTATATTATTACTTAATTTATTATTTAACCTGCTTCACTTTTCCACCAATAAATTATCTAGTTATCTTTTTAATTTATTTTGATTGAAGCATAGTTGATTTACAATGTTGCCTTAATTTCAGGTGTTCAGCAAAGTGACTCAGTTCCATACATATGTATATGCTCATGCTCAGTTGCTTCAGTCGTGTCTAACTCTTTGCAACCATATGAACTGTAGTCCTCCAGGCTTCTCTATCCATGGAATTTACCCAGGCAAGAATACTGTAGTGGGTTGCCATGCCCTTCTCAGGGGATCTTCCCAATCCAGGGATCAAACCCAGGTCTGCTGCATTGCAGGCGGATTCTTTACTGTTGAGCCACTGGGGAAGCCCCAAATATGAGCCCCATATATGTGTGTGTGTGTGTGTGTGTGTGTACTTTTTCAAATTATTTTCCCATTTAAGTTATTATTAAATCTAGAGTATAGTTCCTTGTAAGTTCTCTTTAAATGCAACCCTCTCAGGTCTCCCTTTGGAGATGCTTCCAAACTTGTTCCATTTTAATACCAATTGAAAATTATTTCAGACACAGTGAATTTGTTGTTTTTAAACATAAATATATAACTGATATGTAAATTATTTTCTGGAGTCACTGCATCTTTAATTATTTGATGGGGAAAGATAATAAATTCCAGATAGTCTATTGTATTTTCTAACTAAAACTTCCCTTCTTTGTACACTTACCTACACACACATGCATGCAAATGTATACACATATGTGTGGTGGTTTAGTCACTAAGTCGGGTCCAACTCTTGTGACCCCATGGACTGTAGCCCACCAGGCTCCTCTGTCCATGGGATTTTCTAGGCGTGTATATATTATTATTTCTAGTGTCAATCTTCAATTGGACCTTGATCCTATTCCTGTTGGTAATCCCCTAAATGAGTAATATGCTGTATGGATATGGAGCTGACAAAATCACCATCAGCACCATCCCAATAAAGAGCTAGCCAGTTATGAAAACTATGAGCCAGACCCGTTGTGGGTGCTTTTCAGATGAAAGAAGTTGTGGGTTAAGTAACACGTAATGCTGGTTGACTATTTGAAGAGGTAGTGTATGTACCTAATCATGGCTGACACTCAGGGAATAGAGATTCCATTACTGAAACAGTGTGTTGGTTGGAACTCAGTAAAGCAACCTCAGCTGCTTGCCAACTTGCAAATTCTTCAATGTTAAATGGCCAAAATGCTACCATGGCATTTTTTTCCTCAGTTGAATTAATCACTTTTGTTAGCAAGCAGAGAATTTACATGGTCCTAATTATTGATAGCTGTAGCATGATCTTAGCATAAGCATACTGAGCTCTGTGAGAAACCAGCAATCAGAAATTCTAGACTCCTTCTTGGGGTGGAAGGCGTATGATGTGGAATCCATGGCCTAGAAGTGAAAATCTTCAATGGATTAAGGAGGCTTCTTATGGTTCCTGGGATGTTCCCCAAAACTTTTTGTAATGTGGTCTGTAATCCACATTTACAAACAACAAAATGAACTTTTTAATTTGAAAATGTAAAACAAAATAATTCTATGTTCCCCCGGGACTCAAAGGTATTTTATATGAAAATGACCAGAAAGCATCTATTTGCCTTAAAAACCATGCAAGATAGCAAAGCTAACTAAAGAAGAAAAAATTATAATAATAATAGGTTACCAGAGTAGAGGGTTGTAACTATTAACTTCCTTTAAAGCCAACACTGGACCATGGGAGCATCTAGGGTCTTTAGTCACCCTTACTAGAAAATTCAGTATAGGAATACATTTTGATATTTATTTCTACATAGTAAAATAAGCCATATGTTAAGGATCAATGGCTCAGTGGTAAAGAATCTGCCTGCCAATGCAAGAGACACAGGAGATATGGGTTTGATCCCTGGGTTGGGAAGGTCTCCTGGAGGAGAAAATGTCAGCCCACTCCAGTATTCCTGACTGAAAAATTCTATGGACAGAGGAGCCTCAGTCAATCAGTTCAGTCGCTCAGTTGTGTCCAACTCTTTGCGACCCCATGGACTGTAGCACGCCAGGCTTCCCTGTCCATTACCAACTTCCGGAGCTTGCTCAAACTCATGTCCATCGAGTTGGTGATGCCATCCAACCATCTCAACCTCTGTCATCCCCTTCTCCTTCTGCCTTCAATCTTTCCCAGCATCAGGGTCTTTTCAAATGTCAGTTGTTCACATCAGGTGGCCAAAGTATTGGAACTTCAGCTCCAACTTCAGTATTCCCAGTGAATATTCAGGGTTGATTTCCTTTAGGATTGACTGGTTTGATCTCCTTGCAGTCCAAGGGACTCTCAAGAGTCTTATCCAACACCACAGTTTAAAAGCATCAATTCTTTGGTGCTCAACGTTCTTTATGGTTCCAGCTCTCACATCTATACATGACTACTGAAAAAACCATAGCTTTGACTACATGGATCCTTGTTGGCAAAGTAATGTCTCTGCTTTTTAATATGCTGTCTATTTTAGTCATAGCTTTCCTTCCAAGGAGCAACGATCTTTTATTTTCATGGCTGCAGTCACCATTTGCAGTGATTTTGGAGCCCAAGAAAATAAAGGCTGTCACCATTTCCATCGTTACTCCATCTATTTGCCATGGAGCGATGGGACTGGATGCCATGATCTTAGTGTTTTGAATGTTGAGTTTTAAGCCAGCTTTTTCACTCTCCTCTTTGACTTTCATCAAGAGGCTCTTTAGTTTCTCTTTGCTTTCCATCATAAGGGTGGTGTCATCTCCATATCTGAGGTTATTGATATTTATGGACTATATGGATATTTATGGACAGTTCATAGGGTCACACAGAGCTGGACACAACTGAGCACGCATGCATGCAGCCAAGGACTTTGTACCTTTTATGCCCTTTTCACCTATAAAGTTAGAATTATCTAACATAGTGACATCCTAAATTCAGAACAACAGAAGCATTAAAAATAACTGAAATAATGCATTATATCTACTTATCCTAATATTGTCATCGTATAGTGTCATTCTTTATTTAAAAAATTGTAGTCATGGTGACCTTCTAGCCACTATATATAAGAAGTTGTGTTTTATCTTTTAAAACACTCTTCCTCTTTGTATTCTATATATTGAGAATTACTGAACAGGACAGTGGTTGAAAATATAAGCACTGTAGAAAGTTTCTAAAGTTATATATATTGTCAGAAAGCCAGATTAACCTTTGAAAAAATGTTAGATTTGTGTACTATGGCTTTTTTTCTTTTTTTATTCTGCTTCATTCTAATGAGAAGATGTGAAAAAAATGAAGTACAGTCAACTTTATATCCTTGGTATAGTTTATTATAGAATGATATTAAGTTATGATTGTTATATGGTAAAGCCAGGATTTGGGAGGCAGTAGGGTCCAAGTGTAGACTTAAAGAGGGTGTCAATTATTTAAGTCTGATCTTTGGGTCTATACTTCCAAACAATGTTAATCAATGAACTATTCCATAGGACTATTGTTGTGAAGATCCAGCTAATGAATTTGAAATGTACCATGTATATGTTGCTGCTGTATCAGTTTTTTACTTCTTCTTTTTGTAGTGACAAAATTATTTCCTGATAGACTATGCATTTATTCCTGTAGCAGTATCCACTATATATTTAGGACCGAATAGGGTAAGATTTTCGGAGAAGGCAATGGCAAGCCACTCCAGTACTCTTGCCTAGAAAATCCCATGGATGGAGGAGCCTGGTAGGCTGCAGTCCGTGGGGTCGCTAAGGGTCGGACACGACTGAGCGACTTCACTTTCACTTTTCACTTTCCACTTTCACACATTGGAGAAGGAAATGGCAACCCACTCCAGTGTTCTTGCCTGGAGAATCCCAGGGAAGGGGGAGCCTGGTGGGCTTCTGTCTATGGGGTCGCACAGAGTCGGACACGACTGAAGTGACTTAGCAGCAGCAGGGTAAGATTTTATAAATGGCCACAAAAATGTCACAGGCTAATTTGCATTTTTGGTGATTCTATACAATAAATACTGAGTAACCTTCAGTTTTCCAAATAAAGAATAAAGGGAATGGTGGTGATATTTGTAATCATCTACAAAAAGGAAATTATTTAAGTATTTCACAGATGGAGAAATATTAAGGGTAAATCATTATATCCACATTTCTAATTTTAAGAGGCTTTGAGGGTGTTTGTGGATAATAAGGAACAAACATTGCTGTGCATGTGGAATTAAACATAAACTTTCCATACCACAATCCTCAAATCTCCAGATGAATGTGGAGGGCTTTTCAGACCCCCATCCCCTAAGAATTGAGAAATTCATAAAAGGAAAATAAGGTTATGCTACATGTAATACGCAAACTGAGCATACTGGAGCAACTAGAATAGTGACCTTTCAAAGAGGACAAATTCAGTTCTGTATGCCTCAAAATACAATGCGGCTTAAAGCTTTAGAAGAGGATAAGATATGGCATATACTCCTAATTCGAGCCTCGTAGCAGCTTACTCTGGTATTTCTGAACAGGCTGCATAACTCATTTCTTCTTCAAACAACATAATTCAACCCAATATTCTCTGTAAACTAAATGTAGACCCATGCTGGGGATTTTTAGAAAATTCGAGAGATATAGGAATGCTTGTCTCATGTTGCTTTAAAACAGTTTCCAGGATTGGACTATGATCAGTGGGAAACACACAAGAAAATCTGGTGCCAAATGTCCTCTGAACTTTGAGATGAATGACGTATGGACTATGGGTAACATACATACAGCCGTGAGAACTACAATGATATAGCTGTTTTGGCTACAAAATCTGCATACTTTTTCCAAATTCAAATTTTAAAACTTGTTTTTAAAAGTAGACCTTTGAGATGTATGAGATGTATTTTCCTTATTTTTCTTCCTCTTTTTTTCTAAATATTTTTAAATTAATATATTCTTACTGAACCTTGGGTTTATAAATTATAAGAGCTAAAACACAAATATTAAAAACACCATTGAATCCACTAGTCATAACGAATGCTGCTTGTCATGATCAAAATTCATTCAACTGAATTTTTTTTTTCCATGTCTCCTATATCTTCTTTTTGAAATTTAGTTTGGAAAGGAGTCAGAAACATCTGGTTTACTGGTATTCTGCCACAGCTAATGGGAAAATATAGAGTTAATTTTTTAAAGGCCTTTGCAATTAATGTTTATCACCTTTTAAATAGCAACATAAGAGCGAAATAGACAAATGCGTTGAGTCATGTAACTCAGTTTTCTCAGACTTTCTTTTCTGAGAGGGTGGCTGAAGGTTCCTTTCTTGTGCCGTCCTGGCTGAGATGGAAGATGAAATAGTTGTTTGTCCCAAGGTAGCAGAGCTCACAGACATGGCGTGCTATCCGCCCTCTGCCCTGGTTCGCAGGACCTGGAGACGCGAGGCCTGTCTCTCCCTAGCATCTGCTTTGTGATTAACTCATTTCGCCTGCTTCTTTAATTTGGGGTGACGGCCGTCTTCTGAGCCCCTGCGTTGCATCCCTCTTGGTCTCCGGATCCGGGCACGTGAAGGCCGTCGTGCTCCACGGTTCCCTGTGCAGGGTCTCGGCAGGACAACCGCAGCTGGCGAGGAGCCCTGCAGAGCCCTCACAGCCCCTCTCTCCTTGCTTTCGCAGCTGGCGCCACGTACATCTTCGGGAAGAGCGGAGGCCTCATCCTCTACACCTGGCCGGCCAACGACAGGCCCAGCACGCGCTCCGACCGCCTGGCCGTGGGCTTCAGTACAACGGTGAAGGATGGCATCCTGGTGCGCATCGACAGCGCCCCGGGCCTCGGCGACTTCCTCCAGCTTCACATCGTGAGTACCGGGCTGGAGCCCGGATTCTCTTGTCTTCCTGCTGGTCTGAGTGGGTGAGCCAGATAACTGCCGTGGACCATTCTAGGCTGATGTGACACCGGAGCACGTGTTTATATCCTTGCCTCGGTGTGCCGGAGCCACCTAAGGGGTGCTGTGTGTTAAGCCTCATTTTCCCCCCTTGGATGTGAACCGTGATGCCCAGAGGGTGCCTCGGGAATAGAAAATATAAAAGGCATCCTGTCCAGACTCCCTCCCCTACTGTGTGGCTTGGCCGTGAGACATTTAGCAGACCACTTAGGTGTAAATTGGAGAAGGAAATGGCAACCCACTGCAGTCCTCTTGCCTGGAAAATTCCATGGACGGAGGAGCCTGGTGGGCTACAGTCCATGGGGTCGCAGAGTGGGACACAACTGAGCGACTTCACTTCCACTTACGTGTAAATAAGAGATTGACCAGGTACGGTTCATCTTAACCTGATGCAAGTGGCAAGGCCATCTTGAGTGGCAGTGATCTCCTCCGTTTGGGAGTCAGCCAAGGTTTTCTCCAAAGTAGGGGTCCCCAACCCTGGCACCACGGATTGGTACCTCCCATCAGATTAGCAGCAGTATTAGGTCAGAAATAAAGTACACAACCAATGTAGTGCCCTTGAATCACCCTGAAACCATCTCCACCCCCGTCAGTGGAAAAATTGTCTTCCACAAAACCATTCCCTGGTGCCAAAAAGGTTGGGGACCACTCTGTGAAGGGCCGAATAGAAATACTTGGGGCTTTTGGGGTCATGCAGTCTCTGACATAGCTACTCAACTCTGCCATTGTTAATGTGGAAGCAGCCACGGTCAATCCATCATTAAAGAAATGTGCGTGATTATATTGCAATAAAAATATATTTATAAAGACAGACTGCAGGCTGTGCTTGGGCAACCTCTGCCCAAGCCTGCATGCTTTCTTGTAGAGATGTAAAGAACACATGGTACCAATGGAGGCCACAGTGGGCGGGGCAGACAGAGGCAACGCGATGGCCAGGAGTTGGTGTATGCGTGGGTCCTATATACCCGACGTTTTGTTTGTATCTGTAAACCCAATAGGACTGCGCCCTCACTCACTGCAGATCATTAAGAACACAGTGCAATTCAAAGAAATTAAAATGATTTGGAGGAAAAAATTACTTCGTTATGAGGATAGAAAATATTTTTATAGCAACAATTAACCCATTTTATCACCTGTGAGTCTGCAGTTAGGAAAGTAGGCTAGAGAAGGATATGATTCTCATCCATAAGTACCCAAAGTGCAGCCACGAAGAGCAAAGAGAGGAATTGCTCTCATTAGTTAGCAATGACAAGGCTAGAAAGAATGGATTTAATTTGGAGCAAATAGAATTCAGTTTAAATAGCAGGGGGGATAAAGCAGTTAAGAAGAAAAGGCAACTGGGGATTATTACCAACCTCCAAAAAGGAGGAAAAGGGACATTTCTTGGTAATCTTTGAATGTGAGTTTTGCTAACGTGCGCATCTCCTGAGGCAAGTGGGGTGAGATTTCATTGCTGGGCTCTGGGGTGGTGGTGGCTGGCTGGGGCCATACAGCAAGCTCAGCCCTAGAAACAGTGCCCCTCTCCAGCACCTGCTCTTTCAGCAGGCCTTGGAAATAGAAGCAGTTGGAAGGAAAAGGCTTGAGCTGGAAGCCTGTCTGATCTCAGGGTAAGCCAGAACAAGCCAAGACTCTGCTCAGAAAGGCAGAGAAGCACTGGTTAGAAACAATCGGCTTCAAAATGCAGAAGAGGGGTCTTGAAGAGAGCTGTGAACCTTTAACACCTCCTCAGATGTTTCAGGGACCATATGGTACTCTGAACCTGAGCTCAAGCCTTTTAAAAAGCCATGCCAAGGAGCACAGAGAAACACAGCCATAGTTAGTACAGTTTATCTTTATTTGGCCTCTAAGAACCACCATAATTTACAAAACTGTGAGATTTATGCTGCATATAACTTAATGACTATTTCATGGCAGCTATAACTGGGCTATTATTACCAGTTCACTTGCATTTTCACAGTGATTTATCTTCGTTTTTTTATTCAGTGTGACTTACTAAGAAAAATATGATTTGGCACAGTCATGAGCATCCTTTTCGATTCCAATAATGTGCTACTGGTTTATCCATTTCTTCCCATTTGTGTTTTGTAAAGCAGTTCCACTTTCAGGAGAAACATTTTCTTATTTTCTGGTAGTTTACTTGGAGTTGGCAGCGTTTTTATAAAACGGATATGAGGATCCTGGGAACTTCTAGGGAGAACCAAAGCATTCAGGTTTGACTCTTTTTTAAAAGCAAACACAAGAAATTTTACAGCAGAATGTGTAGAACTCCCTTGGGCATTGTGAACTTATTCCCATGATGTTCTCATTGCTTAAACATTCTGGAAAATTCCAACAGATTCTCCTTCAGAGCTTGGGTTAGGAAATGCCATCTGGCATTTTTCGAGAAAAGAAAAAGAGACCCTATGCTGTGAAGAAACCACACCATTCTGGAATGGACCTGACACATCTGTGGCCTTCTGGAGCATGGGACCCCTTCATTGGTGTAGTCATTTCAAATAATCTTTTATTTGCCGGTGTAATATCTCTGGTGTCTACCAGAGATAGAAAGTGTATGTGATGGTACTCCAACAAAAATGTGCCTGTAAGAACAGGCTGCACATTGTACATTGGTGACCACTGCTCTAGACTGGGCAAGCATCTTCAGAGAGATATAAAGAACACGTGATTAAAACCTGCTGTCAGAGTAGACAGAGGAAGGGGAAGTTTCCTTACTATAGTGGAGGGAAGGTCAAAGAACTTGACAAAATCCAGCCTCTTGCTTTGGACACTGACATAGCTGCATCAGGAAAATGAAGCTGCAGATGCCTACTAGATAATTCTGTGTGGTTTCCACTATCTGTCAAACATGGATTTGTTTGTTAAACACAGTCTGTTTCCTCATACTAGAGAAAATTACTCAGAAAGAAAGGAATGTAAGGGCCATTACTGAGAGCGGAAAGGGTTGGAGAGGAAGCAAAGGATTTCATTCCCCCCTGCAGTGCCCCCTGGAGAAGAGAACCAGTGAGAGTGATGACAGGTGTGAAGAGGACGTGGAGGCAGGGTGAATCCCAGGGGCAAGAGAAAACGCAGTTGAGTGGGTGTGAGCGAGAGAGGTGAGGTTTGCCCAGAGGTGGGCTCTGGCCAGGGTGCATTCTTCGAGTGTGGGTGTTAATTGTGGAAACAACCGAAAGTACCTTGCTGCTACTCCTGAGTGGTTGTCAAGCTAATACATTGCTCAGAAAAAAAAGTATAAACTCCGAAATTAGTGTGTGTGTGCACGCACACACATGCAAGAGAGAGAAAGAGAGACCTGAAGGGAGAGATTGAGAACATGCATTTCGTAAACTGCTGCGAAAGGCAATTCCTAGGAATTCCTGACTTTTTGAGCAGTGGTAACATGATGCCAACAAAGGTCCGTCTAGTCAAGGCTGTGGTTTTTCCCGTGGTCATGTATGGATGTGAGAGTTGGACTATAAAGAAAGCCGAGTGCCAAAGAATTGATGCTTTTGAACCGTAGTGTTGGAGAAGACTCTTGAGAGTCCCTTGAACTGCAAGGAGATCCAGCCAGTCCATCCTAAAGGAGATCAATCCTGGGTGTTCATTGGAAGGACTGATGCTAAAGCTGAAACTCCAAAACTTTGGCCACCTCATGCGATGAGTTGACTCACTGGAAAAGACTCTGATGCTGGGAGGGATTGGAGGCGGGAGGAGAAGGGGACAACAGAGGATGAGATGGCTGGATGGCATCACTGACTCAATGGACATGAGTTTGGGTGAACTCCGGGAGTTGGTGATGGGCAGGGAGGCCTGGCATGCTGTGATTCATGGGGTCGCGGAGAGTCGGACACGACTGAGCGACTGAACTGAACTGAACACGATGTTTGGAGGAAGCCCTTCTTACCCCCAATTTAATCTACCTGAGGGAAGAGAAGATTCTCTTCCAAGAACACTGGGGAGTTTGACCCCAGGATGAGCAACCACTCTCTAAAACAAGACTTGCCTGTTGTCAAGAGCCCAGAGCAGGAATGCAGAGAACGTCATCCTGCATGTCAGCTCTGAGCGCTGCTCACTCTCCATGAACGCTTTGCACTGGGAGGACCTGGGAGAATAGGAGGCAAATAAAGCAAGTGGAAGTGAGGGCTTCCACCAGCCTTGTCCACCACCTGTGTGGAAACGGGGCTGTAAGGACTGAAGTGGGCTGCCCATTTATTCCACTTCCTCTCGGCTTTACGGTCCTTCTTCACATGCTCGAAGTCCCCCATATCTCTTCCTTTGCCGTCCTAAAGTCACCACACCTAAAAAACTCTCTGGGGAAGCAGCTATCTTTTTCAGCTCATTCCCCTGGAGGCCCTTGAGTCATTGACAAATTAGGTTAGTCCGTCTTTGTATGTTCCTTCCCCCACCAGGTTAAAGCCAGCTGCTCTGATAGTGTTTGAGAGCAAGTTAGTTAGTTCAGTTGCCCAGTCGTATCCGACTCTTTGCAACCCCATGGACTGCAGCACGCCAGGCCTCCCTGTCCATCCCAACTCCCGGGGTTTACTCACACTCATGAGAGCAAGAAGGAGGAGTAAATCAGCATGACTAATTTGGGGACATACGACGTTTGGGGGAGTGGCAGGAATTCATGGGGAGAGCTTGGTCAGAATGAAGGCTTTGGTGCCCTGGGGTAAAAGAATTGGTACAAAGAAAGGGACACCCACACAGGGCTGGGGAGGCGCTGTAGGCAGTTTTTCCTATTTTATACGTTACTTACGTTATCTGTTGTTCTTGCCGAAAGAACGGGGGCTCTTCCTTCTTGGGCTGATTTCTTTTAAACCAGAAATCTTCCCACTCACCTGGGTCTCATGGTAATTAAATAGGCTTGTTGAACAAGATAAGAATTAGATCATTTAAAAAAAAAATCAGAGAAGGCCAACAGATCAAAATAGTTTAGGCTGTTTGCTGCAAATTAGCTCGCATTTCTTCGTTTTTGGTTCACACGTCCATGATGTACTATTTTCTGTGTCAATTATTAATCATGATATTAATGAAATCATAGATGAGATATGTCTAACAAAGGCAGAAACCTCTTTGCTGAAGTGTGCGCTCATGAAATCAAATTCTATGGAGGGAGGGTCTCATAGGGCAGAGGGATTTTTACAAATCATTACTTCAAATATAAATTCCCTCTGTTGAAATCTATTGTTGAGAAATTAATCTGCTCAGTATTTGGAGAGAAGCTATCCGTTGTGAATGACATCTGCCTATTGACCCTGTGTCTGTGGAGCTGTGTCATGTTACAGTCACCTTCTTTATACAATAGGGAGAAAACTGAATATGACCAGAGACAGGATTACCATGAGGCGCTTGCCATTGCTATCGTGAAACTCTTGAATGTCTCCTTTCACCACCTGCAAAACAGAAGGATGGGGAGAACTGGGCAGCAGTCAGCTTCTCTTTATGTAGTTAATGCAGGGTGTAAAAAAGGCATCCTATTAATTTTCTTCTCTCTGTGCGTAATTTACAGTAAATCCTCTTGGATTCATTTTTTAATTATGAGCCTTTCAGGAACAGTGAAAATTTATGTGTCAGGGCACCTGTTTTGTTTGACAAGAATCTATAACCTTCCATGACTGTTTCCTCCCTGACTTACAATGTCGACACTTACATAAAACAAAGGGGTAGAGAAAGGGTTATTGTTCACATCGACCCCCTTTTCGTAAGGGCATAGTGTTCTCTTTCCAACACCCCTGCCAAAAAAAAAAAAAAAAAAAGACTGATGGTTTTCTCTCATTGCCAAGTTTGGGAAATCAGATATTTATTAAGTTTGGCTTGTATAGTATTGTTTTTCCATAATTTATAGCACTCGAAGAGACTCCTGGAGAAAAAATGGGAGTAGAGCTGAATTATGACAAATGGTCTGTTGCTCACATCTATTGCATCTATAAATTGCTGGCTGGGATGTTTCACTTGGCTGTCTGTGTGTGGGATATTCACAGTAAACCATCAACCTCTGGCTTGGCCCTCAGTGAAGTTCGGTGGCTGTTAGCTTGGGTTCATCTCTGGATTTGGCCAGCGGTAGAACTGGATTGGGTTCAGGCACGGCACATGGGGGAATCTGCAGAGTCTAGAGGAGTGTTGGCGTTCAAGACTGGTCACAGAAGTCAAGAAAAAAAGAACGGGGAAACAACAAAAGTATCCACCAGATGCAATTTCGCTTCCCACAGAGTGCTGTGCACTGCAGGCTGGCTCTGGTTTTCCTTTAGCTGCTATTTGTTCTTAGTGAAAAAGGCCTCTTTGGGTTTTCTAGGCTTAGGAGCTTTTCCAGATCATTAGCCACTTTTGTGGAGAGGGCCTGCTGGGGACCCTCTCTGCAGCCCCCAGCTTAGCTGTTCCATCCCAGCAGAGTTGGAGGAGAAGGTGGGAGAAGGGAGTGGCGGGGATTTTTGATGGAGTGACTGCTTACGTAAGCTGACCCAGAGGCAGCACCTGCATGCAAGTCGTGTGTGTTTTCTTAGATCTTTGCTGGTCCCAAGATATTTTGATCTAAATCTGTTGACTTTGATTCCACGTGTGGTGTTGAAAGGCAGAATGCCGTAGTAGAAAAATGTGCTTAATTTGTGGGTAGAAGACTTGGATTTGGGTCTCATTTCTGTCCATACCCAGTGAGCTACTTGGCTTTCAGCAAATCGCTCCACTGCTTTGAGCCTCTCCTTTCTCTTCTTTAAAATGGGCACCAAAAAAGATGACCTCATATGATTTTTCCAGGGCTCAGACGAAATAGAGTTTTCAGAAGTTGCTATTGGCGAAGGACTGCATGAAAAGAGAAAAAAGTTTTCAGAAGTTGTTATTGGCGAAGGACTGCATGAAAAGAGAAGGATAGTTTTCTTGATGAAATATCTAGCAGGTGATGACTTCATTGGAGGAAAAAAAAAATAGTGAAAAGAAGTGTTTTATCATGAAAAGCAGAATTTCATTTTAAGTGTTTTTGAAGTCTACGGAGACAGTTTCTACAAGCAAATTCCTATTTTATCTGATCAAAAGTAAATTTTTGAATTAATCACATCTACAGTTGAGACTTGTAGAGGGTCCTGTTAGCATGCAGTGAAGAACCCAGTTCCGGCTGAGCGAGTCCTGGTTGAGTGAATAGACTGAGTAGACCCCTGAGAGGTCCTCGGTGTCTCACTGTAGGTCATGATGTCCCTACAGTGTCACGAGGCGACGCGCTGTGCTTCCACTGTCCTTAAGGTTCCAAAGGGCTCTATACTCACCTGTGAAATCATAGTCCATCCTGCCCTAAAATTCCTTCTTCAATTGTGTGAACCGTAGCTCATCCTGAGAAAACAAGGAGATGGAGGAGGAGGTGGTGGTCGTGGTCCCAGGGGTGGGGGGCGGGGAGGAGGAGCAGGGAAGGAGGGAGGAGGAGAAGAAGAAAACAGTAACGACAAGCAGGATCATCAGGAGCCAAATCTTCCCAGACAAGGATGGTTGAAAGTGCTTTGAGACCCACCGTGGGCATCAGATAAAGACCTAGAGGGCTTGGCCCTATTCTTGGGCATCAGTAGGGCCCAGAAAGGGTCGTGGCTGGAAAGAACATCCCGGTGTGGGTCCAGCCAGATTGAGCAGAGGTGAGTAGCTGCTGCTGTCAAGGAAACTGGAAGCATAAAGGCACATATACAGATAAAAACATTTCATAGATTTTTGAGTCCTCAGACATAAAAGAAAAATGAATGATAAATTTAGTGTGCAGATGAAATGTACAGTAATATAGCTGGAAAAATTGAGTTGACAGTGCATGTGGAGAATGTTTTATAGCCGGGAGACAGTTATGAGAAGCAAGGCCAAATGACCATACCGTTCTCATTTGTCACTGACACCGCTGACACTTTGACTGTTAACTGATGACCGTCCTGTTTCAGAATCATCAATGCGTATATATGATATAAATTTAGAAAAGTCAGAATGAAGAGGGTTTAGCTCCTGACTGACATTCTTTATATGTGAATTGAATGTCTTTTACCGTGCTATGCTAATTGCTATGTTTTGGGAATTCTGTGATCAACCTTGGCTTACATAGAGCTAATGGACTTGAAAGAACATGGTAATTAAAATATGAGAAATTAGATTTTCTACACATTTAGAAGATAATGTAAATATAACTCTTATATAGCCCCTGGCTTATTATTGATACTTTTTTTTCAATTAACTTTTTTAAATTCAGAAAACAATATATTTAATTTCCTAACTAATAGATAGATTTTTAACCAGACCTTTGAGAGTCCAACTTAACTAATATAAAATTCTAAGGAAGCATCATTTTATTGCTGATTTAAAGCCAACCTGGTGGTGTATATCCTAGATTATTGCAGTTATCAAATACTGAGCAAGTTCTGAATAGCAGAGGCTTTTCTGACAGATGAATGCCAAGTGCAGCAAGCAGCAAACCCTAGGCACCATCCAGTGAATGCTGGGGCTCATATGACTTAATGACAACCCTACCTTAACACCATCATTTAGATGAATTATCTCATTGACCCACTGCTTACACTGTTACTAGTCATTACTCCTGGAGTATTGTTCAGTTCACCAGGGCAAGAAATAACTCACTGACTCCCTGAAGCTATAGATGATGGATTTTGGCTCCCCGGCTGCATTCAGAAGGCACGGAGCTCAGCATATTGATTGGGGAATTCATTAGCCATCCACCCCATAGCATCATGTGCTTAGATCCTGATGCTGTCACTGGGGCTGTTTCATCTTGTTAGTGTTTCCCTGATAGATGGCAGAGGGAACTGTACAACTGTATTAGCCTCAAAGATGGTACTGACAGCCAGACCTGTCATTTTCCAGCCTGAGATGACACCTTTGGAACCTAGAATCACTTAAAGACATTTAAATAAGCCCTGCTGATCGACCAAACTAACCTTCATTCCGAAGTCAGTTCATACTCAGGATGAGAGGAGATGACCGTCAATTAAAATGTTTCCTGTTCTATTCTTGACTCCTTAGTTAACTTCTTTTAATTCAGTTTATTTTTCTACTCCATTGTCTATAAGATGGCAGGTAATTTAATGGCATGGATGATTATTTACTTCAGACTGTATCTTTAGAGTTCGTCTTACATGACTACCATTGCCGTCATTCACCACAAATATTGACTGACAGAGTACCAGGTACTTGACACTGTGCCAAGACTTTGTTTACTTTATTTTATTATGAGCTCACAACTACTCAGTGAGGTAGTCACTATTAATATCCTCGCTTCATAAATGAGGCAACTAATGTTTAGTGAAGCTAGCGAATTTCCCCAAGATTAGCACTGCTAATAAACGGCTGAGCAGGCATTTAGATCCAGTTCTGATTCTTAATTACTATTACACCCCTAATGAAAGTTTCAGAGGAGAAAGTGTAGTGGTGATCATTTTAATTCAACACATGTTTATGAAATGGCAATTTATTTGGAGTTGGTGGTGATGTGAAACATTCAAGGAAGGAGATAAAAACTGTATACACAGCTCTGTTTTAAGGGAAGAAGGGCAGTATGCCAAGGAAGGTAAGAATACTACTGGTTGTAGACATTGAAGAAGTGTGCATGGACAGGGTGGGTCAGATTTTGTCTGGTGGAATCTGGAGAGGGAACATGCCAAATGAAGATGCTAGCATGAGTGTGACCTCAAAGGAAGAGAACGCAAGCTGTATTCTCAAACTCGGTATACAGTCCATCCATAATAAATGACTTGAGGCAATGGGCAGACTGCAGAATGGCAGAAAGACCCCAAGTTTTAGAGGCAAGTGGTCTATGATTCAAAAATATAGCTTTGCTTCCAACTAGCTCTGTGTCCTTGGGTGAATTATTTGACTTCTCTGAAGGGCATGGCAATCCACTCCAGTATTCTTGCCTGGAGAATCCCATGGACAGAAGAGCCTGGCGGGCTACAGTCCATAGGATCGCAAAGAGTAAGACGTGACTTCACACACACACATAAAATATAATGCTACATGGCAAGTCTGTGTAAAGATTTATAATAATGTGTAAAAATGTTTCATGAGTCTTTTCTGGCCCATGCTGCTGCTGCTGCTAAGTCACTTCAGTCGTGTCCGACTCTGTGTGATTCCATAGACGGAAGCCCACCAGGCTCCCCTGTCCCTGGGATTCTCCAGGCAAGAACACTGGAATGGGTTGCCATTTCCTTCTCCAATGTGTGAAAGTGAAACTAATGACAGAAATGTTTTAAGTTTATTATTATTTTTTTCTTTCAGGTACTTTAGGCCTATATGTGGGGAGAAGCTGTAATGGGGAGAATTTGAATGCCGTATTGACAGATTGGTTCTGAAAACAGTGAGAAGCCCTTTTGAAAGTTTCTGAGTAGAAGACAAAATCCCTAAAGCTTAACTTTTAGGAAGGTTATTTTGGCTCTGTTGAAATAATATTTTTCAGTGTGTTTTAGAAAAATCCTGGTGGCTCAGACGGTAAAGTGTCTGCCTACAATGCAGGAGACCCAAGTTCGATCCCTGAGTCAGGAAGATCCCCTAGAGAAGGAAATGGCAACCTGCTCCAGTACTCTTGCCTGGAAAATCCCATGGATGGAGGAGCCTGGTAGGCTACAGCCCATGGGGTCGCGAACAGTCAGACACGACTGAGCTACTTCACTTTCTTTTGTCCCCTTTTCTTTAAGAAAATAAATAAGCTGGCAATTGTTCAAGTGGTCCAGGAAAGATGCTTTAAAGGATTTATTCTGTGATGATGATCATATAAAAGGAATGAGGATGAAAGAAAAGAACATTTCCCAGATAGAATCAGAGGGTATCACTCGCTGGTTGGATGAAAAAGAAAAGAAAGAGAAGTGAGGAACCTCCGGACTGGGAATGTTGTGATTTCAACAGCGATAAAAGAGGGGGCATACTAAAAAATAGATTTTAGGATAAATCATAGTTTGACTTTGGTTTTGCAAGTGTAAGGCACCAGGAGTCCATCTGCAGAGCTTCCCAATAGGAAGCACGTGATAAACTCAGATGAGGCAGAGGACCCAGGTAGACGGACTTGCGGGTTCTCAGCCTGGCAGCGACAGTGGAGACTCTGAGGACTGCTAAGATCTCTGAGATGATAAGTGAGTGGGAACTTGGGAAACAGATCCCTCCCTTTACAAGAGGAAGGAGGAAAGGGAAGGAAGCGAAGAAAGAAAAGGCTAGGGGTTCAGGGAAGACCTAGGTAGCAAAGTTTCACAGAAGTCAAAAAGCTTGGGAGAGGTTTTCAAAGCCAAAGAGTTCTAGAACTCTTTTTCTCCCCCATATATTTAGTCAAACCTCTGTCATTTGAAGCACTTCGTGGGGCCATCTTCTTCATCTTTCTTCTTCTTTTTCACAGCATTTAACATTTGGCACTCTGGCCCTCTCATCAGTCATTTCGTGTTTCTTCTCCTGGGAGATGTCATAAGCATGACTCGCTCAGAGCCGGAGGACAGGGTCTGGTCCTGGCTCTGTCACCAACTAGCAGGCATCTCAAGTGGGTGGTACAGATACAGATGGTGCCAGCCTCGTGGTAGACAACGTCGATTGAGAGAATGCTTGTGAATGTGCCTGGTTACCATTGAAAGACTTACAAAATTAAATAAGATCATTTTCATAGTAATATTGTTATGCAGGCCACCTGCTTGGGGCTTCCCCAGTGGCTCAGCACTAAAGAATTTGCCTGCAATGCAGGATACATGGGTTCCATCTCATTGTGGGGAAGACCTCCTGGATAAGGAAATGGCAACCCACTCCAGTATTCTTGCCTGGGAAATCCCATGGACTGTCCCATGGAAGTCCATGGGGTCACAGAGAGTGGGACACACCTTCCCAACTAAACACACACACCAGCCACTTGAGCTCTTGCTGCCTAAGAGTTTGTGGTTGGAAACCTATGCGTGAAACTTAAAAGATGTTGAAATGGTTATGGTTGTGGTTTTCAACAGGAAGGTTAGTGACCAGGCAGGTGGGGGTTGAGTCAAAATGGGGATTGACCCACTGACAGATCCCATGACCTCCTGTCCTCCTCAGAGGGTGTGCATCTCTCAAACCTTGTCTCATCCCTTGTAGCATCACTTTAGGGGACGCTGTTTTGGATTTAAGGTCATGCTACAATTCCCTATATTAGAAATCCCCTGATCCTGGTGATCGCCTTGTGCAGTGAAACCTGGAACCTGATTACCCTGATTGTTATCTTAGCTTGGGTGGCTAGCGATGCGTAAAACTATCCAGCCCTTTTTAAAATGCAAGCAGCAGCACTTAGGTTCACTAAACCCTGTTGGAAATGAACTCCATCGGTTGACTTTCCACAACTGCAAACTGGTGTTCTGACCAGATGACATGCATGGTTTTGTAATCCCTTCTGTGCTTGCTGTTTTATTTATTGTCCCGACACTTTGTGTATGTCAGCTCATTTACTTCTCACAACACTGTCACGTCGGTGAGATTACTCCTATTTTAGAGATTCAGAAACTGAGGCTCAGAGGATTAAACAACCATTGTCCGCAGCATTAGGGGAAGGAAAGAAGAGTAAGTGTTGGTATGTTCTATTCTGACGTCATACATAGAGCTTTCAAGAATTACCGATTCAGTACTGAGGTTAGATGTGGTAAATTTGGCAGAATTTACCTGTGACTTTTTCTTTTTTCCAATCCACATGGTCAACAATGGTAAACAGAAATGGAGGGATGGGGCACAGTATTTTGCCTAAAGCAGAATACCTAATTGGAACTAAGTCATTTATTTTTTAATTAAAGAAATTCTTCATTTTCCATTGCATTTTATTGCTTCCTAGTATTTTTTCTTTTTTTCGTCTCAACAACATAAGGTACCTCAGTTCAGTTCAGTTCAGTTCAGTCGCTCAGTCGTGTCCGACTCTCCATGACCCCATGAATCACAGCACGCCAGGCCTCCCTGTCCATCACCAACTCCTGGAGTTCACTTAAACTCATGTCCATCGAGTCGGTGATGCCATCCAGCCATCTCATTCTCTGTCGTCCCCGTCTCCTCCCACCCCCAATCCCTCCCAGCATCAGAGTCTTTTCCAGTGAGTCAACTCGTTGCATGAGGTGGCCAAAGTATTGCAGTTTCAGCTTTAACATAAGTCCTTCCAATGAATACCCAGGACTGATCTCCTTTAGAATGGACTGGTTGGATCTCCTTGCAGTACAAGGGACTCTCAAAAATCTTCTCTAGCACCACAATTCAAAAACATCAATTCTTCGGTGATCAGCTTTCTTCACAGTCCAACTCTCACATCCATACATGACCACGGGAAAAACCATAGCCTTGACTAGATGGACCTTGGTTGGCAAAGTAATGTCTCTGCTTTTTAATATGCTATCTAGGTTGGTCATAACTTTCCTTCCAAGCATCTTTTTATTTCCTGGCTGCAATCAGCATCTGCAGTGATTTTGGAGCCCCCAAAAATAAAGTCTGACACTGTTTCCACTGTTTTTCCATCTATTTCCCATGAAGTGATGGGACCAGATGCCATGATCTTTGTTTTCTGAATGTTGAGCTTCAAGCCAACCTTTTCACTCTCCTCTTTCACTTTCATCAAGAGGCTTTTTAGTTCCTCTTCACTTTCTGCCATAAGGGTGGTGTCATCTGCATATCTGAGGTTATTGATATTTCTCCCGGCAATCTTGATTCCAGCTTGTCCCCAAACTGTTTTCTTTAATACCCCTATGCAAAATGGTCTTGGAAACCAATCTGAGGTTTTGCATGCAATATGGTGGACCATGAGATTCAAAGGTGATTTTGTTGTTAAATTTTAACAAAAATTCTCTCAAATGTAGTCTGTCTGAACAGAGATTATTGGATAAATGCCTTTATGTGTTTCAATATGTGATAAATACCCTATTATCTAAGTCTTCAAATATTCTTATGTGAAAACTGTAAATGATATCAAATAATATAGAAACACACATAGTCTCTCTGCAGTCAGTATTTAATTGTATTTCTAATTTAAAACCAAATATGAATGTCTTTGCTGCAACCTCGGGCTGTCATCCACTGGTCTTTTAGTTTCTAATGTCTAGTGGTAGGGTGTAGTTAAAAACTTGTAAAGGTAGACCTTTTCACTGGAAGTCATATTTCTTGAAGTAGGAGCAGATTCCCTTCAATTTGCACCTGACTTGATGCCTAATCCCTGAGGTTGGCAGGCTTTTGTGTTTGCTACTTAGATCAGCAATGCTAGAGTGGGTTTTGTTGCATGTCTAAACAGCTAAGTTTAATGCAACACTGAAGCTTGAAAGAAGAAAATGAGTTTGGGATGTTGTGTTTCCCAGAACACGATGCACAATGAGGGAGGGTCTTGGACTATCCACAAAGCTCAGCTATTAAAAAAAAAAAAAATGATAAAAATCTCCCAGAGGTTTGGTTGGGAAGGTATATGGGGGCATATAGTGAGATGTATGACATGACAAACAATTTTAGATGAGAGGCAGGTGAGAGAATTTTCAAGTTAAAATTAACCAGACAGGTGAAAATTAGCAAACTAGTGAGTAACAGTTTATTTATTTATTTAATTTGACCACCTCCCACTACATGCCAGGTAAGTTCTAGGTGCTAGGAATACAAGAGTGAAACCAAACAGTCGAACCCCCTGGTCTGGTGGAGCTTACGTTCTGGTGGAGCAGTGCTCAGTGGGTACAAGCAGTCGGAACCTAAGTTCTGAAGAGCTTTCTGAAAGCCTGAGGTCGTCTATATTTAATTGAGTAAAGTACTTGGTTGGCAAAAAAGTTTATTCAGGATGTTAGAAAAAAACCCAAACAAACTTTTTGGCCAACCCGATATTAACAGACTGGCAAATCAAACTTTTCTTTACTTTATTTTCCAAATCTTCAGATGGACCTCCCTTACTCTTACAATCAAAACAGAGCAAAGGACCCTCCTCCCAGCTAGAGGCTCTACTGTGACCACCACAAGGGCCACTACTTCGTTTTCAGTACCAAAAGGGAACAAGAAGAATACCATCTTCACCCCGAATTTCTGCTCCTTATTCTTTGAAATGATTGTAATCTTTCCTATTGTTTTGTTTTATAATGGTGCAGGATGCCTTTAGAACATCCACCCAAATTTCACAGACAGCAGATTGCTAGAGGTATCCATATAGCACTGCTGCTGCTGCTAAGTCGCTTCAGTCGTGTCCTACTCTGCGCGACCCCATAGACAGCAGCCCACCAGGCTCCCCCGTCCCTGGGATTCTCCAGGCAAGAACACTGGAGTGGGTTGCCATTTTCTCCTCCAGTGCATGAAAGTGAAAAGTGAAAGTGAAGTCGCTTGGTCGTGTCCGACTCTTCGCGACCCCATGGACTGCAGCCCAACAGGCTCCTCCATCTGTGGGATTTTCCAGGCAAGAGTACTGGAGTGGGGTGCCATTGCCTTCTCCCCATATAGCACTAACTGAGAATAAAAGGAAGTTGAAAACCAAAATGACCAAAGGAAAACCCACCCTCCCCAGAGACAGACCACACCACTGTCCAAGTCTATAGACTGTGAGGTCTGCACTTTGACACAAAACTTCCCCTCCCCCACCCCAGGCATTTGCAAGATCACCCCCTGTGGTGACAGTATCAGCACAAATGAGATTTTTCCCTTGCCTTAATTGAATGCTCCGGGGAACAGAACGGAACCACATGTTTCCCTTTGATTCACACCCAAACACTGCAAAACACAGAGTGTGCGCGTCCTCCTTCAAGCTGTGTGTGTGCGTTAAACACATGCAAACATTGGACTGAAACGCAGACACAGTAAGTCAGCTCTGGAGAAAACCATCGAAGTCTTTTTTTTTCCCTTTCTTTAACTCTTCATCTTTTATTTGAGCTAAATCTTTGCCAGTTTCAACGAACATTGTTTTACAAGGATTCTTCAAAGAACAGTTAAATTTGATCCATCTGAAATGGACTATAACATAACAGGTCCCCTTCTGGAACTGAGATCTTACCATTCCCTCTCTGCTTGTAAATTACTAGCAATTTTTTATAAACAGAACCAAGAAATACCCACATTTATATAATCGATGTGAAAGAACATAGAAGGCAACTTGAGCAAGTTTTCCCTGTGTTTCCACAAATTACTTGTTAAAAGTGAGTGTTTGTATGGAGATTCCTTAAAAAACTGGGAATAAAACTACCATATGACACAGCAATCCCACTACTGGGCATATACCCTGAGAAAACCATAGTTCAGAAAGACGACATGTACCCCAGTGTTCACTGCAGCACTTTTTACAATAACCAGGACATGGAAGCAGCCTAGATGCTCACCAACAGAGGAATGGATAAAGAAGCTGTGGTGCATATATACAATGGAATATTCCTTGGCCATAAAAAGGAACAAATTTGAGTCAATTGAACTGTGGTGGATTAACCCAGAGCTTATTATACAGAGTGAATAAGTCAGAAAGAGAAAAAATATGATATATTAGCACATATACATGGAATCTAGAAAAATGGTACTGATGAGCCCATTTGCAGGGCGGGAATGGAGACACAGATGTAGAAAAAGTACTTGTGGACACAGTGTGGGAAGGACAGGTGGGACAGATTGACCGAGTAGCATTGAAACGTATACATTACCATGTGCAGAGTAGCAGCTAGCGGGAAGTTGCTGTAACACAGGGACCTCAGCCTGATGCTCTGGGACGATCTTGATGGTGAGATGGGGCAGGCAGGGTGAGAAGCGAGATTGAAGAGGGAGAGAATATATGTGTACATCTAGCTGATTCACAAGGTTGTGTGGCAGAAACCAACACAACAATGTAAAGCAATTATCTTCTAGTTGCAAGCAATAAGAGTGAGTGTTTGGGATAAGTAGTATATTAACAAAGATTGTCCAAGGGTGTAAACCCCAAGTCAAGCAGGAAGACCAAACTTCTCTTTGGGGCGTGAAGATTGAGCTCTTGTGTCTCTGTCCAGGAGAATAATTGATGTTGCCAAATAGCGAGAGCTAAGGCTAAATTCTGTGCATGTGGTTGTATGTGACATGAGCTATTCAGGTTTTGTGTGACATCTCAATGCTACAGAAACCAAAATCAAAGGACTGAGACAAAATACTTCATTTCACACAGTAGGACAAGTGAGTCAGTGTGTATGTGTGTGTGTTTTAAAGCCTAAACAGAACAATACTGTTCTGTGAACTCCAGTTCACCTGTTGGCCACCTAGAGTCACCCTGTAACCTTGAACTTCGAGTTGCTAGATTTGGGAAACATAGCCTTGTTTTTCACCCAGCACCTTCTGGAAACAAACTCCTATGAAGTCACTGTGGGTGTCCATAAGAAGCCATGGTTCTACCCACTTCTGCCTTCAGGGCAGTTGAAGATTTGATTCCCTTGGAGGGACTTTCTGCCTTTCACAGTGACCACCAGTGAGGCAGGAGGTCAGGAACCAGGTCAGCACACGAGATTCCTGAATGTATGCAGGGCAGCTGCGTGGGGACGTCTAAAATGAAGCTGTTGCATTTGCCCTGGCACCTCCTTCTGTCCTGGGTTCGCCGGACCGAAGATCAAAAATGAAGTCTTTTCTTCCTTTGATCTCCTCGGGGTTTGGCGGCCCTGTGCAAACCAGCCCGCTTCCTCCAATTAGTTCCAGCTTCCTGTTCCTGGTTCCTAATCTCAGAAACCAGGGTCTCCCTTTGTCTTCAGTGTGAGAGGTTTAGAGAATGTGGCCAGCTAGTATCCCTTCAGTTCAGTTCAGTTCAGTCGCTCAGTCGTGTCTGACTCTTTGCGACCCCATGTCCGTTAAATCTAATCTAATACACAAATATGTGTTCATTCTCAGATAATTCACAGGCAATTTGGGATTTCCAGTTTCTTAAACAAAAAATTCAGAAGGTTCAGCTGCGTGGGGCCAGGGTTCTTATGTGGCCTGGGTCAACTGGGGACAAGGAACCGTTGCCAATCTTCTGACATTTCCAGCCACCCCAGTCTCCACGCCGTTGTTGTCACACGTATCTCTCAGCATCCTCATCCATTCCCCAACCTGCCCCACTCCCATGGACCCCTGACCTTACGACTGTCCTCACACAGAAGCTGCATCAACAGTTTTGGGTCATACCTTTAGATTTAGTTAACGGTGAAGCACTGTTGATCTGAGTATTATGTATAAATGGTGCTCTCAAAAGTTTTCCTAGACACAGCTTTTAAAAATATTTAGTTTAGAAGAGCTTTGAAATTGACTTTTACATTCCTGTCCTGAGGGTACATATTTGCCTACTCTAAAATATCCGGGGCCCCCGTATGGTCATACAGTTCACGTCGAAATCTCTTCTTTAGCAAAACACATTCAGTGATCTTAACCCAGTGGTTCAACTTAACTTGTGCTCTTTGAAGAACCGTCTCATTGAACACAGAATGGTAATTTGTCAGTGAAGAGTTTATTAATTTTCCTGGGCAAAGTTGTGCATTATTTCTAAGATGTGACATTATATACAATGCGCAGAAAATAACACATGTCCCTATGTTTTAATTCATCATTTTACAATATCAGCGCGTCGGGCTATTCATTTTGACTATTCACATCACACAAAGTGTCTTCACACAGATCTTTGATTAGCTGCCTTCTCTGAAGGGGGTCACCTTTCAGGGGCACATGTCTGAGAGCTCTGAAATCTGACAGAAGGGGTGGCTTCTGACTGAGGAGCACACTTGTTAGTCCCATGTCTTCCTCAGGGGCTTCGGCTGTCTGTATCAAAATGCTTGGCATGCTTCTTCTGGGATTGCTTTTCCCGAGATCTTCCTCACAGAGTCAAGAATTTCTTTTTCCTTTGCTCCTGACAGTTTTACCTAAACATTTTCTTCCATTGCTTCAGGCCATTGCTCCCAGTCATATCATCTTCTGAGACTATGAATAATCCTTTCCCTTCAATTACATTGTTACCTTCAAGGTATTTATAGGCTGTGATCTTGTCCCCTGGAGTCATTGCTTTGTCAGACTTTATAAATTTAGCTCTCACCACTCCTCTTCATATGTTTTATCTTCCAACCTTTATAGCATTCTTTTTTTCTTTTTGGAGTCTATCTTTGTAGTCTCTGTGATATTTCAATATTCTCCCCAAACTAGAGAGGTCAGAATAGCATGTCATATCCCAGGTTATTATGTGAATATTTGATTTGGAGGAGAGAAATCAAATGGGGGGAGGATTGCTTCGAAATTGAACCTAATTTATTTTGTGACTCAGAAAAATAGACCAAATGGTAGAGAAATCTCTCAGGGCAACGTGTTTCCATATATTTTAACATATTATTAGAATAATCCTAGAAGCTTAAGGGGAAATGATGAGTTTTCTTTGAGAAAATGTTTTGCTCTCATTAGATATTTGCAGCTGCCCTTTAAAGTAAGATATTCTTTAAAATCCAGGCTTCAATATGGTTGTGTAATAAGATTTTTTCCCCCTTAATACAAGAGCTTTTATACCAATATTATCATTTATAATAATATTATTATGAATATTATAATTCCTGTCTCTCCAGTTCAAATTGAAGAAACGGCATTACACATTTAATTTGAGGAAGAAAAATCAAATTGCAACATGAACCACCTTGGTACTAGCTGTAAGTTCTAGTTCACTTCTGCCAGCATTGGTTAACATTCCATCAACATGGCAAATTGGGTATAGCCTCCAGGGGGCGCTGCAAAGAGCAAAAGCAGATTAGCTCTCTAGTACCATGGTCTCCAAACTGTTCTAGCTGTCTTACATACTAGACAAAAAAATAACTGTACACCACGTAAAAGGATGGTTATATTTAATGCAATGTGCACACATTCTAGGGTGTTATTTCTATTTCTTTATCTGGAATGTGGCAGTAGCTTTTTTTTTTTTTCGCAGAAATATCAGAATCTTCTAAAGATGAAGATTTAATATGTGGATATTCCAGTATTTTCCTCCATCACCCTGGCATCTCCTGAGGATGCTTATCCCACTTTGGAGACCACAGCCCTGGTGGGCTCTCCATGCTGCAGAGCAAGCTGCAGGTCCCAGTAGGAAGCCTAGAACAAACAGTGACAGGCTGGAGAGCACCTGTCATTGCAAACCCTCATTTTGGAGATGAACATATGGAGACCTGGAGACGTAGCCACCTTTGGTCACAGAGCTGCTTAATGAGAAAGCTGCCCATAAAATACAAGCCTCATAATTGCCAGATTTCAGTGTGTAAGGGAAAGACCAGCTTTTCTTTTGAGTTTTGGGAAAGCGGGGACTGAGCTCCAGGACGATGGAGAAGGAAGGGGTGAGTCAATAGGTTTAGTTAACAGGGAGGCACTGTTTGCCTGAGTGACCTCTGCTCGCTCCTGCTTCCTACTAAGCCCTCTTCAAAGATTTTCTGTCTTTCTGTCTCTCTCTCCAACTTGAAAGCCAAAGTTTTTGATTCCATAGCAGACCCCTTTAACAAGAGCACACTCGGGAGCCAGACTTACTGAGTCCAGATTCTAACTCTGTTACTTAACAGTGTCACTTAATAGCTCTGTGACTTCAACCAAGTGACCTAACTTCACTGTGTCTGTTTCCTCATCTGTTGAAGCGATGATAAATTTCCATACGGGCTGATGTGAGGATTACATTAAGTGAGACCTGTAAAGCCATTGCACGTTGCCTGGCCCCATCCTAAGGGTCCTTTCAGTGTTAGCTGTTATTATTGTTATCATCTTGTTAATCATTCCTTCTAAAGACATGAAGCACTTTGCCCTGTAGCATTACATTTCATTTTGTAGCATGCATTTTCCTCCCCATTTCACAGATATGTACACTGAGATTCAAATATCTGCTTATGGCCAAAGCCAATCTAGAATTCCAGGACAGACTCCCAACCTGGCATTCTATACCAAACTGCATTTCTGTTCAAGGTGAAAACAATGACTCAAACCCCTTTTAGCAGAGCAGGGGCACAGACTCCACAGTTTCCTTTTCTTCTCATCATCAAGGCATCTCCAGTCTGTGTAGCGGGTCGGGGAGGGATGCTGTCTGCCAGAAGTCTGCCAGGCCTGAGGATAAGGGCAGAGGCAGGGTTAAAGGTTAAAGGGGTATCAGATCACCAGTCTGAAGTCTCCCGCTGTGTGAGAGCCTGTGTTACAACTTTAATCGCTTCTTCATGTAACAAGCTTTCTCCTCCCTCTTGGAGTGTTTCTATTTTCTCCTGCTTTCAGTATCAGGGAGTGTTGTTAAATGATAAACGGTTTTGCTTTCTGGTTGTATATTGTGGGAGGCTGAGAAGCAATGAGTGTTGTGACACTTTAGAGGGCATGTGCGTGCTGATTAGGGGAACCCTGTATGGGAGAGCAGGTCACGTGGCAGGGCTGCATCTGAGATGCCACCGCCCTTCCCTGAAGGGTTATTAATGGGCCTTCACACCTGGGAGGACAGGTTATGCTGTCTGGGCAAGGCGATAATTACAGACGCATCACTTGTCACAAGCAGGGCCCTGGCACCGGGGGTTGGCAACTCTGTTCTGTGTATGAGGCAGGCCCCAGGCTCCAGAGACAAAAGAAAAGTGGAACTTGCTGTCGTGACCTTGCATATAAAAGGCCATCTCACTGTGTTACCCACGGGCATTGACTGGCAACCAGTACTGAATAGAGTAAGGTTGGGATCCAGGAGCAGAAGACCTGAGTTAGATGCCTAGTTTTGCTGCCAGGGAGCCACTGGGGCTTGAGGAAGAGCCACTTATCTTGTGATTATCAGTTTGTTGATATGAGTAAATGGGGACAATATTTGCCCTACTTACCTCAAGGAGATACAACTCAAAGACCAAGGGTGTGTATGTGTTTTGGAGAAAGGAAGCATAAAATGGAGAGATAAGAAAGTCTTCCTCAGTAATCAATGCAAAGAAATAGAGGAAAGCAATGGAATGGAAAATAATAGAAATCTCTTCAAGAAAATGAGAGATAACAAGGGAATATTTCATGCAAACATGGGATCAATAAAGGACAGAAATAGTATGGACCCAACAAAAGCATAATATATTAAGAAAAGGTGGCAAGAATACACAGAAGAATTGTACAAAAAAGATATTTATGACCCAGATAACCACGATGGTGTGATCACTGACCTAGAGCCAGGCATCCTGGAATGTGAAGTCAAATGGGCCTCAGGAAGCATCACTACAAGCAAAGCTAGTGGAGGTGATGGAATTCCAGTTCAGCTATTTCAAGTTCTAAAAGATGATGCTGTTAAAGTGCTACACTCAATATGCCAGCAAATTTGGAAAGCTCAGCAGTGGCCACAGGACTGGAAAAGGTCAATTTTCATTCCAATCCCAAAGAAAGGCAATGCCAAAGAATGTTCAAACTACCACACAATCGCACTCATCTCACATGCTAGCAAAATACTGCTCAATATTCTCCAAGCCAGGCTTCAACAATACATGAACCATGAACTTCCAGATGTTCAAGCTGGTTTTAGAAAAGGCAAAGGAACCGCAGATCAAATTGCCAACATCCACTGGATCATCAAAAAAGCAACAGAGTTCCAGAAAAACATCTACATCTGCTTTATTGACTATGCCAAAGCCTTTGACTGTGTGGATCACAACTGTGGAAAATTCTGAAAGAAATGGGAATACCAGACCACCTTACCTGCCTCCTGAGAAACCTGCCTGCAGGTCAAGAAGCAACAGTTAGAACAGGACATGAAACAATACACTGGTTCCAAATTGGGAAAGGAGTACATCAAGGCAGTATATTGTCACCCTGCTTATTTAAATTATATGCAGAGTACATCATGTGAAATGCTGGGCTGGATGAAGCACAAGCTGGAATCAAGATTGCCAGGAGAAATACCAGTAACCTCACATATGTAGATGACACCATCCTTATGGCAGAAAGTGAAGAGGAACTAAAGAGCCTCTTGATAGAAGTCAAAGACGAGTGAAAAAGCTGGCTTAAAGCTCAATATTCAGAAAACTAAGATCATGGCATCCAGTCCCATCACTTCATAGCAAACAGATGGGGAAAAAATGGAAACAGTGAGAGACTTTATTTTCTTGAGCTCCAAAATCACTGCAGGTGGTTGCTTGCAGCCATGAAATGCAAAGAAGTTTGCTCCTTGAAAGAAAAGCTATGACCAGCGTAGAAAGGATATTAAAGAGCACAGGTATTACTTTTCTGACAAAGTTTCATCTAGTCAAAGCTGTGGTTTTTTCCAGTAGTCATGTATGTATGTGAGAGTTGGAACATATAGAAATCTGAGTGCTGAGGAATTGATGCTTTAGAACTGTGGTGTTGGAGAAGACTCTTGAGAGTCCCTTGGACTGCAAGATCAAACCATTCAGTTCTAAAGGAAATCAGTCCTAGATACACATTGGAAGGACTGATGTTGAAGTTGAAGCTCCAATACTTTGGCCACCTGATGCAAAGAACTGACTCACTGGAAAAGACCCTGATGCTGGGAAAGATTGAAGGCAGGAGGAGAAGGGGATGAGATGGTTGGCTGGCATCACCGACTCAGTGGACATGAGTTTGTGTAAACTCCGGGAGTTGGTGATGGACAGGGAGGCCTGGTGTGCTGCAGTGCATGGGGTCGCAAAGAGTCGGACACGACTGAGCGACTGACCTGACTGAACTTAAGTGAGCTGAAGATGTTTTCGGAAAGAGGGAAGGGGGCAGCACAAAGGCAGAGATCGCCAGCGCATGGGAGCAGAGCTGAACAAAGCTCGCCAGCCTGGGGCAGGAGAGGCCTGGGAAGGGTGGGAGAATAATCAGTGCAGGGAGTTTAGTTTTGAACAGTGTTCCTATGAAGCAAAGAAGTACGCAGGGCCCAAGGAATTGCACCAAAACTCTGAGAAGATGAGGAGACTCAAGGAAATTCACCTCTGATATCCATAAGCTTCCTAGTGAAAAAAAAAAAAGATAAGGTCATCTGCTGCAAGCAACAGGGGCAAAGGTAGATTGAGAGACTCAATGAAAGTCTAAAACCTTTGCAGTGACCTCTTTGGGCATTGTCAATTGACGTCAACAAGGCATCTTTCCAACAATATCTTGATCTCAGAGTCACAACGACTTGCGTTTTGAGCCTCGCTCTATCATTTCCTCCTGGATTGTCCTAAGTAGTCACCTGTCACTTCCCCTTCCTGTACGTTAATGTTATAACGTATACTTTTCACACTTGTTGTGAAATTTACATGTGACCACATGTGTAATGTGCACAACATCATGCTTGACACAGAAAAGCTCCTCATTGCTTCAGGAAAGTCAGCATGATGGGAGAGAATGCATTCAACTTCCAGGGTGGCTGCGTACAACTGTGCCCTTTGGAAGCTGGGTTGTATTTTCCTACCTGGTTGTACCAGGATGAGACAGTATTCTTTATAGGTGTGCACAAGCCTTCTTTTCAGAGGGTGGTCTTCAGCTCCAGAGCTGTTCATGCCTCACCTTTCTCCACTGACATGTTTCTCCCTGCCTGTGGCCTTACATTATGTACTTCATAGTGGAAGCAGGTCTCTGATGGAGAGCAATTTAAGGCATATCCTGTGCTCCTGACTAGGTACCAGTGGCTCATCAGTCCAATCAGGTGAGCCTCGAGCCACAGCCTCTTGGCTGAGAAGGAAAAATCACTGGGTGAGTTTTGGCTTCCCTGGTAGCTCAGTTGGTAAAGAATCTGCCTGCAAGGTAAAGATCAACCGGAGTTCAATTCCGGGATTAGGAATATCCCCTGGAGATGGGAAAGGCTACCCACCCCGGTATTCTGGCCTAGAGAATTCCATGGACTGTGTAGTCCATGGGGGTCACAAATAGTCAGACAAAACTGAGTGACTTTCATAAAAGCCAAGTAATTTTGCGTCTGTATTGGAATTGAACCCCTGACTGTAGGCACATGGCTCATTTTCCTCAAAGGATAAGCCATGAGCAAATGGGAAGGGCCCCCTCTTAGAGTTCCCTTTTTCTAAAGCCCTTTTAAGATTTCCTGTTTATTCCATTTTCAGTGATTAACATAGATAATCATCAATATGAATATTCCCTCCAGCTGGAGTGTAGGTAAAAGTTAACTGGGGAAGGAAGAAGACCCTTTACAAGAAGCAATTAGACACCCCTTCCAATATCTAATAATCTCCCTTTCATGAGAAAGCCCAAGGAAGGCACACCCCAAAACAAATACTTCACAGAAGAAAAAAAAATGGAGTAGTTATTTTCTTATAAAAATGCCTGCTATTTTTAGCAGGGGTGTATATGTAAATGAGCATATAAGTTTGCTTTTAGTTTGTTTTTCCCTGTAATCCCCTCAGCGTTCGCAAAGGAGGAAACTGTTATCCTCATTTTGCAGTTGAGAATCCAAAATTCTGAGAGATTAAGTGACTTGCCAAGGTTCCTGCCGCTTGCAAACAGCTGAGACTAGAATTAAATCCAGGAGCATCTCGAGCCAAAGCCCAGGCTCTTTCTCCTTCCTGGACTTCCTGGATGCCCTGATGCCTCCACAATCTGCTCCTTGAATCACTCAGCTTCCCCGTTCTTCTATTTATGGGCACTTCATCATATTGGCCTCCAGAGTGGAAGGAGAAAACCTGAAGCCACGAGGTTGTCTTCTTGGCTTTTCCACTCATGAACTTGAACAGATCCTACCTTTACTAACAAAAGAGAAAAGCAAGCACAAGGCTTTGGGGAAACCATTGGCGCTTACTTGGCAAAATGTTGAGAATTCCATACCGCTACCAGCCCCCTCAACATTTGCCAAGGAAGCATTGTATAAACTGTTAAGATTTGGTCTTTCTCACCTTAAAAATGTGAGGAGGGGCATGAATCTATCTCCACGTGCTGAATATTAGCAGGACAGACAAGTGGCAAAATTTTCCACGGAATAGGTAATTTAGGTAATTTACTTAAGTAAACAGTACGTTCAGTTAGGGAGTATATTTGAGCACTAAGAAGAATCTCATTCAGCTTCAATATCACAGCTGACAGGATTTTACCATTTTGGTGTCCTTTGGAGATTACAGATGTCTCTGTCTGGACACAGTCAGTTGTCTGATAGTCATAACACACTGGCAGTTAGAGACCATGAAAACTGTGACCCAGGCCAATGATGAGTGAGCATCCCCTGTCTTCTTGCTGATGGATTCCTGGAACTGGGACCTACTGAGCTATAGAGCCCGCAGTAGGAAGGCACTACTTTTCTGCTATTCTTAAATTGGCTTACCTTACTCGGAAAAGAAAGAGGAGAGTTAGTCGCATAGTTGTGGCCAACTCTTTGCGATCCCATGGACTGTAGCCTTCTAGGCTCCTCTGTCCATGGAATTCTCCAGGCAAGAATACTGAAGTGAGTTGCTATTTCCTTCTGCAGGGTAATTCCCAACCCAGGGATCGAACCTGCATTGCCGGCAGATTTTTTACCAACTGAGCTACTAGGAAAGTACTAACTAACTTCACAAAGAGTATCCAGAATTTTTAGTTCCCAAGATCCCTCTGTACCCAAACTCTAAAAGAATCAATTAAAGTTGCAGTTTAATGTTATGTTGAGTTAATATTAGCATGGAGAAAAATAATCAACTAGAAAAATCACCCTAAATGTAATTTTATGCTTTAGTAAATCAGTGAGAAAATTTGAATGTTTCAGTAGATCTTCATTCTCCAATGCTGCCTCTCTTTCCAAAGTGATTTTGTAAGATAGTCAGCTTTAATGATAATGTATCATTTTCTGGAATATATTTACTAATGAAACTTTCAAAGAATCTTATTGGTAGAGTGAATTATGTAACGTCTCATGATTATGTCTGGCTTTCTACGGTCAGCTACTCGTGACACATTTTTACGAATCATACATGGAAAGTACTATGACGTTGTAAATTCTACCGGGTTTCACTGAATAATCTCATGCATTTCCTCCCTAAGAGTACATATACCTTCAGTTTTGAAGATGTGTTGACTAGTAACTGTTTTGGGTCTTAAATGGTGCTAAGTAAAGCGATGTCAAAAACACATACTACATGAACACCGAAGTATTTTCCTTTCCAAGTGAAATGCCAGTGTAAGACAACTCGTTGCTCGTGAACTTGACCAGTGATGAGTGCCAGCTGATGAGGAGTGGACAGCAGTTCAGGTGGTGACACAGAGGTTGGCACTGTGAGGATCTTTAAATTCCGAACTAAATGGATGATCCACTGGGAGGCAATGTCCAGACAGATCAATACTATACAAAAAAGATAATTGCTTCTCTTGGTGAATCCTGAAAAAAGATCTGAGGCTTTAGGGAAATTGAGAGAGATTTCTTTTTTTTTTCTTCTCAAAAAAGTAATTAATGAGTACAACAGACAATTCAAGGCAAGAGAATAGAATCTGAAAGCTTGAAAGCTGTACATTCAGAATAGGTTTAGGGATTTACAGAACGGTTTTAGCCCAGGACAATGCCTACAGAGGTGGACAGACTGATGGTGGTGACAATGTCTCCTTGAGAGACGCCTGCCAAAATCTTCTATTAGGCAAGTATCCAAAAACATTTGAGCAAATGAGGTGTTTCTTCCAGCAGAAAGGTACAGATAGACAAGAGTCACATATTTGGAATAAAGTATGAATTCAAATTGTCCTAAAGCTAGATTGCAAATGAAGCCTGAAATACATTCCATCAAGGGATAAGAATGTGGGTTTTGCTCCAATCATGATCTATCTTGCCTTCCTGGACTCTAAAAAGCGGCTCCCCTGTCCTACTCCGGGAGTTGGTGATGGACAGGGAGGCCTGGCGTGCTGTAATTCATGGGGTCGCTGGATCATGGAGAAAGCAAGAGAGTTTCAGAAAAACATCTATTTCTGCTTCATTGACTATGCCAAAGCCTTTGACTGTGTGGATCACAATAAACTGTGGAACATTCTGAAAGAGATGGGAATCCCAGACCACCTGACCTGCCTCTTGAGAAACCTGTATGCAGGTCAGGAAGCAACTGTTAGAACTGGACATGGAACAACAGACTGGTTCCAAATAGGAAAAGGTGTACGTCAAGGTTGTATATTGTCACCTTGCTTATTTAACTTATATGCAGAGTACATCATGAGGAACGCTGGGCTGGAAGAAGCACAAGCTGGAATCAAGATTGCCGGGAGAAATATCAATAACCTCAGATATGCAGATGACACTACCCTTATGGCAGAAAGTGAAGAGGAACTCAAAAGCCTCTTGATGAAAGTGAAAGAGGAGAGTGAAAAGGTTGGCTTGACGCTCAACATTCAGAAAACAAAGATCATGGCATCTGGTCCCGTCACTTCATGGGAAATAGATGGAAAAACAGTGGAAACAGTGTCAGACTTCGTTTTTTTGGGCTCCAAAATCACTGCAGATGCTGATTGCAGCCATGAAATTAAAAGACGCTTGCTCCTTGGAAGGAAAGTTATGACCAACCTTAATAGTATATTAAAAAGCAGAGACATTACTTTGCCAACCAAGGTCCGTCTAGTCAAGGCAATGGTTTTTCCCGTGGTCATGTATGTACAGTAGGGTGTCAATAAATGGTTCTTGAATAAATGACTCAAAGTGGAATCTAATGAGAAACTTAACAAGTATGTGTCAAATGTATTCTTGATGCTTGGCACTAATTCTCCTGCTAGTTTTGTTTTGTTTGGAGATCTGAGCCTGAAATGATTTAGGTAAAAATATAGATCATTAAAACAAAACTAAGTCCTTTCTTTACAGCATTAAGAGATCTGTGTCCTGACATTAAAAAAATGAATACTCACTCTCTTCCTCTAATAGATTTGGCCATCTTCATTTACCTCCTGTTTCATCTGAGAAATGGTTACATTTATGGGTCAGGAACTCAGAGAGACTATTTCTATTCTGTCAAAATTTCAAATAATCTCCTCAAAATTTGAAAATGAGTTATGTACAAAGAACAACCAAAGGGAGAATTGAATTTCAATTTCATCAAACGTGATCATCCTCTAAAAGCATCTTTCCTAGAGACCTTGCATGAAGGAAGGTCAGAGAACATCAGAGATCTTTAAACCGAAAGGCTAATCTTTGAAAGAAGTGCATAGAAAAGAGTCAAATATCTAGCAAAATCAGGGATTGAAGTTGTCACTTTGGAGAGGGATAATTTAAAATGTAATCTAAAATACACTTCACCTACAGATAATTTCTTAAGACTTTTTAGTTTTAAATAATTTTAGGTTTACAGAAAAGTTACAAAGATTTCACACAGAGTTCCTTTATACCCTTCTCCCAGCTTCCCCTAATGTTAACGTGCAGGATGTCTTTATTGAAATGAATAAATTAACATTTGTACAATACTTTTAACTTCAAACTCTACTCAGCTTTCCTGATTTTTCAACTAATATTCTTTTCATGTTCCAGGATCCAATCTAGGGTACCAGATTTCATTTACTCTTCTGGTCTCCTTAGCTTCTTCCAGTCTGTGATAGCCCACAAATAGTTCTTAATTGAAAGAATGATCTAAAACTGTATTTGTTAGATTCATATCATCCTCCCTACCTTTTTTCCTCTACTGAACTTGGGCATTAGCTACTTTCTTGACTGTTAATTCTAATTTCTGCACTTAGCATTTTACCATTGCACATGACTGTAAAAAGTATTAACACAGTCATGTGTTGAAGGTGTGTATCACAATCAGATCCATAGAGACTACAAAAGCACTCTTCTGGCTCCACCAAACTACCTTCTCATTAATCACTAGGACTTAGTATAGAATGGTTGTTGAGGACACCGACCCTGGAGCTAGACTGTTTGGATTTAAATCCTCAGTGTAGTTGTATGACATTAAACGGTCACTTAATCTGTTTCTTGCTCATTCTTTGCATTTATAAAATGAGGGTCATAGTAAATTAAAATGAATAAATGTTCAAAAGGCACTTAGAACAGTTAATTGGCACATGGTAAGTACTATATATTAGCTCTTATTATAGTTATTATAAGCCATAAACAGTGAGTTAAGAAAACCAGTGTAAGGAAGTGGAGTGATGCCTGGATTCTACATCAGAACTGCCTGAGTTAACATCTTGGCTCCATACTTTCTAGATGGGAATGTTCTTTGTATTGTGTAATTCAAAGATCTTTGTTTTTCAAGGAGTTACTTTAAGAATCAGATGAATGGAGGCATGAGAAAGGGCTTGTAAAGTGTAAAACGCAAACCCAAGCAGTAATAATGTGCTAGTGTTTGGCAGTGGGAGGAGGGGTTTGAGGCCAGAAGAGAAGGACCAAGTGGGCCTCATCACATACTCTGGTCTTGGCAGTGGCAGAAGCCGTGGGTTTGTTACTGCATCCAGACTCACTCTGTCCCCTGAAAGCTAGGCCAGTAAATCCCAGACGAGGCACTGAGGCAAGGAAGGGATTTTATCTGGGAGCCAGCTGACTGAGAAGATGGCAGTCCAGTGCCTCAAATAGCCGTCTTGTCAGGCTATTTGAGATGGGAGAACGGGGGAATCAAAGTTCAAAAACCATTTAACTCCTGCAAATGCTCCTAGAAGGGCAAACCTCAGGTAGGGGGATGTTAGTTTCACTTCCTTACAGATATTTCATGGGTAGCGTGAAATTGAATATCTCCTGTCGAATAAGCAAACTAAGATGTCACATCTATCTGTGACTCTGGCCTCCCTAAATGTGAATTTCTGGGCCATTTCTGGGTCAGTAAGCAGCAGAGAGGGGCGCTGGGCACAGCACTGTTTGCCCCACAAAAAATTCAGGAATGTCACAGGCCTTCACAGGTGGGTGGGGTCAGGTTATCTCCCTTAGGCTGGCCATCTTGCACACAGTCAGTTCAGTTCAGTTCAGTCGCTCAGTTGTGTCTGACTCTTTGCGACCCCATGAACCACAGCACGCCAGGCCTCCCTGTCCATCACCAACTTCCAGAGTTCACTCAAATTCATGTCCATCGAGTCAGTGATGCCATCCAGCCACCTCATTCTCTGTCGTCCCCACCTCCTCCTACCCCCAATCGCTCCCAACATCAGAGTCTTTTCCAGTGAGTCAACTCGTTGCATGAGGTGGCCAAAGTATTAGAGTTTCAGCTTTAGCATAAGTCCTTCCAATGAACACCCATGACTGATCTCCTCTAGAATGGACTGGTTGGATCTCCTTGCAGTCCAAGGGACTCTCAAGAGTCTTCTCCAACACTACAGTTCAAAAGCATCAATTCTTCGGCAATGAGCTTTCTTCACAGTCCAACTCTCACATCCATACATGACCACGGGAAAAACCATAGCCTTGACTAGATGGACCTTGGTTGGCAAAGTAATGTCTCTGCTCTTTAAAATGCTATCTAGGCTGGTCATAACTTTCCTTCCAAGGAGCAAGCGTCTTTTAATTTCCTGGCTGCAATCAGCATCTGCAGTGATTTTGGAGCCCCCAAAAATAAAGTCTGACACTGTTTCCACTGTTTCCCCATCTATTTCTCAAGAAGTGATGGGACCAGATGCCATGATCTTTGTTTTCTGAATGTTGAGCTTCAAGCCAACCTTTTCACTCTCCTCTTTCACTTTCATCAAGAGGCCTTTGAGTTCCTCTTCACTTTCTGCCATAAGGGTGGTGTCATCTGCATATCTGAGGTTATTGATATTCCTCCCGGCAATCTTGATTCCAGCTTGTGCTTCTTCCAGCCCAGCGTTCCTCATGATGTACTCTGCATATAAGTTAAATAAGCAGGGTGACAATATACAACCTTGACGTACTCCTTTTCCTATTTGGAACCAGTCTGTTGTTCCATGGCCAGTTCTAACTGTTATATCTATCACTGTGGGTAAGAATTCCTTATAAGAAATGAAGTAGCCATCATAGTCAACAAGAGAGTTCAAAATACAGTATTTGGGTGCAATCTCAAAAATGACAGAATGATCTTGGTTCACTTCTAAGGCAAACCATGCAATATCACAGTAATCCAAGACTATGCCCCAACCACTAATGCCGAAGAAGCTGAAGTTGAACAGTTCTGTGAAGACCTATAAGGTCTTCTATAGCTAACATCAGAAAAAAGATGTCCTTTTCATCATAGGGGACTGGAATGCAAAAGTAGGAAGTCAAGAGATACCTGGAGTAACAAGTTTGGCCTTGGAGTACAAAATGAAGCAGGGCAAAAGCTAACAGTGTTTTGTTGAATGCCAAAGAATTTTGCTGAATGCTTTTGAACTGTGGTGTAGGAGAAGACTCTTGAGAGTTCCTTGGACTGCAAGGAGATCAAACCGTGAATATTCACTGGAAGGACTGATGTTGAAGCTGAAGCTCCAATGCTTTGGCCACCTGATGTGAAGTGCCAACTCCCTGGAGAAGACCCTGATGCTGGAAAAGATAGAAGGCAGGAGGAGAAGGGGATGACAGAGGATGTGATGTTTGGATGGCATCACCGACTCAATGGATATAAGTTTGAACAAGTTCTGGGAGTTGGTAAAGAACAGGGAAGCCTGGCGTGCTGCAGTCCATGGGGTTGCCAAGAGTCAGACACAACTGAATGACTGACCAGCAAAAGTGGCAATATTAGGGTTAAAATCACAGACGCAGATCCAGTGTGAATTCAAACTTAACCCTTCCTGGTTACAGGTTTATGGGAGTGCACTGTGTTAGTCCCAAGCACTGGGTTGTTCAGTTGTATTTGTCCACCTGCTGGACCAGACAGTATAGGTGTGGAAGACAAAGCTACCTGGGAAACAGCATGCAGGCGTTACCCTTTTATGGGCTTCCCTGGTGGCTCAGATGGTAAAGCATCTGCCTGCAATGCGGGAGACCCGGGTTTGATCCCTGGGTCAGGAAGATCTCCTGGAGAAGGAAGTGGCAACCCACTCCAGTACTCTTGAATGGAAAATTCCATGGACGGAGGGGCCTGGTGGGCTACAGTCCATGGGGTGGCAAAGAGTTGGACACGACTGAGCAAGTTCACTACCCCCTTTACAGCCTTCCTGGGAAGTGTTCTGGGCACTTCTGTTGATAGTCACAGAGGACAGAGGTAAGGGCACACGGTGGGCGGGGACTTGGTAAGTTACATGTTAATGCTCCAAAGAGGCATTGTTTATTTGGCATTGTTTATTTCAGTTACGGTCCCAAAAGAACTTTTACAAGAAGCTATGCCTTGCTTTTTCTCCAGGTGGTATACTGTGGCCTCAGGCTTCCAGCTCTGAGACTCTGCAGGCTGACTCAGTGGCTCAGGAGGCTCTTGGGGACTGAGGGTCAGGGTGTGGAGCATATTGGGGCTGCCAAGGCCAGAGGTGCCATTGATTTTCTGCTTTGTTACCAAGCAACTGAGATTTCTCCCGCTGTAGGAAAAAGGCCCACCACCACCCTCTCAAAGGAAAATCTGTTGAAAAGGAATAGAATGGGCACTTAACTTGACTTACCTCTTACTCACAAACAATGACGATGAGGCAGAATTAAAGCTGTCAATGCAAGAGGCAGCAGCAGTTGCTGCTGCTGCTAAGTCGGTTCAGTCGTGTCTGACTCTGTGCGACCCCAGAGATGGCAGCCCACCAGGCTCCACCATCCCTGGGATTCTCCAGACAAGAACACTGGAGTGGGTTGCCATTTCCTTCTCCGAGAGGCAGCTGCAGCTGGGGATTTGTGTGTGTGTGTATGTGTGTGCGTGTTTTAAAGAATTATAATTAAATAATAGACATAAAGGACCCTCAGAAGACCCAGCATGCCTATCAAGTGCATACATTGAGGGGCGAATTGTATGAAGACTAGCTGACATTCGTTGAATGGTTATTATTTACCAGACATTGTTTGAAGCATTTTACACTTAATCCTTAGAACTCTGTGAAGAGGGACTGATTATTTTAACACTCTTCTACAGATGAGAAAACTGAAACACCTACTAGATAAGAAAATTGCCCTAAGTTGCACAGATTGTCATTCGGAGTGCTTTTCCACAAACATATCTATTTAGATAACAGTGTTTTTGATCATTAAGATAATCTCTAAAGACCTGTACAGTGATCCTGTTATTTCATCCCTACCCAAACTAAACTGTGCAGAAGAAGCCGTAAACACAGTAGCAAGGGTAGATATTCATCATTTTATCTTTAAAAGACGTCATCTCCATCAATTAGTCCAATATGAAAATGAAAGGAATTAACTGTCCATTGAAATGTAAACTGCTTGAGGGCAAACGTTGAGCAGTGCTAGGGTTTTTTTACCTTGGGACCATCCCCCTTGACCCAATTATCTGGGGGGAAGGAATGCCTTTTTTTTTTCTGGTAGACACTAACTTACGGAGTTTTCTACTGAAAGAAAAGGAGAGAAAATAATCAGAATCGTTCCTCATAAAACCCAGGTTATGACCTAATTGTGTATCACAGGCACATGAACACAGGCAAGCCTGGTCACCCAGTTTCTAGCACAGTAAACAGCAATCTGATCTGATCAAAGGATGCAGTAGACTAAGAAATCTGGTCTCTGGTAAAAGAGATTCCCGATGGATAACATGCAGGGATATGTAAATTTCAAAGACCAAGGAAACGGAGGAGTGCCCTCAGCCAGGCAGAATGCAGAGTAATCGTTCTTGGTTATTGGGAAGGATGGTACACTGCCTCGGGCCTGTCATTACAAACATCAGTGATCATTGTGGGAATTTAGGAGAATGCTAGTGAATAGGAAGCTCCAATTACAGAACACTGGATAAAACAGCCTTGGCGCTAATTACACTGTGTTTAGATTGATGGGCCTAATGAGCAGTGTTCCTTAATCCAAATGTTGATTTTCAAATGAGTTAAATTTGGGGCTAAAAGTGTGTGAGTAAATTTGTTTGCTGGCTTGACTGTGTGACTCCAAGTAGAATTCAAATGATACAGTGAACGTTTCTTAAGTTATTAAGTCGACAGCAGGCCCAGGGTGAGGTCCTGGAGATCCCAAAGTAGAGAAACCCTTGAGGAGTCATAGGCTGGTGAGGAGGAGGGCATTTTAATGATACTAACATGGCAGTGATAATAGCAGCTGATGTTAGCTGATATTCGTTGAGCCCTTGCTAGGCACCAGACACAGTTCTCTACACTCTGCCTGTATTAATTCCTTTACCTATTGAATACTTACCACCACCGTCCCTTAAAGGAGCGACTATATCATAGGTGAGAAGGACGGAAGAGGAGGATTAAGGAATTGATCTAAGGTCATGCGTGCAGAGGGTGGCAGTTCAGTTCAGTTCAGTCGCTCAGTCATGTCCAACTCCTTGGCGACCCCAAGGACTGCAGCACGCCAGGCCTCCCTGTCCATCACCAGCTCCAGAACAGGGCTTAAACTCAGGCGGTCTGATTCCAGAACTTTGGCCATTCAATCTGATCTTGGTATTCCAGAGAAGGGCTTCAGTACAGTTGACTTTAAGTGGAGTGTTTTAGGGCGAGAGGTGTAAGTAACCATATTTGCCTATTTCTCCTGAAGGTGATGAGGTCAGGCCGTAATAATATTGTCCTAACTCCCTCAGTCACTCTATCCCAGTCGTAATGGCCTCTGCCATTCTTCCAGCGGGTCAACCTCATCCCTTCCTCAGGGCCTTTGCCTCATTACATTGACCTGATCACTCCCTCTATGACTCTTCCACTCAGTCCTTTCCCACTTCTGCCCGAATGTTACCTTTTTCATAAAGACTTTCCTGCTGCTGCTGCTGCTAAGTCGCTTCAGTCGTGTCCGACCCTGTGTGACCCCATAGATGGCAGCCCACCAGGCTCCCCCGTCCCTGGGATTCTCCAGGCAAGAACACTGGAGTGGGTTGCCATTTCCTTCTCCAATGTGTAAAAGTGAAAAGTGAAAGTGAAGTCACTCAGTCGTGTCCGACTTTTGGCGACCCCACAGACTGCAGCCCACCAGGCTCCTCCGTCCATGAGATTTTCCAGGCCTTTCCTGGAGTGAGGTGCCATTGCCTTCTCCAAAAGACTTCCCTAATCCTCTCGATTTTAGCAGCCCTTCCTCTGCCCACCTTCCCGCAGTCTCTAGCCCCTATCCTGCCTTGCTTTCCTCCAGAGATGTTAACATCCTCTTGATTCTTAGCCTACTCTTTACACAGCGATCCCCATCTCAATAGATCCAACGTCCACCCAGTCATTCAAAGCCAAAATCTTAAAATCCGTTACCTCCCTTTCTTAATGCCCATATCTATTTCATCAGAAATCCTATTGAATCTTCTTCCAGAATATATCCCACATCAGACCACCTCTACCCCCTGCTCACCATCACTGCTTCTTGTTTAGCAGAAGCTCCCTGTCACCCCCTGAGCCATCCCTCACCTGAATCTTTGCAGGCACTTGTATCTGTTTTCACTCTTGTCTGACACCCTCACCCTCTGCCAGTCTTTTCTCCTCGGGGCAACCAGAATGATATTTTAAATGTAGTCAGTTAATGTTTCTGCCCCTGATTAAACTCCTCATGCGGCCTTGTATTGTATACTGCAATTCCATACTGTACTATTGTATACTACCCGTAAACATATCACGATGAACTTGAAGATCCTATAGGATATGATCCCTGAACATCCCTAAGACCTCATCCTCTGCCACTTCTCTCTGCAACGACCACACTCAGGCGTGTTCACCAGAGGTACCTGGCTTTTCCTAGCACTGGGCTTCCCCCCTTGCCCTGAGACTTCTTCCCTAGCACCAATCCTGGCTCCTTCTCACCCCTTGACTCTCTGCCTAGATGTTACCTCCTCACACTGACCTTCTGAGATCATCCTGACTTAGAAAGCTCCCCTCTCCCTCCCTACTCATCATTCTATCCCATTCCTCCTTGTTATTTCCAATAACCGTCTATAATTATCTAGGTCGCGTGTTCACATGTTTAATATCAGCCTTGCCCTGAAAGGAAGGGATGGAATGGGACAGTCTAAATCACTGCTCTGACCTCAACACCCAGAATAGTGCCTGGTTCAGAGTAGCTGCTCAATAAGTTGTCTTATGAAGGAATAAAGGATTAAAAGAATGAATTTTCTGTGGCCTGATTAGAGATGATGACTGGTACAGTTCTGACGATCTGTCTTCCTTTGTATTCATTTCCTGAATCTTGGACACAAATAACAAAAGAGAACTTGCCTCTAGGAACAAACAAGGTAATGCCATTGGTTGATTCATTCATCACTCTTCACTTATTAGCTATTTACTATATTGAGAGCTTTCACTACTGGCCTCCTGTTCTGGTATGCTGGCAATTTCTTAGCTGTGTGTGTGTGTGTGTGTGTGTGTGTGCGCACGCGCGAACACACACACACACATTGTTTTGAGAATGAGAAGAAAAGTCTTCCTGTATCTGTTAACTGGAAGGTTCATTTATAAGCATTTATCTTCAAGTTGTCAGAAATGGATTTCTATTATGGTCAGCTTTCCTAAATCTGAATTTTAACTGACATGAGATCTGGAGGATAAAAACACAGGACTCAATAGAGACTAATGATCATTCATCCAAATAAAGCAAATATCATTTAAACTGGACGAGGGTCTCTGGTAATCTATGGCCTTCTTTATCTTGAGTGAGGGAGGGCTAAACAGGATGGGCTGGCTACTGTGTAAGGGGGGACTGATGACTACTTTTCACTAGTCTAAGGGATTAAAAGGAAAATTAGTTTCTATTCTAAAAAAAAAAATTTAAAGCCAGTTAAAATTATTGACTTCATGTATCACTCGGCAATTACAGGAAACATTATTGCAACCTCACCATAGATGATTAGAGTAATTGCTGGCCTTTCATCTTTCCCATCTAACAACACTCTCCCCATGCCTCCCACTTCCCTTCGCGTCTTAGCAGGCTGCCTCTGTCTGCTTTGTGGAGAGAACCTCAAGGCTCAGCATAATTGGGCCATTTCCCTGTCACAGGGTTTGCTTCTAAACCTTCCTCCTCTGTAGGTTGGGGTGAGGTTCATCATATGCAGTCAAATGGCAGAGAAGATATTAAAAATGCACACAGCCTAGCACTAAATATGTCACACGTGAACTCCAGTTACAAAGGGAGCTTCTCATTTGTGTGCACTGAGTCATGTGACGGACTATAGTCCGCTAGGCACTTCTGTCCATGGAACTTTTCAGGCAAGAATACTGGAACAGGTTGCCAGTTCCTTTTCCAGGGGCTTTTCCTGACCCAGGTATTGAACTCACGTCTCTTGCATCTCCTGCTTTGGCAGGTGCGGTCTTTACCACTGCGCCACCTGGAAAGTCCTGAATTTCTTTTAACAATAGATAAACCCTTTGGCAGTTTTCTTGCACATGGTGGCAATCACTATACCTTTGATTGGCAGTATGACTAATCCATGACTTATACTGGTTTTTTCTTATATGTAAGTACCAAGATGGGGAGGGGGTTCTACAAACACAGTGTTTCCCATACTTGTCTGATCATAAGAATCAACTGTAGCTCTTGATAAAAATATGCTCCAAGCCTAAAGAATAAAGGTTTCAACAGCCCTAAGGATCTATGTATTTAACAACAGACTAGGTGATCAGATCATCAAGCAAACATGGTATGTATAGTAGGTTGTTTATATACATCTAATGCTTTCCTGATCAGGGTGATCTTTTTCTTTGATTAAACTTAAAATGTCCAGAGTCTCTCCCACACTGAATGCTCCAGTGCCCACTGCCTTTACTAGGAGACAGTGAGAGCCCTGTGGGGTGTTTTGTGATGAAGATCTCTGTTTTATTATTAGGCTGAATGAATGAAGCCCCCAGGAGAGAATCCTCTTTGTCGATGTCATGACGCTGTACGTGGGACTCATGACATTCGTCAACAAAACTGCCTCACCGACTTAGCTCAACCAACCTTATTTCTAAAGCGTTTGCAAGTTTCATATGGCGAAATCCACTTTGATAGAAGTTAAGAGAAAAAGTAACAGACTTCTAAAATATTACAGATGAAAGGGCCATTGGGGGTCATCCATTCCCACCTGATAGCTATAAAAATACAGAAACAGGGGTCATTGAGAGACTTGTCAAAGTCAAATGTTTAATTAGAGAATTTGGACTAAAGCATCTGATTCTAGGCCTAATAGTCTCTCTGTGACACCATCTCCTGATTCCTGCAGACAATCATTCCCCTCTCTGAGCCTCAGTTTCTTCTTAAAAAAGCATATTAGACCAGACTGGTGTCTCTGAAGCTGTTCTCTGAGACGCTGAGTTCAGTGGAAATGTCTGGGAGGACTCACCAGAGATGGGGTCAGCTCTCCTTGTTCTGCTCCAATCTGGCTGATGTATTGAAATTGCATTAAGAATTGAAAGAAACCAATTCTGATACTTTTTTTTTTCCTCTAAAGTTATAAAGGCCCAGGACTGGATGATCAGCTTCAAATACATATTTGATTCTAATATTTGTAGATTCTTAGAAAAGAGGCCTGTGAAAGCAAGGGCTTGTCTTTCTTTGTCGTCCCCCATAGGAAGTGATTCTTGTGTATTCAGTGAATGGTATTCATTCACCAACTCCAAGTGTGGCTTGGTCAACTCAAGGAATAGACACTGTGAGGGAACAGTGGAAAAAGAAGCTGTTTGGAGGCAGGCTATCTTTTAAAATTCTCTTTGAAAAGCCAAGCGGAAATAGCCACTGTTTTCTCCCAAAATGGAAAGATGACATCCCCGCTTAGGAAGTCATATTACGCATGCTGTCTTCTGCTTTCCGAATAGGTCCTGAAAGAGGACAGACCCTCAGAATGAAGTATCTCTTCTCTTATTTGGGTCTAGTTTGCATTTAGAGGGACTTTGGTACTTCTCCTTAGATATCTGAGAGTGGTTAAAGCTCTAAGAAAGAGACCCTTTGTCCTTAAGTAGGAAAATACGAGAAACTTGGGAGCAATTTTTTGAAACCATCAGTATCCAACAATAATATATGCTTTCTCCATATTCTGTGCTGCTGGTCTGAGTTCTCTTCTGTTTTGATCAAGACACAGTGGGGAGAGACCTGAGTATGTGTCTGCCTCCTTTTTCTTAATTTTAGTGTCTGTCATCTCACCCCAAAATAGGCTAGATGGTTTCCTCCTGCCCCATTAAAATCACCGTCTAGGTTTTCTAACTTTCTCTACACATTGCATGATCCTTCTCACCTTTTCTTGGTTCGCTTCTTTCACTGTAAGCTCTCACATGCTTCCTCCTCATTTGTCACCAGGTTTTAGACTGACTGACATCTGGCATATGAATCAACCGGGTATGAGCAGTTAAGTAAGCTGATGGAGCTATCCCCTTATTTTTCCATCAGTGATGATAAAAGCGCCCACCCCGTCAAGGGACGAGGCATTTAGGAGTGCTGCTGGCCAGACACTTCAGTTCAGTTTTCTTATTTGTAGTCTCAGCTCCTCAGAGTTTAAGTGATGGGTTGTCACTTGATAGTGCACATATTTCTTCTGTAATATTTGATGGTTGCTTGTCTCTGATTTTTTCCTATATTTGATTCTGTTTGGTCACTCAGTGTGTCTAACTCTTTGCGACCCCATGGACGGCAGCACGCCAGGCTTCCCTGTCTATCACCAACTCTTGGAGCTTGCTCAAACTCATGTCCATCGACTTGGTGATGCCTCCAACCATCACATCCTCTGTCATCCCCTTCTTCTCCTGCCTTCAGAGCAGCATCAGGGTCTTTTCTAAAAAGTCAGCTCTTGGCATCATGTGGCCAACGTATTGGAGCTTCAGCTCCAGCGTCAGTCCTTCCAATGAATATTCAGGCTTGATTTCCTTTAGCATTGACTGATATATTTGATTACATCCAGTTTAATTTTTCCCTTTGGTTAACTTTTGTTTTATGTATCTTGTTTCTGGAAGTACATTGTAGGGATGTCGGTTTCTGAAGGTAACATGCCCCAGTTTGCCTGTGACTTAGATGGCACCACTTAGAAATAAATGCTAAAACTTTATCAACACAACATAAACAGGATTTACAGGGATTCTTGAAACAAATCCAACAATCTGGCCTCCTCTCTGTGTATTCTCCCTGACCCATTTTAACCTCCACATACAATGAACTCATTACCAGGCAAACCATCTAACCTCTTTAAAAAAAAATTATTCATTTGTTAATTTATTTGACTGCATCGGATCTTACTTGCAGCATGTGGGATCTTCATTGTGCTGTGCAGAATCTCATCATTAGGGCACAAGGACTCTCTAGTTCTGCTGAGCGTGCTCCAGGGTGGGCTGGCTTCTGTAGTTGCAGCACGTGGACTCTGGAGTACACAGGCTCAGGAGTTGTGGCACACGAGCTTAATTGTTCCATAGCACGTGGGATCTTGGTTCCCCAACCAGGAATGAAACCCGTGTCCCCTGCATTGCAAGGCAGATTCTTAACCACTGGACCACCGGGGAAGCCCCCAACTGACCTCTTTCATACTTCTCTGCATCTGCACATGCTGTTCCTTGGCCAGAGATGCCCTTCCCTGTATCCTTCACCTGGAAAATTTAGACCAGTCCCTTTATCCCCAGTAGAAATGTCAGTAGCTCTGATATGCCTTCCTGTGAGCAAAGTCAGGGGTCCTGCCTTCTGTTTTCCCCTGGTACTTTACTTTATCACTGTGACAGCCTCCTGCCTCTCTAGCGCATTCATTTAGAAGATCTTCAAGGGGTAAACAAAGTTTTATTCCTCTTTGAATGCACAGAGTCTTACAGATTTACTTGGGCTTCCCTGATAGCTCAGTTGGTAAAGAATCCTCCTGCAATGCAGGAGACCTGGGTTTGATTTCTGGGTTGGGAAGATACCCTGGTGAAGGGAAACACTTCCCACTCCAGTATTCTGGCCTAGAGAATTCCGTGGACAGCATAGGCCATGGGGTTGCAATGAGTTGGACATGACTGAGCAACTTTCACTTTCACTTTTCAGACTTACTTGGAGAAGGAAATAGCAACCCAGTCCAATATTCTTGCCTGGGAAATCCCATGGACAGAGAAGCCAGTGGGCTACAGTCCAAGGGGTCACAAAGAGTTGGACATGACTTAGTGACTCAACAGCCAACCAACAGAGACTGAAATATAGGATATAGTTCTTCAGTCATTTTGGCTGAAAACAGTGAAGAATTCATCAGTCCACCTATTTCCCAGTGTCTGGACCTTCCCAAGGAGCCCCTCTTCTCCTTTCTCCCCCTGTCTCTACTTTTTATTTAATCTATAAATAATAATGCGGATAATGATACTTTTTGGTCCTATGCAGTCTTCTTCACTGGCATGTTTTTTTTTCCATTCCTTTTATAAATATGAAATCACTGTTTCCATAGATATTAGGCTAATCTGGAATCTTTTCATCTCAGTTTTGGAATCTTCAGTAACCTCCTGGTGGACCTGTCTTCCGTGTGTTCCTACTATAACACACTTCTACCAAGTTGTTGCTCAGTTGCTAAGTCGCATCCGACTCTGTGACTTTATGGACTAAAGCATGCCAGGCTTCCCTCTCCTTCACCATCTCCTGGAGTTTGCTTCAACTCATGCCATTGAATCAGTGATGCCACCCAGCCATCACATCCTGTCATCCACTGCCCTCCTGCCTTCAGTCTCCCCTCATGCTTTCAGTCTTTCCCAGCATCAGGGTCTTTTCCAGTGGGTCGGCTCTTCACATGAGGTGGCCAAAGTATTAGAGTTTCAGCTTCAGCATCAGTTCTTCCAGTGAATATTCAAGACTGATTTCCTTTAGGGTGGACTGGTTGGATCTCTTTTCTGTCCAAGGGGCACTCAAGAGTCGCCTCCAACACCACAGTTCAAAAGCATCAAATCTTTGGTGCTCAGCCTTCTTTATGGTCCAGCTCTCACATCTGTACATGACTGCTGGAAAAACCATAAGTACCACATCACCTGGGGGCTTCCCAGGTGGTGCGGTGGTAAAGAATCTGCCTGCAATGCAGGAGATGCCGGTTCAGTTCCTGGGTTGGGAAGACCCCCTAGAGGAGGAAATGGCAACCCACTCCAGTATTCTTGTCTCGGAAATTTCCTGAACAGAGAAGCCTGCCAGGCTACAGTCCATGGGGTCACAAAGAGTCAGACAAAACTAAGCAACTGAGCACACACACACCACATCAATTGTTTCAAGACACATTTCTATTACTTTACCTCTCTAGAGAGATTCTGAATTGGCTTCCCTATTAAAGACCAAAATTCTACTCCAAGCAACTGATGTATTTCATCTGAACACTTCTTATCCCTCAACAGCATCCATCCAAGCCAGATTGTCTGTTGTTTGCTGAATGACCTATGTTCAATCCTTCACAGCCCAAAAGAAGCCCTGAGTTTACATATACCCAGTCATATTATTTTATTTACTCCAAACCAGGTTATGAACTTGTCTCTCCCAAGAACCCTACCAGGATTTATCTAACTCCTGGGTCATTATTTCACTATTTTATGTTACTATTGTTAGGATTTCGGGCGCAGGGATTTTTCAACCTTAATTTTGCCCTTTTGCTGATGTCAACAGATCACTTAACCTTCTTGTATTGGAAAATTGAGTTAAAAAAAAAAACTGTTATACATGCAGGGTGTTTCATGATGAAATAGGAAGTGTTTCAAATTGAAAGTGATGATTTGTTTGGTTTACAAATCAGCAATTGTCAAGAGGGTACATAGCCCGTTTTTTTCCCTCTCTCTTTCCCTGTAGGGCATATCTGTATCTTTGGAGTTTGAAAAGCATAACATAAAATTATCATCACTTTAATTTGTTTATGTTCAAAATACTTAATTCACTTTGAAATATCAAATCTCATTAACAGGAAGGTGTGACAAATAGAGACTATTTTTGGTATAACAAACAGACCCCTTAAATGTTAATTGCTCAAACATTTTAAAAAATTATCTCACTCATATATATAATCCAGTGTGGTACCAGTAGGCAAGAGGTAGGAATGATGACAGAAATGCTACCATCTCCAGCTAGTCTTCCAAGGGTTGAAAGTGAAAGTCACTCAGTCATGTCTGACTCTTTGCAACCCCATGGACTATATGATCCATGGAATTCTCCAGGCCAGAATACTGGAGTGGGTAGACTTTCCCTTCTCCAGGGGATCTTCCCAACCCAGGGATCGAACCCAGGTCTCCTGCATTGCAGGCGGATTCTTTACCAGCTGAGCCACCAGGGAAGCCCCTTCCAAGGGCTGCTTTGGGTTAAAATCCAGGGGGCGCTAGTGGTAAGCACCCACCTGCCAGTGCAGGAGACACAAGAGATGTGGGTTCGATCCCGGGGTCGGGAAGATTCCCTGGAGGAGGAAATGGCAACGCACTCCAGTATTCTTGCTTGGGAAATCCATAGACAGAGGAGCCTGACAAAGAGTTGGATGTGACTGAAGCCCCTACACCTTCACTTTTGGAAGTGGCGAGAACATGGGTACCTTCATATGGGAAATTTTATGGGCTGGACCGGAAAGTAGTCCACATTGGTTTTATCCATATTCCACTGGATAAACTCAGCCCCATGGCCACCCTAATTTCACTGAATATGGGAAGCATCGGCTTATGGTGTGTCCAGGAAGAAAAGGAAATGGTTGTACTGAAGAAATAATTGCTTTTACTTGACATAGTTTCAAAGTTATTTCTTATTTATACACTGTCTTTCTTAAAAATTATAAATATTCTCTGAGCAGATGTTTCATATTACTTTGCTATACCTGCAGCATACAGTATAGAAGTCTGGGCAGATTTAGCGCTTGATATGTGTAATTAATTCTCTATTGTTGTGTAACAAATCATCACCCATTTAATAGCTTCAAACAATCCATGTTTATTAACTCCCAGTTTTTGTTGCCAAGCGTCTGGGCACAGGTTGGCTCAGTCCTCGGCGAGGCTGTAACCAAAATGTTGGTCAGGGTTGACCTCTCATCTGGAGACTCAGCTGGGGAAAGGAATGCTTCTAAGATCATTTAGCTTGTTGGTAGATGTCATTTTCCTACTTCAGAGAACCAAGAATTCATGGTGGCTTCCAAGCCAGCAACAGACTACTTGCAAGATAAAGTCCTATACACTATGAGATCATCCCAACACCTTTGCAATATTGTCTATAAGCAAATTACAACTCCTATTTTCACTCAAGAAAATATGATTATAGAAAAGAAGTGAATATGAGAAAGCCTGTCTGCGACCATAATTGTCAGGACCTATCCACCACAGAAAGAGACTGAAAAGATAGAGGACTTCCTTCCTTAGCCAATGAACTACCACTTTACCTGAACATACGTCTCACACAAAACTGCAGAGGGTTATAAAAGATCTCAAGAGATAAGTGGCTCTTATTGGCCAAGAGCTAGTAACAATGCTGTCAAAACAAGTGCTTAGGAGCTCTACTTGCTAAGCTTCACAAATATCAGCCTTAATTCACATGACTATCTTTAGAACTGGATTCAGAATAAGCTGAGAGCATCTTGAACCTGTTACAAACAAGTCTTATTCCCACAGTACCCCCAAGCCCCTCATTATATGGCATTTGGAAACCTTCTGTCATGTAGAATTTTTGTCTTTTCTGACCCCCCTTTTTCTGTATTCTTCTATCCAACTCAGGTGGTATTGAAAGGTACTGACATTTTTTTTTTCTTCTCTTAGTCTTCCTGTTTGACCCTTTCCTTTCTGGTTCAAATTATCCTTTAAGACAGCCCTCAGTGTTCCTTTTGGGGGAAAGTCTCAGGGGTCACTCGCGGTATGAAACTCCAGTCTGCATGTTTAATTTGTTTTGGAGAGGGCTTCAGTTACTCTTCCATTTCCAAACTTTATCATATACCAGCTGGATCTCCTGAAAGGAGAAAGTCTGAGAGAATCTGGGCTGCTTATTTATATGTCAGCTATGAAAAGAGCTTCTTTCCTGTGTGTTCCCACCCTACCTTTGAAACTCCAGTCGTGACTCTCTGCGGTTCATTCTTCCAAGATGATACAGTCACACAGATATAAAGGTTCAGGGCATCAAAGCAAAAGATATAAAGGCTCTAATAGAGAGGGTCACATTTCTAAAAAGGAAAACCAAATTCTCAAGATATTTTCTTGCTCTGTGAACAGCTAAAAATATATGAGGATAATGATTCCTACAGTCCTGAACTTTTAATAGCAAAGCTAACCTGGAAGGAAAAATGACACTAAGCTATAGGGTGAGAATAGAATAGACTTCAGGAGAATCTGTTTCTTTTCCTTCTAAGGCATTCATTCCTAGATTAGTCCATCTATCTTTAAGTTGCATATGATTCTTATCTATCTGGCATGACTTAAAACTAGTGAAATTGGTGAATCGTACAAATCTGTAGTGCTTTGTGTCTAAAATTACTATTTTTTTTTTAAGATTTCTTTGAATGTGGACCATGTTTAAAGTCTTTATTGAATTTGTTACCATATTGTTTCTATTTTATTTTTTTGGCCACAAGACATGTGAGATCTTAGCTTCCAAACCAAGGATTGAACTGCATGCTCTGCATTGGAAGACAAAGTTTTAACCACTAGACCACCAGAGAAGGCCCTAAAATTATTTTAAAAGCAAAAGTAAATTGAAAGCAAATAAATAAATTTGTGAGTAGCAAATGGAGGCAAACTGTTTCTCTGAATGTAAATACCTGCTGTCTTCAGTGAAATACCAGGGAGAAGACAAGAAGGAGAAGCGAGGTGAGGGGAATAGGTGGAGATTTCCAGCTGCTGTAAAGGCTTCATATGTGGGATCTAACTGCATGGTGCTCGCCATTTTTCAATTACCTAAACTGAACTTGCCTCAGTCAAAGCCTAAAACATGCCCTGGGGGACTTCACATCACTATATTTGTAAATTAAGTTGTTTGGGGATGGGTGGTAAAGAGCTATTCCCAAGGGATTATTACCCTCTGGTCTCCTTTCCCTAAGGAACAAGGCAAGACATCAGGCAGATAGATCTACAGAGACTAGAGAATTATGGGCTTCCCACGTGGCTCAGAATCTGCCTGCCAATGCAGGAGACACAGGAGATGCAGGTTTGATCCCTGGGTTGGGAAGATTCCCCTGGAGGAGGAAATGGCAACCTGCTCCAGTATTCTTGCCTGGAAAATCCCATGAACAGAGGAGCCTGCTATAGTCTGTAGCGTACCAAAGAGTTGGACAGGACTGAGTATGCATACTGTCTCTAGAAAGATTTGTGCTGTTCTGTTGGAATGCACGGGCACATGAATATTTATCCTGATTCTGACTAGGAGGCTTCTTTATATACTTTGTCATTGGAAGAGAGCAAATACTTTGCCATCATGATTTCTTTGCTGCTGCTGCTGCTAAGTCGCTTCAGTCGTGTCCGACTCTGTGCGACCCCATAGACGGCAGCCCACTAGGCTCCTCCGTCCCTGGGATTCTCCAGGCAAGAACACTGGAGTGGGTTGCCATTTCCTTCTCCAATGCATGAAAGTGAAAAATGAAAGTGGAGTCGTTCAGTCGTGTTGGATTCTTCGCAATCCCATGGACTGTAACCTACCAGGCTCCTCTGTCCATGGGATTTTCCAGGCAAGAGTACTAGAGTGGGTTGCCATTGCCTTCTCTCTTTAGGTAGTATTTAAAAGCCCTCATTTTGAATTCAAACAAGCTATATGTGGGGCTCTGTCTCTTATGAACTGGATGACCTTGAACTGATCACTGTGGCTCTTTACAGTCCAGTTTCTTAATCTCTTAAGTGGGCCTCATAATACCTAATTCATATAGCTATCAGTAGGAGCTAGTAAAATCATGTGTAAATATGTAACACTGGGCTTGCAGCTAGAATTCTTTCAATAAATGAGAGCTAGTGTTCAACTCATTTTTGTCTTTATACTTTACAGCACCCTATGAGTGCTGTGACTACAGTTCTGTAGCCACTTGAGAATGCCATTTAGAGATGAATCCTATCAGTTTCTTTATAAAATAGTAGTGCACTTTTTTCATGAAATACATCACTTGTCATTCTGCTCAAAGGGGATTCAATTTTTTCTAATGCAGTTTTATTCCAACTCAGTGTTATGAATGTAATATTCATGGTTTGCTTGAGTAAATTTTCAGAGAACTGAGTTCCTTCTCTGAAGAGCTAGTCCAAAACTAAAATAAAGACAAAGATGGAGTCTTTCTGCTCTTCAACCAATGAACTGAAGCATTTAGAAAACAAACCAGAGAAATAACAGCCTCCAAAAAGATAGAAGAAGAAATCTATGGCAAGGCCCTTTTATGCCATCAGTTCAGGGTTTTGCTGTGGATCTCAACCAGCCTTTACCTGTTGCTGAGTGTACAGTGCTCAGTGTGTAGGGAACCCCGACCTACGACACGAACCTGGGAACTGAAGATGCAGTTGCACTGGAAAAACCAAATGCATGCCAATAGTAAACATGTGCTGGTAAACCAAGAGCTTCTTTTCTGTTTCCCAAAGATGTTTTCATGGGGTTCACCCTAAGAGAATCAAAGTTAAGTGATAACACTATCAGTGCAGTCTCTTGAGAAAAGGGGTCTACTTAGGGATTGTTGGGATCAGTCGAATTTGAGGCAACGGCTGAAAAATCAAGTGGAGACACACCTTATGCTGTTGGCAATGCACACTTAGAAGAGAGATCACATTGGGGGATCTAGTGTAGCGGACAGCAGGAGCTCAGTGGCCTCACGAAAAGCTCGTGCAGAGAGGACATCAGAGGGCATCAAACACAGTGTGGAGGACTTGGAAGGAAACCCACCCCTCCTCTTGATGCATTGCAGCACTCCTGAGGGATAGGAGTACCTGTGCCCTTCACACTAATCCAGAACCTGAAGACCAGAGAGGATAGCAGACCTGGCCAGGAGAAGCCACTGTTGGGCCTGCGAAATAAGCACCATGATGGTTTGGATCAGTATAACGATCTGGAACGAAGTGGAAGGGTAGGATTGAGAGACGCTTGCATTTTTGAAACGCCCAGCAGTGTGTCTCTCTCATGCATTGACTCTGCTTAAAGCATCTTCAGAGGGACCTCTTCGAGCCATTTCCTACCAATATATCCCTGAGGCCTTTTGGCAAATAAGCACCACCGTTCCAGCTTAGCTACATCGTAAAACTGCCTGGCGTCGGGGAGGAGACGGAGAGTAATTAAAAATAACTCTCAGCTCCAGCAGGGCGACTGCTCTCCCTGCCTCCTCTGTGTTCCTGTCACATGCTTAGCTCCATGGTGAGACCCCAGCTGTAGAGCAAAAGACTTGTCATAATAGTATCTGATCTGCTCAGTCTTGAGTTGATCACGAAAGAATGTTAACCAGATAAGAGTATTGGGTTCCAGATTCTGGAAGGATTCTTAATTATCCTGTTAAAAAGAAAGAAGTAAGAAAAAAACAAAAAGAGGCCGACAGAGAAGGCTAACCCAGCTCTGCTGCACAAGGGATCTTCTGATTGCTTTTTCTTCCTTGGCAGTCTGACCGGGTCCATTTGAAACACAGCACGTGAAATAGTCTCCAGACAAGTGATGTGAAATTTGTACTGAAGCTTTAGCTCCCCAGCCCATCTCCAAGAAAAATATTACAGAATAGATGCTGGAGACACAAATAGAGACCCCAGGGCATGAAGGTCAGGATCTGGCCCTTGCAGCAGAGCAAGTAAAGGGCACAGGAGTGGGATCAGTTCCCAGGCTCGCTTGAGTCTCTGAGTTGTTTCTCCTCATGGTCTAAGTGCTTTAAAGCTGCAAAAACATTGGACCTCCAAATGATTTCTTTACCACTAGCCAGAAGTGGACTCTTTGCTGTTAAGTGTAGTGCTACTTGAAACAGGTCAGCCTGGATCTCCTCCGTACTAGGTAACTGTTTTATTAATGAGTGACAAACTCTTCCTCGGTCTGAACACTGAGCTCCCTTAATCTTTGCAAACTTTCTCCCGTTTACTAGTTCAACCTACTCGATCAACCTAATAATGAACTGACCTATGCTTAAGGATTGGGGCTTGTGCCCTGCTCCCATCCTAGTTTCCCCCTGATTTCAGACCTCTTGCCTCAACTGGATGAACTTTCCAAGCTCAAAGTGAAGGGATTGACATATATATACTAGTGATACTGTCTATAACATAGTTAGCTAGTAAGAACCTTAGAGAAGGCAATGGCAAGCCACTCTAGTATTCTTGCCTAGAAAATCCCATGGATGAAACAGCCTGGTAGACTGCAGCGACTTCACTTTCACTTTTCACTTTCACTCATTGGAGAAGGAAATGGCAACCCACTCCAGTGTTCTTGCCTGGAGAATCCCAGGGACGGGGGAACCTGGTGGGCTTCCGTCTAGGGGGTCACACAGAGTCGGACACGACTGAAGTGACTTAGCAGCAGCAGCAGCAGCAGTAAGAACCTACTGTATAGTACAGGGAACTCTTCTCAGTGGTCTGCAGTGACCTCAGTGGCAAGAAAATCCAAAAAAAGGGGGCTGTCTGTGTCTATCTAGCTGACTCACTTTTCTGGGCAATAGACACTAACACAGCCAGGTAAAGCAACTATATTCCAATAAAATTAATAAATAAAAGAACTTCAAAAAATAATGATTAATCCAACATTTTCACTTTGTGAAAGTTTTGAAACTGACTCTCAAAGAAGAGTTCTGTAATAAGTAGTTGTTTCTATTGTAATTTATAAGCTACCAAAATCAGTAGTTGGTAAGAGTATGGGCTCTCGAGTCTGACTGCTTGGGAAATTATGGCCTACCTTGGGGAAAGTTTTCCAATGTCTCCAAGCCCCTGTTTTCTTATAAAATGGAGATGACTGTAGGATATATCCCCAGATGACTATTAGGAGGAAATGATACATATAAAACTCACAGCACTGTGCCTGGCATAGAATAAGCTCTCTATAAAATATTATCTATCATCATCGTTGTACAAGTATGGAAACAGAATGTGATAGTTTAAGTGACGGGTCGATGTTTAAGCCTCTGTTCAAAAACAATAAAATTTTATAATTCTTGCAATGGGCACTTATCCCAGAGAGAAACAGTGCTATTTATGGTAAAGTTTATTTATTTCAAGGTTGGCAAATAGGACAAATAAGTCTAGTACACGACAGTGGGATTGCAGCAGAGCCTATAATACATATACAATGTTAAATGGTGTGTTTAATGTTTTCTTGGGGCTTCCCAGGTGGCTCAGTGGTAAAAGGATCTGCCTGACAATCCTGGAGAACCAGGAGACGTGGGTTCGATCCCTGGGTCAGGAAGATGCCCTGGGGAGGAATTGGCAACCCACACCAGTATTCTTGCCTGGGAAATCTCATGGACAGAGGGGCCTGGCGGGCGACGTCCATGGGGTCGCAAGGAGTTGGATGCAACTGAGCACACAATGTTTGTTTAGATGCTCGCATATTATCCCCAGTTCTTCCATTCTTCCCCACCACCACTGTATCTCTGTTAGTCCCACATTTGTTTCCTACAGAATGGAAGCTCGCACAGGTTAGAAATTACATCTGTGCAAGCTTCTCTGTGGGCTTCCCGGTGTCTCAGACAGTAAAGAATCTGCCTGCATTGTGGGAGACCTGGGTTCAGTTCCTGGGTCGGGGAGATCCCCTGGAGAAGGGAATGGCTACCCAAGCCAGCATTCTTGCCTGGAGAATTCCAAGGACAGAGGAGCCTGGCGGGCTGCAGTCCATGAGATTGCAGAGTCGGACACATTGAGCGACTGACACCATCGCCACCAAAAATGGTGGAGAAATAGATGAAGTGTGTAGATCTGTGGTGATCTGAGAAAACGTCAGGAAGCACCTAGAGTCCGAGCAAAAGGCAGAGGGATGCTGATACATAAGAACCTGCAAATAAACTGTTAATGTGGAATGAAGCCAAAATAGAACAGGGGAATAAGTAAAATTAATTGAATAGGCTTGGACTCTCTAGGTAATCCGGGATATAACCCCCTAAGAATAGCATTTGTAGAAGAAAAGTCAGTGAGTCATTCAGTTCAGTCACTCAGTCGTGTCCAACTCTCCGCGACCCCATGAATCACAGCACGCCAGGCCTCCCTGTCCATCACCTACTCCCAGAGTTCACTCAAACTCACGTCCATCGAGTCGGTGATGCCATCCAGCCATCTCATTCCCTGTCGTCCCCTTCTCCTCCTGCCCCCAATCCTTCCCAGCATCAGAGTCTTTTCCAGTGAGTCAACTCGTCGCATGAGGTGGCCACAGTATTGGAGTTTCAGCTTTAGCATCAGTCCTTCCAATGAACACCCAGGACTGATCTCCCTTAGAATGGACTGGTTGGATCTCCTTGCAGTCCAAGGGACTCTCAAGTCTTCTCCAGCACCACAGTTGAAAAGCATCAATTCTTCAGCGATCAGCTTTCTTCACAGTCCAACTCTCACATCAACACATGACCACTGGGAAAACCATAGCCTTGACTAGACGGACTTTTGTTGGCAAAGTAATATCTCTGCTTTTTAATATGCTATCTAGGTTGGCCATAAATTTCCTTCCAAGAAGTAAGTGTCTGTTAATTTCATGGCTGCACTCAGCATCTGCAGTGACATTAGTAATCCATAACTATACTTTTTCCAGAGGTTTTCAGAACGTTGAAAGTGAGCTTTTGCAACCATTATCCTCACCCTGGGATGTGATCTGTTTCATGATTCTTGCAATGATGGATGATACAGTGGGTCCTTCAGACATGTTGGTTTGTTTGTCTGATTAGAGGTTCTGTCTTGTATTATCAAAAGAGCTGGTGGTGCTTTCAGGACAGGAGCAGATTCTCTGACTCAAAGGACATTTCACCACCCACTAAACCACTCTTTGCCAGAATCTCCAAGGGAAAGCAATTGTTCAGTCTGGTACACTGAGGGAATGATCTGTCCCCAGCTCTGGAGGCTAAGCACAGCCTGGAATAAAAGACAAAACCAATTCTGCAATATAAATGATACATTCTATTAATACAAGTGGATCCAAATGAACTAATTTCATTCAACAGTACTGTTACATTCTGTAGCTTGATGGGCTTGGATACAAATGGTAATGTCAGTCTGTCGGGAGAGTGGACTGCAGTGCGTAATTACAAGTTCTTGTTCAGCACTTCAGGAGCTAATCAGAGCGAGGATGTGAATCTGTAATTTGCAAATGTGCAAAGACAGAGGTTACTGTGGCACTAATGTCTCTGCTGATAACATTCTTGCCACCAAACGACAAGACTGTGGGTGCAAATTCGATGAAATAATTTGACCTCCCATTTAGTCATTTGATTATGAGAAATCTGTCCTGCTGGCAGCACCTGGGGACATTTCTAAATTCAATGCTGTTCAGTAATATAAAATATCACTATGCCAATAAATTAATATTTACATTCCAAGGGACAAGGGACTGTACACAATTGCAAAGTAATAAATGGAGCAAACTAATATGTGAAAATACCACTCAAGTATGCAATATATCACATCATGAAACTGCTTTCTACAAAACTCCATAGGACTAAATCAGGAAAGATTAAAGGAAAAGTTGAGAGAACAAATATGAATGCATTTATATGTATATTGTCGTTGTTCGGGTGCTAAGTGGTGTCTGACTCTTTGTGACCCCATGGACTGCAGCTCACCAGGTTTCCCTGTCCTTTAATATCTCCCGGAGTTTGGTCAAATTCGTGTCCATTGAGTCAGTAATGCTATCCAATCATTTCATCCTCTATTACCCCAGGATCAGTTCAGTTCAGTCACTCAGTCGTGTCCGACTCTTTGCAACCCCATGGACTGCAGTATGCCAGGCTTCCCTGTCCACCACTGACTCCAGGAGCAGCCCAGTATACATGTATGTAAATGGGCTTCTCTGGCAGCTCAGCGGTAAAGAATCTGCCTGCCAATGCAGGAGACATGGATTCAATCCCTAGGTCAAGAAGATCCCCTGGGGAAGGAAATAGCAACCCACTGTAGTATTCTTGTCTGGGAAATCCCATGGACAGAGGAACCTGTTTGGCTATAGTCCATGGGTTGCAAAAGACTCAGATATGAGTTAGCAACTAAACAACAAAATATATATGTAATATATATGTTTATTCATATATGTAAATACACATACATATATGTTTTTTATTCTTCCACATTTTTCTCCTCACTAACATTTCTCCTTTAAATCTTCAAACATTTGTTCTCTTTCTCCAACAATTTCATCCAGTCCCATCCTTGGGTGAGTGGAGAAAGCAAGCAGCATTTTAGAATGGAGTAGTGGCTCATTCTGGAGAAGGAAATGGCAACCCACTCCAGTGTTCTTGCCTGGAGAATCCCAGGGAAGGGGGAGCCTGGTGGGCTTCCGTCTATGGGGTCACACAGAGTCGGACACGACTGAAGTGACTTAGCAGCAGCAGCAGCAGCAGTGGCTCATTCTCCTGAAAAGATTTTAGAACTTCACTGTCCTGACAGCTCATGGTTAAAAGTAGAATGATTTCTGCTTGTCATTTTGCTCGACTTAGGACTGCAAAAATAACATTATTGCTTTCTGCTTCCCTCATCCTATTATTATCTGATGGTGAGCTATAACTGATGTCCCTTGGAAAAAATAAGTACTCAGAACACCTTCATTGGTTTCTTGGCAGTTATAAGTCTCGAAGCTTAAACTTATTTCTTTTGTAGAGACAGATGCATTATGTTGGAGATGCCCTGAACATTTCTGTGGGTATACCCACTTTGGTCAGTTCTAATTGTGAAATGTTAGGAATCACTACCCACATCACACCTTTCAAGTCAAATGGTTTTACCACAGGTGCTGAAGAGAGAACTATGGTCTACCTAATGGAGTAATTGTAGGAGACTCAGCCTAGTAAAAGCTTCAGGTGACGTGGATCCTGCTGCTTGCTTTCTCCACTCACCCAAGGATGGGACTGGGTGAAATTGTTGGAGAAAGAGAGCAAATGTTTGAAGAGCAGAAGAGAGGTCTCATTTTGTAGGTACAAGTCAAATGACTGTTTCTCTCCGGAAAGTTCAGAAGGATTGATGCCAAAATTTGGCCTCTGTACACCAGTGCTGAATTGAGCCTCAGAGGCAAGAGTTATAGGTGAAATAGAAAAGAGTAGCTTTCTTGCTTTGCCAGGCAAGGGACAGGAAGGCACAGCAGGCTAAGACCCTCAATACTGGGTGTCCCAGCCCAGGGGGCTTTGTGAGTTTTATTGTCAAGGGGCAGGCTTGCTTTCTAAGGAGCATGGTATGTGCAGGGCCTGCGTTCCTTCAATCTAGAGATCCTCTGGCATCTGTGGTCTGATGGTCTATGGTTCTTGAGGCTATTGAACTGTGACCTTCTCTCTGAAACATCTTCCATGTGGTGTGGAGTGGGGCGTGGCGGGGGGATGGTTTCATTCTGCTGAAGTGCTCGAAGATTTATGTGTATCCCTCTACCAGGACCCTGGCCCAAAGCTGCACTGCTGTTTCTCAACTGCTCCTTCCTTGTTCTAGCATGCCCTCTCCTACCTGATTCAGTTCAGTTCAGTTCAGTCACTCAGTCGTGTCCGACTCTTTGCGACCCCGTGAACTGCAGTACACCAGGCCTCCCTGTCCATCACCAACTCCTGGAGTTTATCCAAACTCATGTCCATTGAGTCGGTGATGCCATCCAACTGTCTAGTCCTCTGTCATCCCCTTCTCCTCCCGCCTTCAGTCTTTCCCAGCCTCAGGGTCTTTTCTAATGAGTCAACTCTTTGCATCAGGTGGCCAAAGTACTGGAGTTTCAGCTTCAACATCAGTCGTTCCAATGAACACCCAGGACTGGTCTCCTTTAGGATGGACTGGTTGGATCTCCTTGCAATCCAAGGGACTCTTACCTGATTAGCAGTTGTTTGAGCCTGCCTTTAGAAACTCAGGGAAGGGGACACAGAAAGGCTTTTGTCCTCAGGAGCCTGGGGTCCTGCTCTGTTTCAGGATGCCTTTACTTGTACTGATTCTGTGTAGGGGACAATGTGTTGGAGTGCAGAAGCAGGTGCTTCTCAGTCACATATTTGCAAGTTTAAATCTTAGTTCTGCAGCTGATTCATTGTGGACTTTAGGGAGGTTTAAGCGGTCTTTGTTTTCTCATTCGCAGTGAAAGAGATGATAGCATCTCAGGCAGAGGGCTCTGAGGATCGAGGAGAGTAGATGCGAAACACGTGGCAAGCACTGTCCTCCTGTTCCCGGGAGGGCTCCCTGCGACCCAGACTTGCAGGCTGAGTTTCGCATGCAGGATGTTTATTCAGGAGTGTCCTTGGGATGAACACCTATGGGAGGGAGAGGACAGAAGCTGGATGGGGCAAAGGGAGAAGGTGAACTGCCTCGGGCACAACGGCAGCCTCAGCTGACTTCACGTGAAGGTCTGGAGCCACAGGAGCCCTTTGGTAAAAGTCCCAGTTTGGGCTGAGAAGGCTGGACCTTCGTCCATCTCCAATAATTAGTTACCTGGTTTGTGGGCTGTGCCGGGGGGAGACCTTGGGCAAGAAGGGTCACTGCAACTGAGGCTAACCTTAAAGGTAGGTAGAAGTCAAATGATTGTTTCTCTCCAGAAAGTTCAGAAGGATTGATGCCAAAATTTGGCTGCAGACCCCTTGCTGACAACATTCCCAGGAGGTGGGGCAACAAGGCTTTCATAGAAGGAAGATCAGGGGCCTCCACAGTCCTTCTTCTTTTGGACTTGTTTATCCTATTTTACAGGAGTTAGTCTCTATACAATGAGCATCTAACTGCTTCCCTGACAGAATACCTTGAAGTGTTCCAAATATGAAAAAAAAAAAGATCTTTTTCCATTAATGGATAATGACACTTTGACAGATAAGTGAGCAATTCTGCATTGATTCACAGGGGGAAATTATGACAGGATATGGCTAGCCTTGTTGAGTTAGCCTCACTGCTATCTAAAGAGGCTACTTCTTTCCCTTCTGGGGGATTTGTGTGTTAAAATCAAGGGTGACACACTCAAAACACACTTCTGGGCAAAGGAAGCCTTGGCTGAGAGTGAAGGGAAGACCAACAGGGAAAGAGCTCTGTAGACTGTGACCTTTCAAGCTAAACTGCCTGCCCTCAGAGAAAGAGAGACTTATTTGAATTTGCAGACATCTCAGAACTCCAGTGAGCCAGGCCTTGGCGCTTTTCCTCTGGGGCACTACAAAGCTTAGGTCTTTGTAGATCAATTAAGTCATTAGCACTCCATCTAAATGAAGGTTGATTTCCCTGAGGTGGCCGAGCCAGCTGGCCTGCCCCAAACAGCACAAAGGCCACCGGGGTACCAGAGTCAGAGCAAATGGCTCTAAGCTGCTGGGGTCAGAGGGCCTCCAGCTTATAGCTGAGTTAATGCTGCCTGTTTTCCAGGCGACCTCAATCACTGCCCTGGGCAGATTGAAAGCCGATACTAGACTCAAGTGCTCTCAAGTCACATGAGAGTTTGTAAATATGATTTAAAAATCCAATTGCCCCCACCTGCTCCACTAATAGGTGGGATTAGAGAGCTCCAAGGTGTGAGAGATTGCATGAGCAGGTGTGTTTTCATCTTGGGGAATGTTGCATTCTTACAAACCCCTCCCTTAGGTATCATAATGGAAGAGTTCTAGATTTTAATTCAATTTGTTCCTTAAACTTCGGGATAAATGATAGCAGAGTCGGAAAAGCAAAAAAGCAAAGGAAAAAAAAAAAGAGTGCTCCCTTCTATTTTTGTCCCTCATCTACTCAGGAAACCAACCAGTTACTGGTTTTGTGTGCTTCCAGAGGTTTCTCATACATATACAAGCAAGCATTTATTCTTGTTGAGCCTCCTTTTAAGCAAATAGTCACATACTATATATATCATTCTGCATCTTGCTTTTCTCATTTAATATATCTCAGCTGTCTTTTCATATTAGTACATTGAGAGCTTTCTCGTCCTTTTTATAAACAGCTACATCCCATTTCATTGCATAAACATGTCATGCGTTTTTGGGGGTTTCCCAGATGGTGCTTGCGGTAAAGAACCCGCCTGCCAATGCAGGAGACTTAAGAGATGCGGGTTCCATCCCTAGATTGGGAAGATCTCCTGGAGGAGGGCATGGCAACCCACTCATATGTGTTTAACCATCACTCTGCTGTTTGCTATTACAAACAATATTGTAATTAACCTTATATGAGCCACATTTGCATGTGTGTTTGAGTATATCTGTAGGATACATTCTCAAAATTAGAATTACTAGGTTAGGGGGAATATAATAGATACTGCCACAGTGCCCTTGACAAGCATTATATAAATTCACAGCCCACTCACAATGGAAGAAGTATTTCCCCACATCTTACCAGCAGCTTGTCAAGCTTGGAAATTTGCCAGTCTGGTATGCAGTACAGTTTTGATTTTCTTTTTCCTATAATGAGGTTGTACATCTTTTTACATGTTTAAGAGCTATTTGTAAAATTTTTTCTATGACTTGTCTATTGATGTGTTTTGCCAACTTTTGTTACTGGTTTGCTGGTTTTCTTTTCTAATTAATTTCTGCTAAAGAGACTTTCTTTGTGATATGGGTTGCCAGTCTCTTCCTCATGAAATTTTTTATTTGCTTTTTGATTTTGCTTGTAGTTTTGTCCCTGAGTTTTTAATTTTCATAAGGTGAAATTATCAAACTTTCCATTTATGGGATCTATACATGAGATCTTAGAAATATCTTAGAAAAGAGGCTTTTCACATTCTGGGGTTTTAAAATAATTCACCCATATTTTGTTTTGGCAACTAGTATATTTTTATTTCTTTATATTAAAATGTTAGGAAATTCCCTGATGGTCCAATGGTTAGGACTCCATGCTTTTACTGCCAAAGACTGTGGTTCAGTCCCCGGTGGGGGAACTAAGATTCCACAAGCCGCGTGGTACAACCAAAACAAACAAACAAAAACATTACAGTATGTGGAATGTATCCCTTGATGAATTGTGAAGTGTTAATCCAAGTTTATATATTTTTCCGGATGGTTACCCAGTTATCCCGATAACGTTATGTGTATCCGCCATCCTTTCCCGTTTCAGCCATTTTTATGGCGCTCTGAGTTCCCAGATGTTTGAGAGGTCTATTTTTAGACTTTCTTTCTGCTACATCGATCGGTCTATATATGTACATTTTAAAATTGTTGAGCCTGAATAATTGATTTCAAAATGTAAGACAGCTTGTTCTCCCTCATTGCTCTTCCTTTCAGAACTTTTCTTTCCCATTTTTTTTTTTTTACTTTTTATAAATTTTAGAATCAGCTTCTCTAGCTAAAATATGTACATATATCATAAATAAAAAAGCATGTTTTTATTGATGACAATATTAATTTATAAATTAAAGAGACCAGTTACCTTTATGGCCTTTATGAGTCTTTCTTTTCAAGACATGATATGTCTTTCATTTAGTTTAATTTTATTTTATTCTCTTTATATAAATTCCACATTTTGTTGTTTGGTTATTTCTCCAAAACTTTTTGTCTTCATAATTATTTATAAATGTGCATCTACTAATGAATAAGCTGTTTGTATGTACGAAACTAAGGTGTACTGACTTTATACGCTTCCACCTTACAGGATCTTATTGATAATAGTCACTGCTTCAGTCATTTCTCCTGAGAACTCCCTGTATTTGGTCATATCATCTACAAATAATTTTATCGCTCTCATTTTAGTTTTTGTTTTTCTGCTGTCTCTAATATCTTTTGCAAATAATGATACTGAGGGTCCATTAGCTTTGTTCCTGACCTTGGTAGGAGTGATTCTGGTGTTTCTTTAACAATCACGAGGCTGACTTTTGCAAATATACGCATCCTTATAGTTATCTAACATTGAACCATCCAGTCTTTGATTTCTCAAATTAAGTCCCATTAGTTGTGAGTATTTTCTAAAACATGGGACTGGATTCTTTCTGCTAATACTTTATTTTTTTTGTCTTTTCCTATGCCTTTGAGTAATTATGTAGTATTGGAATTCTCTATTCTTTAAAAGGGTGGAATGATTTCTCTATGAAATTTTTGGGCCTTCTACTTTCTTTTTCTGAAAGGAGCTGAAGTGGCACTCCTTTATATCATCTGTGGAAATGGATGTGTTTTGATTTTGTAGCTTTTTAGAATTGTTTTTAGGCAATTACATTTTTTAAAAAAATTATTCTCTTTCTTCCCATGTTTTCAAATGAATTTGCAGAGTTAACCACAAGTATTTTTTCTCTCTCTGGAATTATTTCCTACTAATCATTTTTAAACTTTTATGTATCTGCAGTTTTCTTCCTCTTTTTCATGATGTGAAGACCTAAAGTTTTACCTTTTTTTTCCAGAATATAGATTTTGGATATTGTGATTTTATTGGGTTGATAAAAAAAGTTTAGGTGTTACAGAAACACCCGAACAAGCTTTTTGGTCAACTGAATATCACTTTTGTATTTTTTAAGTTAAAATGATTTTTTTTATCTTTATAAATTGATCCTTTATAGTTTTCTTAAATATATTCTGTGGGCTTTTTGTAAGTTTAGTGTCAAATTTTGAATTGGTTTAATTTTATTCTTTCCTCTTATTGATAAAATATTTAAGGCCATAGATGTTCTTCTGAGCACTGCTTTTACTGGTACCTTTTACTGATATGTGTTGGTGATAGACAGGGAAGGCTGGCGTGCTGCAGTCCATGGGGTCGCAAAGAGTTGGACATGACTGAGCGACTGAAGTGAACTAATTATGATATGTGGTGCTTTTATATTGTTTTTCTTGGCAACCTGTAAGTTTGGTTTGTATTTCATTTGTCCCAAGAGTTAAGAGTTTCAAATTTTAAAAAGAATTCACTTATTTTCTTGATCTTGTTGCTAATATTTAGTTAGTATACTATGATCAGAACATGTGGACTTTGCTATTTTTTCTTTTTTGGAAAGTAGAAATTGAATTTTTCTTTTTTGATCATACATCATCACATTTGGAGTTGTCACATGGATTCTTGGGAAAAAAGTATATTATTTATTTTAAAAGCATAAAGCTTGAAATGCATTACTTAATATGCCTCTTAATTAAGTTACTTGTATCAGTTACAATTTTTACTACTTTGTCTGTCATTGAATAAGTAGGGTGGCAGATCTATTGCAGATCCATTGCTTAATATTTCTCCTGGTGAATCTTGACTTTTTTGTTTGCTGAATGTTATGATTATGTCATTTGATTGACAAATGGTTGTGATTCTGACGTCCTCTTTGTGAACTGCATTTTTAGTGTTTTAAAATGCTTAACAAAATTTTTTTTTTTTTCTTTAACCTGAATACCGCTTTCTCTGATTTTCAGATTTCTATCACTGATTTCTTTTGGTTTGTATTCTCCTGGAATCCCTTGATCTATTCTTTTTATCTTTAATCCTTTAAAATTGGTTACTCTTTAAAGCAAGTCATTTGTTCACAGTATAGAGTTGATTCTACTTTGTGATTTAATGTGAAAGTCTTTATCTTCTAATAGATAAATTAAGGAAGTTTACTACATCTAATAATGTGACCAGTATATTTGGTCCTTATCTTATATTATTTCTCTTTTTCTTATAGATTTGTTTGTTTGCTTGTTTTAAAGGTGGACTGGCCTGTGTGTCTTTGTGCTACTTAAAGGTATTTATATTTTCTCCCTGGTGGTCATGTTTACCACTGTAGAATTATATAAAATGTTTAGTGCTCTGCATGTTTAAACCAGAACTTCTCATCCCTATACCATATAGCTCAGGGCAGTTGCAGAGCCTCTGGCCATAAATAGTCTTATCTGCTTACCTCAGTTCCTGCAAATATATAATCTTCTCTTGGATTTTTTTTTTAATATTGGGAAATAGCACTTCAATGAATATGCATTCGGACCTTACTATGAGCAGTGGATCATAATCTTAGTGTTTATTATGGAAAGAAATGTGCATATATTTCCGTTAATTGAGCCGACACCTTTATATGTTATGCTTTGCCTCCTGGCCCTGATCCTGGGAAAGACTGAAGGCAGGAGCAGAAGAGGATGATAGAGATGAGATGGTTGGATGGCATCACAGACTCAATGGACACGAGTTTGAGCAAACTCCAGGAGATAATGAAGGATAGGGAAGCTTGGCATGCTGCAGTCCATGGGGTCGCAAAGAGTCAGACATGACTTAGTGACTGAACAACAAATCAGAGAATTTTTTCTACTTCCCATCTTTTCCCCCTACCTACCTATTGTCGTTATATTGTCTCTGCATTGTCAGGGCGTATTTCACTTGCATTCTGATTCATCACATATCTCCATTAGGTTAGATATAGTTCTTATTTAGGGACAGCATCTGTGTTCACCTTCAGTCTTGTCAGGTTTTCAACCATGTATATCTTGGTTAGCTCAAGTTGTTCCTAGTGGTTTCCTCAAGATTTCCACTGTTTTTGCTGCTAAATAGTGTTTGTCCATTGACTTTATACTTGAGTATAATTTGGTTGGATATAAAATGTTGTCTTACACTTTGTTTTAATTGTGGAGACCTTTTTGAAAATTGACTAATAAAGTGCTGGTGACTCCAAGTAGCTTACCTTGAGGAGGCATTGTTTACGTTCAACCTTTTATAAATGGTTACTGGGGAAATATAGATAGAGGAAATGGTTCTATCCAGAAGCATTGCAGGTGTAAAAGGGTATGGAGCCTCTATGGAATTGGCAGCTGTCCAGCATAACTGTAACACAGAGGGAAAGAAAGATGTAAGTTGACAAGGGAGAGCTAGGAGGAGACAGATCACCAAGGACTTGGTGTGCCAGGGGCATCAGGATTCCTTCCAGGGTCGTAGAGTAAAGCCATCGACTGCAGTGAATCAGGACAGAAATGGGGCTGAACTGTTCCTTTTAAGGGAGGGATGAAGAGGAGTCCGTGAGCTTTCCCCTCCAGGCAGCTTGTGCGTCCTGCCCTGTGCTCTCATAGTGCCGACCCAGAGATTCCGTCTTTCACAAATACGGCTCAGTCATTTGATGCCCCCCCTCCCGGCTCCTGCCAGCCTCACTAGCAGCCTGGTACCTCTACGTATGAAAGTAAATAGTCTATGTGACGATGATGGAATTTCTCTCATGCCAGGCCTATGATTCCAACTATCTTCCTAGAGCAGGAAATAGCAAGAATTAAGGATATCTTAGTCATCCTTTTTAAACAAAAAAGGATAGTGGCTCTTCTAAAGAAGAAAAAATGCATTATAGTCCTTAGCTGTATATTCCTGTTCCTCTGTAATCTGTAAACTCTCTTTGCTCCAAAAATGTCAAGAATCCAACCAATATTCACTATAGTTCTAAAACGTTTTCTTCTCCTGGTGCTCCATGGGACTTTATACTATCTCACTAGTTTCTAGATTACTTCTTGGAGACCTGCAATACTTCACTCATGCTAAAGCTGCCAGCTTCTGCTGGTTTCAGCTAGAGCACATTTATTAATCAAATGTTATTTTAAAATTACCATCTCAGGTACACTTGTTGCTATTCTGCCTTCAGTCAGTTCAGTTCAGTTCAGTAGCTCAGTGTTGTCTGACTCTTTGCGACCCCATGAATCACAGCACACCAGGCCTCCCTGTCCATCACCAACTCCTGGAGTTCACTCAAATTCATGTCCATCGAGTCGGTGATGCCATCCAGCCATCTCATTCTCTGTCGTCCCCGTCTCCTCCCACCCCCAATCCCTCCCAGCATCAGAGTCTTTTCCAGTGAGTCAACTCGTCGCATGAGGTGGCCAAAGTATTGGAGTTTCAGCTTTAGCATCAGTCCTTCCAATGAACACCCAGGACTGATCTCCTTTAGAATGGACTGGTTGGATCTCCTTGCAGTCCAAGGGACTCTCAAGAGTCTTCTCCAGCAGCATAGTTCAAAAGCATCAATTCTTTGGCCATCAGCTTTCTTCATAGTCCAGCTCTCACATCCATACATGACCACGGGAAAAACCATAGCCTTCACTAGACGGAAATTTGTTGGCAAAGTAATGTCTCTGTTTTTTAATATGCTATCTAGGTTGGTCATAACTTTCCTTCCAAGGACTAAGCGTCTTTTAATTTCATGGCTGCAGTCAGCATCCACAGTGATTTTGGAGCCTAAAAAAATTAAGTCTGACACTGTTTCCACTGTTTTCCCATCTATTTCCCATGAAGTGATGGGACCAGATGCCATGATCTTTGTTTTCTGAATGTTGAGCTTCAAGCCAACCTTTTCACTCTCCTCTTTCACTTTCATCAAGAGGCTTTTGAGTTCCTCTTCACTTTCTGCCATAAGGGTGGTGTCATCTGCATATCTGAGGTTATTGATATTTCTCCCAGCAATCTTGATTCCAGCTTGTGCTTCTTCCAGCCCAGCGTTCCTCATGATGTACTCTGCATAGAAGTTAAATAGCAGGGTGACAACATACAGCCTTGACGTACTCCTTTTCCTATATGGAACCAGTCTGTTGTTCCATGTACAGTTCTAACTGTTGCTTCTTGACCTGCATACAGGTTTCTCAATAGGCAGGTCAGGTGGTCTGGTATTCCCATCTCTTTCAGAATGTTCCACAGTTTATTGTGATCCACACAGTCAAAGGCTTTGGCATAGTCAATGAAGCAGAAATAGATGTTTTTCTGGAACTCTCTTGCTTTTTCCATGATCCAGCGGATGTTGGCAATTTGATCTCTGGTGCCTCTGCCTTTTCTAAAACCTGCTTGAACATCTGGAAGTTCACGGTTCACATATTGCTGAAGTCTGGCTTGGAGAATTTTGAGCATGACTTTACTAGCGTGTGAGATGAGTCTAATTGTGCGGTAGTTTGAGCATTCTTTGGCATTGCCTTTCTTTGGGATTGGAATGAAGATTGACCTTTTCCAGTCCTGTGGCCACTGCTGAGTTTTCCAAATTTGCTGGCATATTGAGTGCAGCACTTTCACAGCATCATCTTTCAGGATTTGAAATAGCTCAACTGGAATTCCATCACCTCTACTAGCTTTGTTCGTAGTGATACTTTCTATGGCATCAGGCTTCAGTCAACTATATGCTAAATATATTGTCTTTATAGGCAAATTTATACTGTATCATAGAAACAGTGCCTGTCAGACAACCAAGTCTATTTTCAGTGCTTGCTTGCTTCCTTGCCTGGTTGCTTTCCTTCTTTTCTATCTGAATGGAGTTATTGGCTACTTCTAAAGGAAACTGGATTGTGGGATTTCCATTGGAGACTGGAGATAGGAAACAAAACCATGTTCACTGTGAGGACTTGCTGGATTCACATTTGTTAAACTCTGCAATGAAGCGATGTGTTTTGCTGATCTCTTCCATTTTCTTAATGCAGTTTTCAGGTAGCCACGGGTCTTAATCTTCTCAGTACAGCTATTCTCAGTGAGTACAAAATAAAAATATATTGCAGACTAATAGTAATTTCTTCATTGTTGTGTTGAGAGCTCTTACCTAAAGGAGCAAGGCTTTAATAGGGTCTCAGCTTGACTCTTGCCATGTTTGCACATAAAATAGATAAGGCTTACTTTGTTTGGAAGACGTTAATTGATTTTGTCCTCCATGCTGTCTAAACAAGCCAATTCCCTGAAAATACAGTGATGGAGGAAAAAAAAAAAAATCTGTTCTAATTACTGTAGAAGCACAATCTCTCCCTTCCACTTCTTTTAAAGGAAAAATGGCTCTCAGTTCTTAAAACTTTGGGGAATTAACAACTGATGCTACACATGTATGGCCCTACTATCAGCTGGCATTTCGGGAATTTCCTTATTGTTGCCAAAATTTCAAGATGGACACACAGAGAGAGATTACAGGATCAATAGAATTCAGCACTCTAGGATTTGGCAAATTACTTTAACCTGACCTAGGTAATGAAGTGGAAAGGCAGAATTGGGATTTAGGCGCTAAATAGGGGCTTTTGGGCAAGTTTGCAAATCACAAGAATCTATTATAGACCCAAACCAGATTAATAGCTGGATTACTCTGTCATTTCCCAAGCTCTGGAATCTCACTATTCCTTTCTTTCATCTTTTTGTGACGTGGAGGACTCTTCCACCATATGGTGTTATTCTTTGAATTCAAATGCTGCAGTCACATCTGTGTCCCATCAAGTTTCAAGGGGGCTGGTTGCTTTAGGAGTTTCTCTTTTTCTCTGGCATTGCTGATACTGGGACTGGATAAAAACTGGCACGATTTAACTACATAGCTAAGTAATTGGTCCCTGGAGAAAGAAATGGTAACCCACTCCAGTATTCTTGCCTGGAGAATCCCATGGATGGAGAAGCCCGGTAGGCTACAGTCCACGGGGTTGCAAAGAGTCGGACACGACTGAGCGACTGAAGGGAACAGAACAGAAGTAGTTGGAAGAATGTGCTTGACAAAACTGTCTTGCAGATGAGAGTTCCGATCGCCTGTGTTGCCTAAGGCCCTCAGCAAACAAAGGCCAAGATCTAAGAAGGATTAAAGAGCATGGTATTTCCAGTGGAATTTGGCAACAGACACCTTTTGTATTTGTAACAGAAGAAGTAACTGAAGGGTGGAGGTCAACCTCCTCTCTGTTGTCTTTTCCTCTAAATTTCTAAGCGAACCTGTAAAGCGGTAAGTCCTTTCCTCTAGCACCACGCAGCCTTTGTCTCCTGCAAACGCCTCTTAAACTAATAACCAGAGGTCAGAAAAGAAAACTTTGTGAGTTTGCCCCTCGACCTAGGAGGCAAATACCTTGTGGCATACAAGCTCCATTTTACACTTTCATCATCCATTTCCCCAGTACCTAAAACAGTCTGGTCAATGAATATGCTAGTCGATAGCATAGGAATCAGAAGATCGCATTTATAATTATAACCAACAAAAAATAATTCTGATGAGAATATTGTCAAAATAGGTTCTACTGTAAACAAGCCTTCTGGATATCACCTTGGGGTTTCCAAGAGATTTTTTTTTTCCCAAGAGATTTTTTAAAAGGCCATCTAGCAGATGTTTCCTTTCTTTATATTTGAATGAAATTATTTGTACTAGTTCTATCTTAGCACTTAAAAAATTCCACTTCTTATTCCCTACCCACATGGAGGGCATCTAGATCTTCAACCCATGATTAGAGACTCGTAAGATGAGCAATCAGAGTCAATGCAACCAGAGTCAACTCAGTAAAATGTACGCGTTCCATATCACTACAGGGCTCTTCCAGGTCAGCCTTTAAGTGTTCTGGTTACAGTGTATGATACTGCTTTTCCTTTTAGCATTGTGCTTGATTTGTGAAGTGGGGCGGGGGGGAGAGTAGTGTGGGCTGCTAGATTCCCATCATTAACATAAAATTTTGTTGCCTTAAATCACTCTCTTATACACATTATAAATGTTTTGAGTCAACACAATGCTGGGAAAAGGTACCGGGTTAACAGACTGAACATGGTGTATTATTATCATCTTTAGCAGGCTTACTAGGAGATTTCTACATGTCTATTGAGCAGGTTGCTCAAAAGGAAGTTCTACATGATGCAAAATTAGAAAAGTAATTAAATTAAACATACTCTGAGTGGATCGGAAAGGGGCAGAAGGTCTGGTTGCTGTGAGCGAGAAAATGATAACAAAGGAAATATTGGGTTGGCCAAAAAGTTTCATTTGAGTGTTTTCATTGCATCTTATGGAAAAACCCAAATGAATTTATCAGCCAAATCAATAGTTTGCAGAAGCTTCTCTTGCCTAAGCTTGAGTCACACCTCTGAAGTTGAATTTATTACTTTTGCTCCATAGCAAAAAAAAGTCTTTACTGAAAGAAGCAAAAAAGCAAAAAACTTTATTAGTCCTATTGGTCCATAAGGTCCATTAATCCAGTTCATGATGAAAAAAAAAATTGAATTCATCGAACTGTACCTTTTTGTCCTACTGTAACTGATCTCATCTAGCCCTAAGAAGTTTGCTCCTGATCATATATTCGTTAGAAATATTGAAGGGAATAGCATTTTAACGGTGAATTTACTTATTCCTCCAAATTAACTAACACTGCACACAATGTGCACAGACATAGATCCAACTGTCCTAGGGTTTAGAATCGAATGAATAAGAGAGATAATAAATAATGAAATAAATATATGTAACGGTGTATAGCATAGAATGCTGGGAAAGAAACAAACCTGGTGGATACTTCCTGAATTCTAAATGCAAGCATCCTATCTGCTATATATGCTGGGCACAAAATACAAAAGAAATCCTATATGAGGAAAGGTTAATTCAAAATTAAGCAACAGTTTCAAACAGCAACATAAAAACTAGAAATACCACAGGAAGTGCACAGTTAATTATTTAACAAGTAGTAGGAGAAGGCAATGGCAAGCCACTCCAGTACTCTTGCCTAGAAAATCCCATGGGTGGAGGAGCCTGGTAGGCTGCAGTCCGGGGGGTCACTAAGGGTCGGACACGACTGAGTGACTTCACTTTCACTTTTCACTTTCACACATTGGAGAAGGAAATGGCAACCCACTCCAGTGTTCTTGCCTGGAGAATCCCAGGGACGGGGGAGCCTGGTGGGCTTCTGTCTATGGGGTCACACAGAGTCGGACACGACTGAAGTGACTTAGCAGCAGCAGCAGTAAGAATAACAACTTCAGGATTTGGGGGAATAAAGTGCTTCTGATTAAAACTGATGGTTAGAGAAGGCTTTCACAATCTCAAAAAGATGAAGAGATTGTGACCAGAATGTAGTCTTTCAAGTAGAAGGAATGGCGTGGGAAAAACATCAAGGGCAAGAAAACTCAAAGATACTAAGCTGTTGTGAACTAGCATGTAGGAAAAGCAAATGATACAATTATAAAGGTAAGTTATAAGAAGATTTCAGTGTTTCTTTAGCCTATCATATCAAAATTAATCAAAAATGATGGTAGTAGCAGTGGTAGAGGTGATGGTAGTAGGAGTAACAGGAAAAGATAAAACTCATCATAGGCAATGATCTTGGAAACGACTTACTTCCATATGCTTCTGCTGGGGTTCAGAACTGTTGCAGTTTCCTTGATAGGAAATATGGAAAAATGTACCACAAGTTTTTTAACAATTTGTGAATTTAACCAAACCATTCTACTTTGGAATGTTTACACAAAGGAAGTTATTCCGAAAACAGACAAAAATTTAGTCACAAGGATGCTTATTATAGTTTCTCATGAACATTCTTATTTGAAATTTGATGGGGATTTCCATGGCGCTCCGTGACTAAGACTCCACGCTCCCACTGCAGGGGGCCTGGGTTCAATCCCTCGTCAAGGAACTGGGTCCCACATGCCCAACCAAGAGTGCGCATGCCGTGACTAAAGATTCCACATAGGCGGCTAAGACCCGATGCAGCCAAATAAATAAATATTAAAAAAAAAAAGAATCGATCAGCATAGATCTCTTTCATGTTGACTTGATAATGGCTCTTATTCTCACCGTCTCCTTGTATTAGAGGTATAGAGCAGCAAGATTGAACTTAGTAATGTGATAAATGTACATCCTGTCCTATCTTAAGGCAGAAAGTGAAGAACTAAAGAGCCTCTTGATGAAAGTGAAAAAGTTGGCTTAAAGCTCAACATTCAGAAAACTAAGATCCTGGCATCCAGTCCCATCACTTCGTGGGAAGTAGATGGGGAAACAGTGGAAACAGTATCAGACTTTATTTTTCTGGGCTCCAAAATCACTGCAGATGGTGATTGCAGCCATGAAATTAAAAAATGCTTACTCCTTGGAAGGAAAGTTATAACCAACCTAGACAGCATATTAAAAAGCGGAAACATTACTTTGCCAACAAAGGTCCGTCTAGTCAAGGCTATGGTTTTTCCAGTAGTCATGTGTGGATGTGAGAGTTGGACTATAAAGAAAGCGGAGTGCTGAAGAATTGATGCTTTTGAACTGTGGTGTTAAAGAAGACTCTTGAGAATTCCTTGGACTGCAAGGAAATCCAAACAGTCCATCCTAAGGGAGATCAGTCCTGGGTGTTCATTGGAAGGACTGATGCTGACGCTGAAACTCTAATACTTTGGCCACCTGATGTGGAGAGCTGACTCATTGGAAAAGACCCTGATGCTGGGAAAGATTGAGGGTAGGAAACGAAGGGATGACAGAGGATGAGATGGTTGGATGGCATCATCGACATAATGGACATGGGTTTGGGTGAGCTCCAGTAGTTGGTGATGTACAGGGAGGCCTGGCATGCTGCAGTTCATGGGGTCTCAAAGAGTCGGATGCAATTGAGCAACTGAACTGAACTTCAATATAATAATTTAGAAAATATTTCATAATATTGTAGGCTAACATTTAATTACATTGACACATTCATAAAAAGTATGGAAGAAAAAGTAAACTAATATATGAAGGATTCTGTTTGGTAACATCTCTATATGAGTTTATCTGCGTTGAAAAAATATTGGAAGGATTTATATGTTCCAATATGAATAGTCAGTGGCAGGATTACAGGTGATTTTGATTCCATATTATTTCCTAACATCTGTGCAGTGAATATATAGTGCTTAAAACTTATAATAAGTCTAGAAAAATGTTGTAGCAAACAAGAAGACCAATGTGTCTTATAGATACATTTTTCTTAAACATGATGTACCTTTGTGTGGTGGAAAAGGTGGCAGAATTTTGCCTTCTTCAGCTTAATATTTGGATATGATAAGCTCTTTCATCAATAAGTGAGTGTGATATAGTGGGAAAAAAAAGTGTGATTTGGTATTACTGGACCTTGGTTTAAATGCCAGCTTTACCTCTCATTAATGACCACATCCTGAACAAGTTGTTTAATGTATGCAAGCCTCAGTTTTTTCTTCAGAAAGCTGGGAATGGGGGCATATATGTTTGGTGACCAGCACAGCTCCTGCATCAAAGGATTATTCCCCATAAGTGGAAAAGAATGAAATATGCTGACTGAGTAGTTATCGAGTTGATGGACTATTAAAACACCTGTTTTAAAATTTCCAGTTTCTCAAGTAAAAATAAATGTGAAAGCTAAAAAAAAAAAAAACTCTAAACATATAAATTCAGTTAGACTTCACTACAAAAATGAGGTTCTCCCTCTGAAATGTTAATTGCTGAATATTTGTAGGAAATTACATAAAGCAGAATGAGGCCTAAAGAGGGAATTTTGACAAGAAGAGTGTGTGTGTGTGTATGTGTGTAAAGAGAAAGTCCATCCCTCTGATTCTTTAGTCAAATCGAATAAAAATGAAGCTTATTTGCTATTTTGAAGAATCACACTAAGCAAAGTTGAAAACTACCAGCCTTTGTTGATTCTCATGGTTTGAACAAACAGAACTTCAAGTCATTATTTGTTTGGTCTCAATTACCTATATTCAATTCAGAGTGTTTCAATCTGCTCTGAAATTGTATTTTTATAGTTTGTTTCATTGAGTGCAGGATGGTGGCAGGGTGAGGAAATACCTTAAAATACGTTGACTATATCTTGAATTGTAGCTTGTTTAGAAGGTCCTTCAGTTAATTTTATTAGCATCTCTAACTGTAAGCAGAAATAGTTGCACATCCCAAAGCCCACAGGTATTTGCTCAGGGTCCCCCCGTAATCTTTTTGCCCAGAGAACTTTAGTCCAGTTAGTAGAAGGCTGGCATTGGAGAAACAGCTGCATCCACATGGTCAAATTGAAAATGAGGGTTTAGATCAAAACAAACAAAAAACTCAACAAATAAAGGAAACAGATGAGATTATTTTGTTTAAATTGCAATTAAAAATTAATTATATATTCTAGGATGCATGGGCTTCCCTGGTGGCTCAGTGATAAAGAACCCACCTGCAATGAAGGAGATGTGGGTTCGATCCCTGGGTGGAGAAGATCCGCTGGAGAAGGAAATAGCCACCCAGTCTAGTATTTTTACATGGGAAATTCTATGGACAGAGGCACCTGGTGGACTGTAGTCCACGGGGTTGCAAAAGAGTCAGACAGGACTCAGCAACTAAGCAACAGGAACGACTTGGATGTATAGTTGTGTGTGTGTGTGTGCGCGTTCAGTCATGTGCTTATTTTTTTTTGCTCCTTATGACCAATGGACTGTAGTGTGCCAGGCTTCTCTGTCCTTGGAATTTTCCAGGCAAGGGGACCAGAGTGGGCTGCTATTACCTACACCAGGGGATCTTCCTGACCCAGGGATCAGCGTTGGTCTCTTCCATTTCTTGCATTGGCAGGCAGATTCTTTAACACTGCACCACCTGGGGAAGGCCTGCACATGTGTGTACTCATGGTAAGTGCATGTCCGAGAATAAACACACAGGAACCCGGGAAAGGATGTGCTGTCATTCTCTCCAAATAACTGCTGCACGAAGCCTGGGAATGAAATGCTCCGTCAACCTTTTCCACGTGGAAATGCGACTTCTGCTCCACGCTTGTTTTCTGTCTTCTCCATATTTAGACTTGAAGAAAAAGAAGTGCTTTTCTCCCTCCCTTCCATCCTTCCTTCTTTTTTTGAATAGACTATCAAAATTTTGGCTGTGTTCAAAGAAAAGAAATAAAGCAAGCAAACTAATATGTAGCAAAGAAGGGAAAATAAGATTGCCACGTCTTCTTGTACGGTGTCAGCAGTTTTCTACCTCGAACGAAATACTTTTGTTCTAAAGAAGAGAAAATGGGACTTTGAGATGTAGCACTATTATCGAGCCATCTGTTGCTCTCCTATTTTCTGGGAATTGATGGGAAATATACAAACAGCATACACCAAAACTGGCCCTCTGAAATGAGTGGCCCATAGAGTTGGTCGGTTTATCACACAGAAACATGAAGAAGTATCGTCATTAAAGTTTCTATCTCTGGGTCTCATTTCCTCTTATCTCCCAGTAGAAATGTTGTACTGTCCTAACATTTGTAATTGAAAGCAAAGATAGATAAGAATTCAACCCTCTAGTCCCATTTTTTGCAATTGTATTTCGATACATGGCTTAATTAGCTGTGCTCAGCCTCCTCCATCTTCTTTGACGTGGTAAAGTCCAATTGCATCTGTTCAGCTAATTTTATGCCCTCAGCCGGATTTTTGAGTTTTGTAGAAACCAAGGGTACGAGTGCCCCTTGTGATCTCTAAATCCAGATTCTTGATTCACGGAAGTCAGTGGAGAACATGGAGCTCGTTGTCTTGGACTCGAGCTTCAGTTAGAGCATTTGGTCATCTCTCACCCGATCCACCTTGCAAAATTAATTTGTCAGCATAAAGAAGGACAGAAAGGACATTGAGATACAGACGTGTTAATAACAAAACAACATCACACGCCTCAACACCTCGCTAGGGAAAGGGTGAGAAGGGGTCGTGAGATATTTTAAGAGTAATGCTAATTTTATAAAGCTGCTTATGGGGAAAAAAAAATACTGATGAGATTGTGCAAGAAATGCTAGTGAAGTTTAACAAACACAATAAAGTCAGAGAAAAGGCAGTATGAGTAAAAGATGAAGAAAATGACAGGGCTGTGTATATCTAAGGTGTGATCTTTAATATGATCAGTGAAACCCCCAAAAGATGTTTCACTCTAGCTGTGAGATGGGTTCAGACCATGCTATCCAGTCTAGTACCTTTTTTGGGCATACGTAGCTAGACATTCATCCTATTAATATAACATTTTGTATGTTGTGGGTCCTGTTGAGCTTCTGTTGGCTTGAGATAGATCTGCTGAGCGAAAAGCAACAGAAGTCTCTAAGGTATCAGGCAGTAATACGTGATCCACAACTTAACAGTACTTTGATCAAGGGGGCAGAAATTGTGCTCATCAGTTGTCCCCATGTGGGTCTGCATCCTCTGGCCTCCACTGATGCAAGGTTTGAGGTAAATGGAGTATAATCAAGAGCACAGTGTGACTCCTAGGTGGTAATTTAGGCTCATATCCATCCTTCCTCCATTCCTGTCTTTCTCTGCCTCCTCGTGGTTGAACTTTAGAAGTCTAGTGTCCTAGAGAGTCTTGCGTGAAGGTGAAGGCAGGCCACCAGCCCATGTTAGCACTTACATGAGCAGGAGGTAAACATGCAATATGCATGAGTGTGTGTGTGTGTTTGAGTATACATGTTAACCTACAGATATTTAATTTGTTCATACACCATAGATAGCCTGTCCTGACCCTTGCAACAAGGTAGGATTCTTTTTAATTGATCCTGATATTTGATCATGTAACTAGACCGTTAATTTTAATATTTAGAAACTGAAAGTTAAAAAAGGGCTTCCCAGGTGGTTCAGTGGTAAAGAATCCGCCTACCAGTATAGGAGTCACAGGACACAGGGGTTTGATCCCTGGGTTGGGAAGATCCCTTGGAGAAAGAAATGGCAACCCACTCCAGTATTCTTGCCTGGAAAATCCCGTGGACAGAGGAGCCTGGTGGGCTATAGTCCGTAGGGTCACAAAGAGTCGGACACAACTGAGAGACTGATCACAGATGCAAGTTATAAAGCAGCTGTGCTATTCTGAGAGGAAAACGAAAATTCTTGAAGTTCTTCTCTTTCTTGGACCTGACCCTTCTTGAAAACCTCTGAAACCAGGCTTCCCAGTCAGTACACATCAGCTTGTGACACAGTATGCTGCTGGGACGTCAGGCCCCTCAGCCTACGGTGGATTGCAGAGCTAGAAGGCCAGATAATCTAGACAGAGCGTCACCAACCATGAGCAGCCGTGCCTGCTACTCCAGGATGCCCCGTGAATGTCACCATTTTCTGTATGTAACATCATGCGAAAAATGTAGAGAAACACCATGGGTCTGGGTATCCGGGTACACCCTGGTGATTACCCCTGCATACTCCAGGTCTTCTTTTTTTAGACTCCATTCTCACCTAAGTCCTCTCCCAAGCATATTATTTTCAAAAAAATTAATAAGAAATTATTGCAACAATTAGCAATAAATATCAGTTGAAAAAATAAATAAGCCTACAGGCACTCCTGTATACCTCCAGATGTCCTCTTTTGAGGTCTCTTTTCTGTACATAGGGGAGAGAGTTTCCTAGCAAACATTAAAATTTTCCTAATTAGAACATCCAATTCCGTTCCTGAATTTTTGTCTTGAAAAGAGAAAAACTGAAGCCTACTGAAGCCTGGGGTGTCTCTGTTAGTTTCACCCAACTTTTGTTTTCCCTTGGAAAGCAAGGAGATCAAACCAGTCAATCTTAAAGTAACTCAACCCTGAATGCTCTTTGGAAGGACTGATGCCGAAGCTCCAATACTTTGGCCACCTGATACGAAGAGCTGACTCATTGGAAAAGACCCTGATGTTGGGAAGATTGAAGGCAGAAGAAGAGGGTGACAGAGGACGAGATGGTTGGATGGCATCACCAACTTGATGGACATGAACTTAGGCAAACTCTGGGAGACAGTGAGTGACAGGGAAGCCTGATGTGCTGCAGTCCATGGAGTTGTGAAGAGTTGGACACAACCTGGTGATTGAACAGCAAAATCAATCTTTGTTTGTCACAAAAAGCTAGATTTTAATAGTCTCATATTTATCCAATGTTTATGTCATTCATGACTCTATGTTTTACATATATTAGTTTACTTATTTCTCATAGAACATAAAACCCTAATGAGCTAAATATTGTTTTCAATCCCTGTTTTACAGATTAAAACAAAAACTAAGAAGCAGATAACTTATGAATCTTGCTCATGATTGCATAGCACTACCTGGCAAGTGTCAGAGCTCACATTAAGAGCAGAAAGTCCAATTCCAGGCTCTAAAAGACAATGCTGTGCTATCTCCTCTCAACAGGCTGAAGGTGAAATTCCCAGCCTCAGAATTTTATTTCATTTGGTATAAATTGTCACCCTCTATCCTAGTGCCAAAAGTCACTTCAAAAGGAAACAGCTCTGACTATCAACAATTGTTTAGAAGGGGTGTGATTTTGAGTTTTAAGAGTTGACCTTGGTTCAGCCCAGATCTCCTGTTTAATAGTGAAAGTTAAGCTGTCATCCCCTAAAACGGATAATCTACTATGTCGCCACCTCTGTGACAGGTGACTCCATACTCATAGAGGAGTGTTTTGTCATCAAAAAAAATGGTAAAAATCTGCCCAACACGTCTTGTGTTCTATCCCCCAAAATTTGACATATTGGTCCTCTTTGGAGGGTTCAAAACCTGTAAACTTCCTCACCACCCCAATCATCTGTGGCACACCAATAATAATTATACTTCCCGACAGTTAAATAATGTGTCCATTCTATGAATAATAATGGCTGCATGTTAAAAGTGGCCAAAGAGTAGATAATGTTCTAATTAGCCAGAACTGAGAAAACAACTCTAGTAAAAATTCTCAGCTTACTTAATGCTTCATAGTAATTAATAGTAATTGATAACAACTTGTAGCAATTAAGATCTAATATATGTACTTAATTTGCAAGTGTCCTCCTTACCTTGAATACACATTTTCATCTAATATAAAAGTCTGGGATTGGGGGCTCATGCTTTTCTCTCTTCTACTGAGAAAATTGTTAAGGCTCTTACAACATGCCATGTTGTTGCTGGAAGAGAGTTTCAAGATCCTTTTAGCATACTGCAGTGCACTCTGGATGAAAACTTTGAAGCTTAGAGAAGCCTAGTCATTTATTCGAGTCACTTTTCAAGCCATTGGCAGGAACGTTGAGTGGCATCCCTGGGTCAGCTACTCAATTTGTGAACAGGGCTGGCACGTGATATGATACAGTATATGGTGTTTTTGTCTGTAAAAAAAATTATCTTTGCTTTGTTACGAGAGGCCTGGGGTGCAAGGACTCTAAAATTGATAATCATGTCAAGCTAATAAATTAAAAGGGGTTTTATGTCTAAAATGCCAAACACTTTGTTTTATAGGTATAGTTCTCCTCTCTACTAGACACTGTACCTGTAGAACAAATCAATGAACATGCAAACCTAATCCCTCTACACTCTATTTGAACTCTTTGAATGACACTGAGCTCAAAACTTTGCGTGGCTTTTTATGTTAACTCTGTAAAATGAAACTCTCCTAGGGGAACTTATGTGAATTCTATTCAGAGTTTAAAAAGACAGATTTATGGAGAGCCCCAGATCAATCAAAAGCATGGCAGTGTTTGGAAAACACACAGAGAAGAAAAAGGAAAACTATGAGAAGACCCTGCCTGCCAAGAGTGGCTTGTTAGCAGTTGAAAATACCAAGATATGACTGTATAATGGAAATGTTGCAATGATTATTTGGGCAGAAACACAATTTGCATGAAAATGAATCAGGAAATGTCCTGTAACACCAGAAAGATGAAAAATCTAGGATCCTGCAGGGCATGTTCACGTTGCTGAACATAAAGCACATGATGGATCTTCCCGTAGTCAGACAACCTGGAGGAAGCATGGTCCCTCTCTGGACATTGATATTAGAGATGCACTGTGACAGATAAGGACTTCCCACGAGGTGCAGTGGCAGACAGTCTGCTTGCCAACATAGGCGGAAGATGGAGGAGATGCAAGTTCGAACCCTGGGTCTGGAAGATCCCCTGGAGGAGGAAATGTCAAGCCACTCCAGTATTCTTGCCTGGATAATTCCATGGACAGAGGAGCCTGATGGGTTACAGTCCATGAGGTGGCAAAGAGTTGAATACGAATGAGCAGCTGAGCGCGCGCACACACACACACACACACACACACACACACACACACACACACACACGGCAAGTAACCTTACATTTAAATGAAGAATGGATAGATAGATAAATAGAGAGATAGAGATATGGCTGTGTAAACTAAGTGATCTCCCAGCTCTATTTTTGATATCTGTTTTATTCTTTCATTCCCCAATAGGAAATTCATTAAAGGGAAGAATGCCCCTTAAATTGTGTTCTGCTGTGCCCCGGGGAAACACCTGAAAAGGTTAATAGCAAACCCTTGAGATTAGGCGAGTGGAGAGGAGAGAGTTATGAAATAAAACAAAGGAATCGTGTAAACAAGTTAATTGTCTGGAAGTGAAAAGCACGTTTGTAATTTTGCCCTTGTCAAAGGAAAACTGGAGCTCGTTATGCTCACCGACTGATTTAAAAGCTCCTTCTCACACAGCGTCACCAAGAGAGGGAGGGGAGTGGAGTGCAAAGACTGAGTCGGCTGCAGCGTCAATTAAAATGGAAATTCATTACTGAAACCTCCAGAGCACAAGGTTGAGGCTTTATGCTTCAAGGGTGGAAGACGTTTTTCTCCTTATTTTATTTTCAGGTTTTTTCTTTTCCTCTTCCAAACTGATTTGAGGACTTTTGTTTTGGATTTCCAGTAGTGGCTGTTACACCATTTTGTTACAAATTGTGTTATCACCTGTCACGCATTAAGCACATTCTCTGTGCAAGCATGCTAAGTCGCTTCAGTCCTATCTGACTCTTTATGACCCTATGCACCATAGCCCGCCAGGCTCCCCTGTCCATGGGATTTTCCAGGCAAGAATGCTGGAGTGGGTTGCCATGCCCACCTCCAGGGGATCTTCCTGACCCAGGGATTGAACCTGCATCTCTTAAGTCTCCTGAATTGCCCGGTGAGCTCTTTACCACTAGCACCACCTGGGATGCCCGTCAGTATCACATAGAAAACCGAAATTCCTGGAGGTCGAATTGAACAGCTGCTGAGTGGTGGCACCCATGAGTTTAAGACCAGGTTGGCCTGGTTTCTGATCTTCCAGGACGCCATAGAGATGTGTAAGGTAGTTCCTCTGTGCTGAGTTAGGGATGCATGTCGTTTGCTTCCAGAATGGACACTACACATTCAGTTGCAACCAGTGTGCTCCCAGAACAATAAGGTTACAAAGACAAGAGGATGCATGCAGCACAGCCGCCCACTGCACGTGGGACCCTTGAGCTCTGCAAATGCGCAGAAGCGCCCCTGGCTTGGCTTACATGTGCTTTATTTGAAGATTATATGTTTTAATTTGTGACAATTACTATTCTAATGAATATAAAGTCTTCCCAGGCTCCTGGCAAAATCTTAGGCTCCACTGATGTAGACCACATACCCTTAAGTGAATTAAAAAAAAGAAAAAAAAAACCTTATAAATAGGATATTTTTTATTCCAAGAGTGAAGAAACAAGAAACAGAGTTCTGAACAGAAGGAGTTGTTCACCCATCCATTCATTCATTCAGCCCACATTGACTGTGTGCTGAACACCGTGCCTGTAAATCTTAGAGCTAAATGGCATGGGCCCTCCGTGCAAGGTGCCACAGCCCAGGTATGTTGACAAACAGGTAAATTAGGGTTACAGTACAGCCAGGGCAGAGGAAAGCGCAGGCTGTTACAGAAACACTAAAGAGGTCATGTCAATCAGACTGAGGGGGAGGTCCATGAAGACTTTCAGGAGAGATGGTGTTTGGACTGAGTTTTGTAGACGAGCAAGAGTAGAGATGACAAACGGGAAAGGACATCCCAGCCAGGTGAACAGCACGGACAGATGTGAGTGGTTCTGTGTAGTTAGGGAAGGGGTCTATTGGTTTCATAAGGCTGTCATAACAAATTATTGTAAGCTTAGTCACTTAAAAGAAAGGAATTAATTTTTTCACCGTTCCGGAGATCATCTATCTGAAAGCAAGGTGTCAGCTGGTTGGTTCCTTCTAGAGATTCTGAGAGAGATACTTTTCCATCCCTCTCTTGTAGGTTAGTAGACACATCACTCTGGTCTCTGCCTCCATCTTCAAATCATCCTCTCCTTGGCATTTTTCCTTTTCTGACTGTGCCTTCTTTCTTCTTGCAAGGATACTTGTCATTGGATTAGGACACACTTAGATAATCCAGATGATCTCATCTCAAGATACTTAATTATCTCCTCAAAGACCCTTTTTCCAAATAAGGTTCACACAGACACATTTTCCAGGTGGGCACACCTTTGGAGAGCCACCCTTCAACCCACTACAGTGATAAAGATCAATCAGTGACCTGATGGCACAGGAAAGAAGCATGGCCATCTCCTGCAAGACCCTGTGTACCTGCAAAGGTGGGTGGGCTTCATCTTGAAAGAAATAGGTGTTCCCTGGAATTGCAATAGTGCAACTGGCATCTATCTCTGGAAAATACTTAATTATACCGTTAGTGCCTCTAGCCAAAGAAACCACCAGGAACCCTCCTGTGGTTAACTGCTTTGTGTTTGTTACTGGTTGCAGAGAACACACTGTGAGGAACCTTAGTGTCTCAGCTGCAGGCCGTTGGAAAGGACCTGTTAATATTGTAAGATTTGGACTTTGGGTGGGTGATTTGGAGGGGAGGCTAAGGAAGCCTGGTTTGCTCTAGATGAAACACTGCCTGAAAGCAAGGGCAGTTCTAAAAGGGAGCCCATCAGTATATCCTCTCTGTAGGAGAAACCGACTAGACTATGGATGAAAGTGAAAGTGAAGTCGCTCAGTTGTGTCTGATTCTTCGAGACCCCATGGACTGTACTTTGTTTCTGTCTGTGCGCAGACAAAATGAAGAAGTGGCTGTGTTTGGCCTCGCTTTCTGGCTGTCTCAGAGTGACCCTGTCTGAGAGCTGTGTTCTGTGACATTGCTCATGTCCAGAAGGAGAATGGCGTGGTCTAGCTGTGAGTGTCAGGGTCATGTACCAGAGGTTGGGAGCGACTTTGTTTTTCTTTCTCAATACCAAACTAGGAAAACAATCATGGCTAAGATTCCAGCAGTCCTAATGAAGTACATCAAACAAAACATCCAGACTGTCCCTTGAAAGCTATAATAAATGTCACAGCATTTTCTGAAAAGAGCTCCCATAACCCTTGCTTATGGGAGCATCCTTCGGACTTTATTTTGGAGCCACCAGTTGGACAGCATCTATTTTAAAGACAAGAGGAGCTAGGTGAGAGGTATCCTGCCTGGCGTGCTCTTTTATCTTCCGGCTGTGATAGCATTTTCTTCAGTTTTCCTGAAGAGCCTAACCACGCCACATCCCTGAGAAGAAAGAGTTGCAAGTTCCCTATTGAAGCCTCTCCCTTCCTCTCCTGGGCTGCTCTATCTATTTAAAAATGATAAGTGAGTCATATGCAGCTCTCTTTGATGAAAAATAAACAAGGGAAAGAACCCCAAACACTCCTGTGGCAAAGGTCCTTTCAGAAGATCCAGCCTTCTCGGTTAAGAGATTTATCTTTTTAAGGAGGGCAGAAATAGGAAAGGGCTACAGAAGGGAAGGAATAGCCAACAAAACAAGGCAGCAGGCTTCTCCATGAGGGAAAATGAAAAACAAGTACCTTTTTCAGTCCAGCAAGGAAAAAGAAAAAAAAAGAGTACAATATTATATAGCTGGTGCTCCTAGGAATGACAAACCGCCAAGCAGAGGCTTTCCCCTGCACTCTCAAGGAGAAAAGGGGCCCTCTGAAATGAAAGCCAGAGACATTCCATTGAAAGGACATATTTTCCCCCCTCTAACTTATAATTAACTGGCCTTTATAAACTCCTATCAAGGCAAGTTGCTCAGCACAGTGAGTTTGGCTGGTAGTATTCATACATATAAGCGCTGGGATATCCATCATAAATGCAAGCCAGCTGTCATCTTCTGAGATGTCAACTGATTGCCAGTTCCGGTCAAGAAGAAATTATTCCTCTGTCTTCATCCATCAGATTACTTATCAGTGGCAACATGGAGATTTGACACCTTCAATGACATAGCTCAATATCCTGTTAAACTGATCAGACGTCCAGTTACACACAGTAGCTTCTGAAATCCCAAGCCTGTTTCCCTTTTGACATTCTGTTTGGATCGAACCCAAGGGTAGAAGTGGTTAGTGAGGCTTCTCAATTCCCCTAAGTTTCCAGATCAGCTTGTTAATCCCTGACAGAGAGATGGATGTGTTAACAGCTTCTGTGGCCCGAGGTTTCCCTGGTGGAGATGCCAGTGGACCATGCGTGCTCCTTGGGTCTCAGGGTGATGGGCTTGCCTTGGCTGTGACTGTGATCTCAGTGTGAGCTCGAGGGTTGGCTATGTTTGGCAGGATGTGGTTGGCACAGGCCACCTCAGACCTTGAAAACTTGGAGCTGATGCAGAGATGGTTAAACACATTGAAGACAGGTTGCCAACTCACATTTGTAGAGGGGCCAGACAGGTAGCATGCCTGAGGAAAGCCAGAAAGCTGACTACTTCAGGGACAGTGACCACTCAGCTCCCACTAATTATGATCACTCAAAAATTTGAGTCTGTAGCTGCCGACTTTTTGAGAGAATCCAAATGACTGGTGTGTGTGATAAATCCTCTGACTTCTAAGCATTGGTGTCTAAGTCAAGCCTTTGGAAAGCCGAGTGAAACAGTTTGCCTTATAATAGGCTGCCATTTGGTAACCTTGAGCTAAGGGCATGTTTTTTTGTTTGCTTCCTAATACTTAACAGAAGCTCTGTGGACTCAAGTTTTAGGGTTTCCTTTAATCTCATCCTGCGAAGTGAGAGCAAATGAAGCAAGATAGGCAGGGAAAATGAAAATACTTTTCAAATGTCAGTATATCCCCATGGAGCGAGGGTGGTTGAATTAAGGGGTACAGCTGAACTTTCAGTGGTGCTGGCATAACTGAACAGTTAGTAATGATGTGCTGGGGCAGGACTGGGTCACCAGACAAGCACTAGACAATCGATACAGTACTAGTATCGATACGGGGATTCCCTGGTGGCTCAGACGGTAAAGCGTCTGCCTACAATGCAGGAGACCTGGGTTCAATCCCCGGGTTGGAAAGATCTCCTGGAGAAGGAGATGGCAACCCAGTCCAGTATTCTTGCCTGAAAAATCCCATGGATGAAGGAGCCTGGTAGGCTACAGTTCATGGGGTCGCAAAGAGTCGGATGCGACTGAGTGACTTCACTTTGGTATTGATACATGAAGAAGACAGAGCGCAAGCTCTTTGCCTCTGAAAAAAATGTGACTTCATTGAGAGTACTGTGTTCACATCCGTGATGTGTGTGTGCGCTCCGTCTGTTGGTTGTGTCCGACTCTTTGTGGCCCCATGGACTGTAGCCCAGCAGACTCCTCTGTCCATGGGACTTTCCAGGCAGGAATGTTGGAGTGAGTTGCTATTTCCTCTTCTAGGGGAACTTCCCAACCCAGGGATCAAACCCACATCTCTTGTATCTCCTGCATTGGCAGGTAGATTCTTTACCACTAGCACCACTTGGGAAGCCAGCATACATGGAACAATTAGAAAAAATAATGCCAAGATATTAATAACAAATATGCAAGTGGGCTTTGAGAAAGTATGATTCAATTTCCTTCTTTAACAATATCTCTTCATAATAATGGACTTCCCAGGTGGCATTAGTGGTAAAAAACCCTCCTGCCAATGCACAAGACACAAGAGATGCAGGCTCGATCCCTGGGTTGGGAAGATCCCTTGGGCGAGGGCATGTTTATCCTCTCTAGTATCCTTGCCTGGAAAATCCCCATGGACAGAGGAGCCAGTCCCTAGGGTCACAGAGAGTCGGGCAGGACTGAAGTGACTTAGCACACATACACACTTCTTAATAATGGTCCAAAGAGAGGACAGAAAAGCAGCATGTGGCCACGGGATTTACTAGATGACTGCCATTTCTGTTGGAGGAGATTGGATATCAGGCAAAATGAAAAAAAAAAAAAAATTGGCCCTTCCAGATTCTGAAGTTCTAGAAGTTATGGCACTCTTGAAAAATGGTTCTTCTAAGTCACTAGTTCTAAGGATGGTGGTGGTGGTTTAGTCGCTAAGTCGTGTCCGACTCTTGCAATCCCATGGACTGTAGCCCACCAGGCGCCTCTGTCCATGGGATTCTCCAGGCAAGAGTAGTGGAGTGGGTTGCCATTTCCTTCTCCAGGAATATCCATTCCTGACCTAAGAATCGAACCCAGGTCTCCTGCATTGCAGGCAGATGCTTTACCAACCGAGCTATGAGGGAATAGCTGTGAATTTTAGCAGACCCAGGAACTGAAAGCAGTTGTATTCAGAAGCAACATCCTAGATCACCTGCTCAAAAACTACCGTGTAGACCAGTGGTTCTTCAATTGTGGTCTCCGGAGTATAGCCCTCCAGATAATCTCATGAACTACAGAGAACCTCTAGTTTCCTTGGAAGAGGATGAAGCTTCAGATAACCCACGTTTGAGGTCTAAAGATGGTCACAATCTCTGCTGTCCCAGGAAACCCTGAACTACAGGGTAGACCATCAAGACAGCGCAGCCTTGCTTTTTTGGCTGGGTTTTGGTCTGTTTTTTCTCATTTGTGTGTTTGTCTTGGTGTTTTTAAGCCCCATTGATACCTGGATTAGTTTTCTATTGCTACTGCAATACATTACCACAAATTTCATGGCTTAAAACAGCATAATTTATTATCTCACTGTTAAGTCCAACTTCTAGAAGTCTGGGTAAAATCAAGGTGTCACTGGGGGAAGTTCCTTTGTGGAGGTTCTAGGGAAGAATCCATTTCCTTTTCTTTTGCAGCTTCTGCAGGCCACCTGCTTTCCTTCGCTTATGGGTTCCTCCCCCCATTTTCAAAGCCAGCAGTGTCAGGCTGAGGGCTTCTTGTGCTGCCTTCTTTCTGGCTCTCTCCTCTGTCTCACTTTTCCACTGGGCTATCTGGCAGTTCCACTGGGCTCTTATGGATAATCTAGGCTACTCCCCATAGTTTCAGGTCAGCTGATTAGCAATCGTAATTCCTCTGTATCATGGAAGGCAACATATTCACAAGTCTTATGAAGGTGGCCATGGGCATCTTTGGGGCAGCCATTATTCTGCCCACCACAGTCCCCAGTATCTCTGTCTGGAAAGGGTGTGTACTTTTTTTCACATCAAGAAATGGAATCTGGCAATTTGATTAAAATTTGTTCAAATGCAATATATGACCTCTTCATCTACATTAATAAATGACTTTTCTATAACCTCTGTTCCGTTCAGTCACTCAGTCGTGTCCGACTCTTTGCGACCCCGTGGACTGTAGCCTACCAGGCTTCTCTGTCCATGGGATTCTCCAGGCAAGAATACTGGAGTGGGTTACCGTTTCCTTCTCCAGGGGAAATTCCCGACCCGAGGATCGAACCCAGGTCTTCCGCATTGGAGGCAGATGCTTTAACCTCTGAGCCACCAGGGAAGTCTTCTTCTATAACCTAGACAGTGTAATATTCAATAAAAAAAGACATGGGCTTTGTAATCAGACAAGTCTGATTCCTACTCTGGCATGTTCTAGCTGTCTAATAACTTCTGGCTTGTTAAAAAATTTTGAGACATAGATTCCTGTCTTCTGAAAGGGAGAAAAATACTTCTATGACTGTTTTCTCTAAATTAAATAGAAATAATGTGTCAGAATCAAAGTAGAATTATAACCAATGGTATTATTATTTCCTGAAATCCTGAGTTCCATCTCAGAACTGTTGGGTAAGATCAGTTCAAGAAACCAAATTCTGTGTTTTGGTTTAATGAATTGCATTTAGTGAAAAACATTTCCCTAGGGTGTTTGATTTGTTAGCATATGTGAGATGCTTGAAACTCAAAGATGAAAAAGTGATTTGTAAATGCAAAACGGTGCAGCTGTCCTTATCAATAAACAGGTAATACCATCCTTTGAAGGCTGGGGCCATGGATATCAGGAAAATAGAAAGACGGGTACCAAGAAGGAAGCCTCAGAGCTACTCAGAATTAAGAAGATGAATCTTTACTGTCAGTGTAAGTCTCCCATCTGCTAGTGCATGTGGAGGATAGATTTCCTTTTCCACTAGATTTACTTCCTGATATACAAGTTTATCAGTCAAGCAAGGACTATTCATCAAGTCATTTCCCATCGATAACTGCAACCTAAACAGGACAGACTGTGTTTGTTACTCACTCCTAAAAGGCGGGAGCTCATTGGCTACTGCTGTGGGGAGAGGAACAGACCAGGAGAGAGAGAGATGAGAGTGCTCAAAGGAATGGCCATGCACTGCAGTCAAGCTCGAATGTCACAGAGGTGTGAAACAACCAGAAAACGCGCCAGTAATGGAAGGAAATCGAGTCCTGATCTGCTCCTCCCTCCTTTACCCGTTTGATGATCTTACTCTCGCTTATCCATTCAGCAAATGTAAGTTGAGTCCTCCCCGTAGACCAGGCCCGGATAAGACTAAAGAAGACATTATGCCAGTGATCACCACCACCCCCTAGAAACATGCACACACATTCGCTCTGGAGTCATAAGAAATTTAATAACCTTTCAGTTCTGAAGACTGGATGCTCTTTAAAAAATATCAGCACTATAATCACGTGATGTAGTATAAGATCCTACAGTAATCTTTTTCTGAAAGGGATCACCGTGACCAGCAACATATCACTACATTGGTCTTCCTTTGACATAATACAAAATCAAGGGACTACATTGCACGTGGCCTCCAGAAAGTTACCTTCAAACGGCAGCAATCCTACTTATGCTGCATACGTTAAACACACTGAACAAAATGGAATAAATGTCGAAGCATCTAAACCCGGTTAATTCACAAGCCAAATCTTGCTTCAAATTGTATTGACAGTATTTGTTCGCTGGTTGGTCATCTGAGGTGCTTTATAAGATGAAAGAGAAGAGTTTGAAGCTATGGCTCCCTCGTGAGGTCCCTTCTCTTCAGAAGTTTGGGAACCAGCAAGGCCTGGTAGAGGCCGCACTGGTGCTCAGAACTCAGATGTGATGATGCCCACAGAGGGGAAGGCAAGGAGGAGGGAACAGTGAGGACGGGCCAGCTGAATGGCATTTTGGCAATCACAGTGTGGGTTCATTGATTTCTTGGAAGGCTTATAAATTCCCCAAACACCAGAAGCACCTGTGTTCAAACAGAGATTATGTACGCAAGGCTTGTGTTCCAGAGCTAATTGGAAAATCTTTGATGACCTGTTAGTTTGGAGTTGCATTGCCTGTGACTGCTCTCCTCGTGTGAATGCAGTGGGATTGCAGCGTGTATGTCTTTTGACTTAAGCGACCTCAATGGCCTTCCCAGGTGGTGCTAGTGATAGAGAGTCCTCCTGCCAGATCAGGAAACATAGGAGATGCGGGTTCAATCTCTGAGTTGGGAAGAACCTTTGGAGGAGGGTACAGCAATGCACTCTAGTAATCTCACCTGGAGAATCTCATGGACAGAGGAGCCTGGCAGTCTACGGCACGCAGGCAGCCTCAGCAATGTAGGGGGTGGAGAGGTTGTCAGATGGCCTGCCAAGGAGTGAACACCCAAGAATAACTGACATAATATGGCATTTCTAAACACACTTTTCTTCAGTGTGCTTATGCTGGGAGACAGAGAGAATGTGAGGCTTCAATCGGTTATGCCCTTGGTCTCTTCATTCTTACAGGTCTTTCAAGGCTGAGCATCGTTCCTTCTTGAGTATGGTTCTAGCCCTTAAAGATGCAGTACACAATTTTCATGCAGCATGGAAACCCAAGAAAATAACCCAACCAAAGAGACAGAGATGTCTTCCAAAAGCAAAGTGCCAATATTATGCTTACTGAGGGATGGCACTGCACTGCATCCAAAGGGCCAGTATAGGAGAGTTTCTGAGACAGTTCTGACCTGATCTTCTATGTTGACTTTATCACATCACCCTTTCCTAAGATTGGACACCCCTGTGATCGACACACAGAATAACTGGCATGTATAAAGTGACTTTTATCAGGGGGGTGATGGGGAGATTTCTCTGGCTTCAGTATTTTCCATCTTTAATCTTTGCTAATTGCAGGTCATACACCTGTGAACTAGCATATGATTTGCCCTTCCCTTGCCCACCAACCAGGAGCAGGTGTAGTTTAGAAACTGAAAAGGCACTTCTTAACACAAAGTTAGTTAGAAGTGGGTTAGAACCCCGACTCAGGCATTTACTAGCTGGGTGACCTTGAAGAAGCTGCTTGCTCACTGAAACTTCTGCATCTGTAAAATGGGCTGAATGGTAGCTTCCTCCTAGTATTGTTAAAAGAAGTTTCCTTCTAATGCTCTCAGAGCAACAGTGCATGGCACCTCTTGCTGCTGCTGCTGCTAAGTCACTTCAGTCGTGTCCGACTCTGTGTGACCCCATAGACGGAAGCCCACCAGGCTCCCCCGTCCCTGGGATTCTCCAGGCAAGAACACTGGAGTGGGTTGTCATTTCCTTCTCCAATGTGTGAAAGTGAAAAGTGAAAGTGAAGTCTCTCAGTCGTGTCCGACCCTTAGCGACCCCACGGACTGCAGCCCACCAGGCTCCTCCATCCATGGGATTTTCTAGGCAAGAGTACTGGAGTGGGTGCCATTGCATTCTCCGTGGCACCTCTTAGGTGCTTGATAAATATTAGGTCATTGGATATCTCCCCTACACCCTTCCCCACCACACACACACTTACATACTTCCTCGCTCCTAACCTCTTGCTCAGAAGTTTGAACATCTTTGAGGGAGAGAGAAGGAGAATAAGAGGAGATTGTTTACAAAAAGGGGTTTTAAGAGAAAAAAGCAAAAAAAAAAAATCATGGAAATAGCAAGAAAAGCATATCCAGATTGTCTGATCAGGGATGGTTTGGCCTCCCACTGGGACCAAGGGAAGCAGAATTAGTTTGTGTTGATGGAATTTGGTGGAAAATGCAGCTCTAATGAAACACTGGCTGTGATTGCTTATCCCTCTGTCTCCAAGTCTTTTCTTTTTTTCTCTTTTTCCTTGTTTCTTTTAAAAAATCTGATTGGTCATTTCTCAGCACATCAGGATTACATTTCTTTCCCTAGGAGTTCTGGAGGAGACCGAGGTGCAGCTGAGCTGGTGAGCTGTCTGTCCTGCCCTGTTCCCGAGACAGGCAGAGACGCCAGCCTCCCAGCATCAGCCCAGCTGTGGGACTTGGGGAGGACCTGGCTTTTGAGCAGAAGCTGTTCTCAGTGAAACTGAAGCACACAGAGCTGGAGGGGACTACTAAGCCCTGGGAGGTACAGGGAGGGGTGAGTTGCTTGCTAATATATCCCTGGGGAAACTTCTAGTGTTTCTGGGCATGGCTGAGTGCACAGCTCATGAAAAATGCACTAGAGCATTGTTGGCATTTGATTTCAGAAGAAGCTACAGTACCGGGGACAACGGTCTGCTTTCCTGCAGATGACACCCTGGTTCTCAGTGCTCTCTGTTCATCTGTCTAGATGGCCCCAGTGACTTGGACAGAAAACCTTGTGCTTTCTTATACAGGGTGCAAGGTATTAGATATGACAAAGCTCAACCAGCAGAACTCCTTTTTTTTTTTTTCTTTTACTTTGTGGCTAAGAACGCTTCAGTACCTTTATTTCCCAATATATGTTGCTGTTGTATCAGAAGTTGTTTCTCTAGTGAATCGAAAGAGCAGTGTGTACTGACTGTAAGGCAAAAGGAGGTGAAAGCATCTAGCCTCTACTGGGTGTCTGTATACCTGGGTATCATTGCATATCTCCTCCTATGCAGTGCAGAAGACACGGGTTTGATACCTGGGCTGGGAAGATGCCCTGGAGAAGGAAATGGCAATCCACTCCAGTATTCTTGCCTGGGAAATCCCATGGACAGAGCAGCCTGGTGGGCTACAGTCCACGGGGTCTCAAAAGAGTTGGACATGACAGAGCAACTAAGCAACAACAAATAACAGGTATGGTATAGCTACTTTCGGAGAAGGCAAAGGCAAGCCACTCTAGTACTCTTGCCTAGAAAATCCCATGGACGGAGGAGCCTGGTGGGCTGCAGTCCATGGGGTCGCTACGAGTCAGACATGATTGAGCGACTTCACTTTCACTTTTCACTTTCACACATTGGAGAAGGAAATGGCAACCCACTCCAGTGTTCTTGCCTGGAGAATCCCAGGGACGGGGGAGCCTGGTGGACTTCCGTCTAGGGGGTCACACAGAGTCGGACATGACTGAAGTGACTTAGCAGTAGTAGTAGTATAGCTACTTTGCATATCATATTTAATATCCTTCTCACTATTAAGTCATAAAGTGTACAAGTTTGATTAGTGCATGTTACCATGGGAACCAGCCCAGTATTCAGAAAGAGTATAGGGTTGCCACTTATCAGCTATGTGAATTTAGGTAGTTACTTAACACCTCTGAGCTTCATTTCTGTCCGTGTGATGAAGTTAACAATGGCAGCTAGTAGAGGTGTCGTGAAGATTGAATATAATTGTAACATAATGTGTTAAAATCTTTACTTGATCTGTATGAGTGGGTCAGTGTTGAGAGCTCCTCTTGCAGAAAGACAGGAGAAAAAGAGACTCATTGAATCATTTGGAGATTGAATCATTTAGTTTGCCTAAAGGCTCACAGCTGGTTGCGGGGTTTGGTCAACACGCAAGCCCACGAATGACTGGTTTTAGACTCTAAACTGCTGTTAGTAAAGTAGTTGCTTAGTGCACCACATCCCATGTTGTACTACCCACCCCAGTTCTGCTTGCAGTCTGTGATCATTTCAGGCACACATTTATCCTATGAGCTGCTGCTGCTAAGTCACTTCAGTTGTGTCCGACTCTGTGTGACCCCATAGATGGAAGTCCACCAGGCTCCCCGTCCCTGGGATTCTCCAGGCAAGAACACTGGAGTGGGTTGCCATTTCCTTCTCCAATGCGTGAAAGTGAAAAGTGAAAGTGAAGTCGCTCAGTCGTGTCCGACCCCTAGCAACCCCATGGACTGCAGCCCACCAGGCTCCTCCATCCATGGGATTTTCCAGGCAAGAGTACTGGAGTGGCTTGCCATTGCCTTCTCCGTATCCTATGAACAGATCCTAGGAAATCTATGTAAGTTGGAGAGTTAGCACAGGTGTTATCTGCACACGTGCAGGAGAGAGATGCTAGCCACTCTGGATGTTTCACTTGAGTTTAGAATTTAGCTGATCTCTCTAGGCCAGGGACAGGGGAGCCTGGTGGGCTTCCATCTATGGGGTCACACAGAGTCGGACACGACTGAAGTGACTTAGCAGCAGCAGCAGCTAGGCACAGGGCCGTGATCAAGCATTTAGATTCCACTTCAAAGTCTCAACAAAGCATCCGCTCATGGAGTCCCTGCCTTGCACCTTGGCTAACCGCTGGGACAAAACTATCAAGATGCTTTCGGTCTCACTGTGTCCTGTTCATTGTTGTCTTTATTAACACTCAGCACAATATATGAAAGATGCCTGTGAAGGAATGAGCAGGAACCTCTCCACTGAGATGTAAACACAATTTGGGGGGAAGTTCTAACGGGATTAATCTATTCTGATGGAATTATCTATATATTCAGAGCTGAAAGAGGGGTTTTGAGGAAAGGGAACCTAGGAAAGGTCCGTTTTGATGCAAATTATTATATCCTGATGTAAAGTATCGGTGCTTTTTGTTTGCTTGGTTGATTTTGTGTGTGTGTGGCGGAGGGGTTCTTTGGCAGAAGCTTTGATTCTAAATATTGAAAGCTGGGGAAATAATTGAGGAAGAAAACTCCAACTTAACGACAGAGAGGCCTGCTCAGTAAGGGGGCACTTGATGTGGCTTGTTCCTCAGACACTTGAGGTGGGGAAGGCAGAACACAGGGAGGAGAGAGAGTGTTGCAGTTAGCGTGAAGACCAGCAAAATGGAAACCAGGGGAGCTGAAACACAACACCTGCTCTATTAATTCCCTGCCAAAGGCATCACGGTTCTTTCAGTGCCTTGTTAAACTTGACAAAATCCAACCCAAACCTCTTTCCTATTCTGGGAAACAGTGAGGCATTCATTTCCACCCGCGATTCAAGGTGAGACTGCAAAAAGTATGAATCTCACTTTTATTTATTTACATTTGTCCTGACTGTCGTGATGGGTTCAAGGGACAGGGGAACTGTCAGATGGTCGCCGTCCTGATGGAAGGCGAGAGGAAGCCAGAAGGACCAGTCCCTTGCCTGCCAGGCATGCAGGGCCTGCTGCGCTCAGATCGCCTCTTGGGAGAATTCTAGAGGTTTGGCTGGGCTTGAGGCACTGAAGAGGAACAATTGGTAGCATTCCTTTTGAGCCCTTACTGGGGAAAACACAGGTAGAATAGAATTCTGTCTTCCAGTCTTCATAGCCATAGCCACTTTTAAGCTGTTAATTCTTATGAGCAGTGGCATGAGGGGGTCGGGCTTCTCTGATGGCTCAGCAGCGAAGAATCTGCCTGTGATGCAGAAAACGCAGGAGAGCTGGGTTTGATCCCTGGCTGGGGAAGATCTCCTAGAGGAGGGCATAGCAACCCACTCCAGTATTCCAGCCTGGAGAATCGCCTGGACAGAGGTGCCTGCTAGGCTGCAGTCCGTAGGGTCGCAAAGAGTCAGACGGGACTGAAATGCCTGAGCACGCATGCAGGCACAATGAGATGGTCAGCACCTCAGTGGATCCAGCATCGTTTGGGTCGTCTGCCTGGTTCACATGGAGATAGGCTAACTATTGCATCATCTGGTTTAGTGTGAACACTCACAGCGCTGCCCAACATTTTTGGTGCCAGGGACCAGTTCTGTGAAAGAGTTCTTCTCTGGCCGGGAGAGAC